>NC_143398.1:193013200-193318490 GCF_052110815.1 Crocodylus siamensis | reverse complement strand
ACCTGTGCAAAACAAGCCACTTCTTTCTAGTTTTTTCTGTTTAGCTGTAAAAGAACAAATGGCTCTCTTTGGAAGCATTTGTAGACAACTTAGTATTGTGCCTACTATTATAATTACTGGGGCCCAACCCTCCTTAACTCATTTCAATTCTCAGCTGCTTAAAGCTTGCTACCTGTATTCATTTGACACTTTTACATGGTAATTGCCTCAGATTCAGCACAAAAAATAGGCACAGATTTCCATATGTATATATATGCCCAGCTCTTCACTTTTTCATCCGAAACCGTGCCAGTGTCTATGTTCATAAGCACTATGTTCCTCTGGTGGAATCATAACTACCTTAAAATTGACACAACCTCCTGCTAGAAGCCCCAACCCCTAGAATATATAACCACTACCTCAACTGTCAGCAAATGCAGAAGAGCTATAAGCAAATCCCACAATGTGAATTTAGAATGAATGGACTTAGCTCTGAAGCTCAGGTGCAATCAACTTGCAGATCTGGCCACCCACTTTTCTGCCTGTGTGCAATTACAGACCCCACACTTTCACACACAGCTCAAGTTAAAAAAAAAAAGAAATGTATTTCACCGTACAGTAAAAGTCCTATAACTACTTTTTTCCTTTCTAAGTACCTAACAGAACACTTCCATCCATTTATTTACAGCGATCCCACATTCTTTTTATTTAACTCAGTTTTACATAATTAAACAAACATCTTTCTTCTACAAAATGTTCCTACCAAAAAACAAATTAAATTACGTATGTAGCTCAAATTTTAGGTCATGCCAGTTTTAAAAGGGTGCATTTTTCCAAGCTGCTTAAGTGCTTTGTTGATCCCTGTACAGAAGACATACAATAAAATGAAATATAAACTATTTGGAAACTGGAATTGATTAAACCAAAACATAATTATTGCTAGAAGAATGCTATTTGGAAAAAGCTGACATTTCTTGGCTTTTGGTTTTGGATTGCAGAGAGGCAAGTAATTAATGAGGGGAGTGTCATTTTAAAATTAAATATTTTTACATGCTTGGATTATGAAGAAAATGTAGCATTCCTTTTCATGGTATCAAAGGACATTATCTGATCTAATATTTCTCTTGAATTAGTTACTGAAGTCTATGGATACCAATTCTGCAACAGGCCTACATATTCTTTCCCAAACATCCTCACTTTACCCAAGAACTATACACAAGAAGAAAACTCAGCTTTTGAAAACCCATTGTTGGTCTACTTCCTTATTACAAACCAACCTCTCTCACAACTAGGATATGGAAATGGACATACATTGTATAGTGATTTTTCTCCTCTATAGTAATTTCTTGATCTCATGCTATTTTGAAATCAGAGCTATAGAACAGTGGTATTTCAGTACTGTCAGCCTTTGAAATTCCCCGTGACGTACTGAAGTTTATTTGGCTGTAAAATAACCTGTCCCAAAACACCCATGAAGCACCGGAAGATGCATATAATCCATCTCCTCATGAGATTTTTGAAACATAAAGTAAATAAACCTACTTTTTAGTCTTTTAAACCCCTTCATCAGAATGCATAATCATGAACTTAGTATTAATCACACATGGAGCCTCACATGAAGTCTGGACAATGCCCGAGTTCTTTGCTGGATGTGAATCATTACAGGAAAGATCAACCTGGTTTCCAAAATAATTATTATTGTTGTTTATATGAAATATAAATTATATTTTACTGAGATAAGCAAAGTTGGAGGTGTCGTCTATGTTCGATGTAATGGTCTCTTGTACCTAAGGTTAAAAAAGAAATCAAAGTTTTTATGATGCACGGAAATAAGACATTTAAAGATATTGAAGCTAGCAACTTGAAAGAGTCATTTTTAATTATTTTTCTTTTGTCTTCTTTTGGTAGGTAAAGGTCTTATTTCCCTTGCCCCTGGGTAGCTAGAAGGACATACGGCACGCACAAATGCCAACTCAGTCAGCCAGTACTTGCAACAGAGACATCAGCTGTCTCCTCCTGTGATACTGTATGTTAAACAGCAAGCACACTTACTTACTAATTCTTGCCAGACATCTTTAAAATTATTTCCATCTCTGTATGCTTTGGACTTCAGATAAGAGCTAGTTAGCTCTTATGCAGCATTTAAATCTCCATTTTGTGCCTTTGAACAGGAACATTAAAGATTATTAAAAGATGATCACAAATAAGTTAATTTAATATGCGCGTATTTTTAAATATTAATGCATTATATGCACGATAACTACCAGATAAGGAAGTAGGAGGGTTTAAACCTATTGAATAGATTTCTAGATTTTTTTTCCCATGAGATGACCATCTAAAAACTACTCTACTTCTGCCCGCTAGAAAATAAATGCGATCTGAAGAGAATATCTATGGTTCTTGACAAATGAAACAAACACTTCATAGGGGGCAGGAAGATTTCCCACTCCTGAGGGCACCTTATAAATGTTCTGCTCTGCTCTCTCATAGTCCATGAAGCTTAAACTGATATAAGTGCACTGAAATTAAAGAGCTGCCAGGTTACTATGGTTTGTTGTCCTTCACAGGAGGTGAAAGTGGAAACATGAAAATGGTACCATAGCTCAGTCTGATATGTAGCAAATCCCATCCTTTCCCTTCGCAGTTGGTTTCATTTGACCATAATCTACATTTATAAAACCCATTTTTGTATGTGTATAGAACATACATATATATGTAGCATTCCTTTTCATATACATCTTTAGCTTCATGTTTGCTACAGTTAAAAAAAACAATTTGGTGGAAAAACAATTGAATTAAGACAAATTAAAGCCACTAGGTTTTATTTTTATTGGATCTTATTAACATCCTTTCTTTGAATGATTTCAGAATGTTATGATAGTAGAAGTCCTCCTGAAGGGGCAAAAGACTATAGTCTCTATCCATCATCAGTGGGATAGAGATCACTACTATACTCTCCTTAACTATCATCAAAATCAAACATTGCTCACTTAAAAAAAAAATACAAATCAAACAACATTTTTGTAACCATATTTTTTTCCTTTAAGGTAAACAGTGCAGAAAATGCTAAGCAAGTAATAAATGTAATATTGGAAGAAAGAACACTCTACAAGTTACTCAGTGGCATCCTACTGGGTGATCATGCTGAAGTAGAACCCTTTTCTTTTTGAAGTTTTTTTAGAATATAATTTCAGTACTGAAATGTGATTTGACATTTAGAGTTAACAAGAACATAATTTAAAGCCCATGTTATATATTCAAGATTTATTCCATTACTTCTTGATTAGGAAAATTACTTTAATTGCTAAATAAAAACATGCAATGCTATATAAATTGAATGCTCACTATACTATAACACTATAATATTATAGTATTATACTATATTCATGATACTATAATAGACACATAGTTGAACTATGATTTCCCATTAATTGAATTTGAAAACCTTCAAATTCATCTCATCATTAGACCTAGCCAAAGTCTGTATGGCAGAGAAACTTAATAGAAAGGTGGAACAAGAGTCAAAGTTGAGTGTCCATCATCTCTGCACTATACCTATCTCTGAGAAATCCATGGTTTGGTTCAGACCTCAGTTGTATTTAGAACAACTGTAAAATTATTCATCCTATCACAGCTCCCTTGGATTTGTTATGCTACTTAGAGACTGGCTAATGACTTAGTGAGTTTGGGAAGCCAGGACAAACAAGGAATGCTATACAGCTAGATATGTGACCCTAGGATTTCTGCATAATAAGGAACATAGCTCCCTACAAATAGCCACTTTTATTACACAAGCATCACGCTCAGGGATGAAATCATAGACCAGAACATGGCTCATTTACTTCTGCATTAACTTAAAAAAAAGCCAAGTTGTACAAGGAAGTCAATTATTCAAACTAGCTGGAACCACAACCTTTTGTAAAATCAATTGGTTGATGAGCCATGAATTATATGATCATTGACACTGTCTCTCACCCTGTTCTCATTAAGAAACTGGGGGGCTGTGGTGTAGACACCCACACAGTCAAGTGGGTCGCCAACTAGCTGGAGGGCCGCACCCAGTGGTAGTAGATGGGTCCTTCTCAACCTGGAAGGACTTGGGCAGTGGGGCTCCGCAGGGCTCGGTCCTCGGGCCGGCACTGTTCAACATCTTCATCAGCGATTTGGATGAGGGGGTAAAAAGCCCCCTGTTCAAATTTGCTGATGACACTAAGATGTGGGGGGACGTGGGCACATTGGAAGGATGCAACAGACTACAGTCAGACCTAGACAGGATACAAGGGTGGGCGGACGTGAATAGGATGGGTTTCAACACCGACAAGTGCAAGGTGATGCACCTCGGGAGGAACAACCGGCACCATACCTACAGGTTGGGGAACTCCCCTCTTGTCAACATGGAGGTGGAAAAGGATCTTGGAGTCATCATTGACTCCAAGATGAACATGGGCCAGCAGCGTGGGGAGGCAGTAAAGAAGGCCAACCGCACCTTGGCATGCATCCACAGATGCATCTCGAGCAGGTCCAAGGAGGTGATCCTCCCCCTCTATGCGGCACTGCTCAGGCCGCAGCTGGAGTATTGCGTCCAGTTCTGGGCGCCACACTTCAAGAGGGATGTCAACACCATGGAGAGGGTCCAGAGGAGGGCCACTTGTGTGATCAGGGGACAACAGGGCAGGCCCTATGAGGACAGGCTGTGGGACCTGAACCTGTTCAGCCTCCAAAAGAGAAGGCTGAGGGGGGATCTTGTGGCCTGTTATAAAGTAGTTAGGGGGGATCAGCAGGCATTGGGGAAGTCACTTTTTCCCCGAGCACCGCCAGGAGTGACCAGGAATAACGGTCACAAGCTGGCAGAGGGTAGGTTTAGGTTAGATATCAGGAGGCGCTACTTCACAGTCAGGGCGGCTAGGATCTGGAACCAGCTTCCAAGAGAAGTGGTGCAGGCCCCTACCCTGGGGGTGTTTAAGAGGAGGTTAGATGAACATCTTGCTGGGGTCATTTGAGCCCAGTATTCTTTCCTGCCATGGCAGGGTGTCGGACTAGATGATCTGCTCAGGTCCCTTCCGACCCTAGAAACTATGAAACTATACAGGGGTCTACCAAACTTGAGGTGGCAGCCTTCCAATTTTACAGGTATATCCACCACTTTTGCAGGCTGAGTGAGCAGCCCCGCCCCTCCTCCATGTCTCTGATTGGCCAAGGGGCCCTGGAAGTCCTGCCGCACCCTTCAGATAGTCAGATGGCCTGAGACTACATCTTAATTACCTTGATTAAGCCCAGGGGAGCCCTTAATCCACATATTATTAAGTGTGGATTAATGATTTTCCTGGACTTAATCAGGGTAATTAAGCTGTGGCTTTGGGCCATTCCCAAATGGGGATGCTACACAAGCAGCTGCACAGGGGTCCTGGACTAGTTATGGCAGGCAGCTGTAAGGCTGCATCAGGGTCCCTGGTGCTCTGGCCTGGCTTATTGCTGGAGGCAGGTGCATACATGTAACAAGCTAAGTCAAGGCTCCAGAGACCCCAGTGCAGCCTCCTGGTTACCTACCACAGCTGGCATGGGACCACACTGCAGCTGCTTGTGCAGCATCCCTGTTCCCTGCTGCAAGCATCCACATGCCCATCCACCTCTGCCTCCACCCACCTGACCTTCATCCTCCCTTCTTCCCCTTCCTCCATGCTCCAAGACTGCAGAGCTTCCCTCTCTTTTCTCTGCTTGCTGACAAGTTTTTTTTATAGTGAGCCTGCCATTTTTACATGGAGCCCAGCTGATTTAGCATTTTCCATTAAAATCATGTAATTCTGAATTTGGTAGGTTCCTATTTATATACACAATACAGAAAAATAATGCAAGTATTTTCAGTTTGTTGATTATTTCTCAATCATTTTAAATAGTTCTTTCTTTTAGACACCATTTCTCTTTTGCCATACACCAGACAGATTGGCAACACATTCTACATTTGAACATCTGCATGGTTTGGATACTGGACTCTACTGAATTTAATCTCGGTTTCATACCAGTTTACTATCTATCTATATTGGGGAAGTAGTCAGGATTGCATATAGAAAGTCACAATAATCTTCTGGGACATTTTTAATTTAGGCCTTGAAAATACATGTGCAGAATATACACAGTCAGTCTATTTTTGCCACCAAAGATAATTGACTTACCATTGTAAGTAACATTTAAACAGTCTGGTAAGTAAACCTACTCTCTTAGCACTTCATTCTCAATTTAAGTGGTGGATAATTTTATGAACAACATAAAGATTATGGAGATTTATCACTTATAATGCCTCACAAGTTTAAACTGGGGTTTGTAGGATCCAAGAAGGACTTTTCTGCCAGAATTGCAGTTGATTAGGTAAATTATGCTATTCTTTGGCTCCCTTTAAAAAGAAAAATATAATAGCCATAACATAACTGAGGAACCAATAGATTGGATCATGACTGCACTGAAACAAATACAAGAAGCATAACAAATATTGCTACCTCATATAATCATTAATTGAAAAAAATTAGAAGCTGAAGAAGCAAGGGACTAACTGCAAACAATACTTTTAAATTTCAAAACGTATATAGCAAGATTTATATAGTAACTTATTCTTTTCTTCCATCTCACCTTCAAATATCTACAATATCATGTGCAATCCTAACTTAATGTTTATGGCCATAGCTGTAAGCAGGACTAAAAGCTGAAAATCAGTGCTAGTTAATTTTTACAGTGGAAGATGTTACTACAAGAAAAAGCTGGTTCAACAAAATCTAGGTATTTCACACACACATATTTTGTCAACATCTTCATAGAAAATTTTAAAATTTTTTCTGTACAATTTAATTTTTCACTTTAATCTTACCGATTCACATTAATAGCATACTATAAATCATAACATAAAATATTTTCTTAGTATTCTTTATGTGAAAATTTTTAGATTCTTAAGTTCTTCCAACTTGAAAATTTTGATATTTCTTGCATGACAAATCCCCCTTTTTATGGTATCAACTGTCTTGATAAATACTTCACTTGAGATGATAGGGTTTATGAGGGTATGGAGCTAGGTAGACTCTAAATCACAGGTAAAAAAAGTTCTTTGGAAGACTCTTTTTGCTACTGTGATGTATCAAGTGGATGTGGATGGTCCAGTATGCACTTGATGGGCATGTTCAGCCAAGCGTGCATGTGTCTTTTGCCCCATCTCAAACCCCTTTGAGGTGGGGCAAGAGGTACATGCGGGAACAAAAAAATGTTCTGTTCCCTGAAGCAACAGGAGGCTGGGTCCTCCATGGAGATGCTCTGGCTGCCAGAGTATCACTGTGGTTGGCCTCTGGCCCTGGTGCTGAAATGCACGCAAGTTCAGCCCCAGGGTTCCAGTGCCAGTAAGTAAGGGGTGGGGGGGGGGGGCTGGAGGACCACGGGGGGGGACCCCCACTGGCCCTACCCACTCCTCCAGCCTCTGCCCAGCCCCTTGCCCCACCTTCCCCTCAACCCCCCATCACTTCCCTGACCAGCCCCCAATCCCTGCCCCCCCATAGCATCCCCATAGTTTAAAAAAAAAAACCCAAAACAAACAAACAACCCCGCCCCCCGGCATTTACTGGCAGTCTGTCTGTTGTCTGTGTCACTGGGGCTCCACCCACACACTGCAGGGCAGAGAGACAGCCCCAGAGGCCCCAGACCAGACCCTCCTGCCTGGGGGGGGGGGGAGGGGGGTCTTACCTGCTTCTATGGCAAGTAGAAGCTTTTTTCCCCCCATTTTTTCTTTTTTTTTTCTTTAAAGTGATGGTGCCTGGCATTGGGGGGGCAGCCATGGGGGTCTGGAAGATTGGGGAGCCATCAGGGAGACTGCAGCAGCTGGTGATGGATGGGGCCAGGTGAGGCAGCAATCAGGGGCTGGGGTGGGCCATGTGGCCCCTGTGTTGGGGCTATAGCCCCTGCAGGAGGTCAGCAAAATATATATTAATGCAACATCTATTTAGAGTTCACTTTATTATTATGATTTGAGGCATGCTTTAGCACTGTAGGTATCTCACTAAAACATTGTCCAGCTAATCACTGTGTCCTTCTGTTTATAGTGGTCTTTTATTTTACTTCTGGAGGAACGTGGAGTTGGGGGTATTTTACAGAGTAGGATTTTTTTTTTTTTTTTAATCAGGGATTTCTCAGTTTTCCAACAGGGAACACCAGAATTCTTGCTAGGGAGGCCAGTGGCAGGACCCTTCCTGCTCAGAGCTGGCACCTTAGACCCAGCTGGCTGTGGCTGACCTCCTGGCCAAATGGGGTCAGGAGGACATGTTTTGACAGTTCAAAGCAGGCCACCACACCTGGAACATCTTCCAGGTGACAGATGCCCAGATGGCTGGGCAGGGGGCACACGTGGCAGTAGTGCAATACAGAGGCCAACTCTGCAGCCACAGCCCACTGGCAGCTGGGCCAGAGGGGAAGATGCCTCTTCTCACTGTGCAATCCTTATCTGGGTCTGGCAGGTGGGCAGCAGGTCATAGCCAGCCATCAGGCCCCACTGCCAGACTGCTGCAGTGGGTAGAGGGTGCAGGCAACTCTCAGGGCTGCTTCAGCAGTCCGGCTGGCACAAGGGGTAGTGTCCCCAGGTACCAGTTGGCTGGGCCCCAGAAGATCCTGAGAGCTAGTAGCCCTGAGCTACTTGCCAGGGTGGTTTTTTGTACTGCTGGGGACAGCACAGGTGCTGGCCTGGGCTCTAGCTCCCCCTGGCTGCAGATCTGGGAGGAGCCAGGCAGGGTTATTTTGACCCAGGTGGCACAATTTGCTCCTCAAAGTGCATGTCTGTCATGGGATGGGTCCCCAGAGTTGGCCGTGATGCCCCTAGGGCTCCTGACCAAGCCAATCCTGCCCAGTGGGCAACCTCTCTCTCTCCTGCCATGTCTTGTTGTACTATAAGTAATAGGGAAGCTGCCCTCTAGTTTGTATTCTGGGGCATGGTCCATATGGACCCCACTGAACCTTGGGGGTTCCCAGACTCTTTTTGGATCCCACTCCAAAGTCAATGCCTCTAGGGACACCCTCAGCCTTATGGGCTAGATGCATGTCTCAAAACCATCCCTTTACCACACCCCAAATCTCACAGATGGCAGTCACAATTGTCCCATCAAGGCCTTAGTTCACCTTGGCCTCTAGTCATTACTGGGCTCTCCACAGCCCTCTCTCTCAGCACCCTCTGGCACTGGGGTCTTCTCACCCCTGAATACTGCACCCACACTGGTGCTGGGGTTTCCATACTGCAATGGGCCTCCAGTGAGGCCCCCTCCTTCCCCAATAGCCTCAGCCCGATCCTTTGGTGTTATAATACAGCAACCAAAATATGAGCCCCTGGGCTATAACATAAACACAAAGAGTTCAGGGTGTGCTCCGCCCCTTTAAAAAAGTTAAACTTCTTCCCTGGCATTAAGTGCCTAGTACTCAGGGGTACCTGGTGAGCTCCTGGATCCCCATTATCCCCAAGTGCCAGGCAGCTGCAGCATCTCTAGGGAATTCCTCCCTGGAAGCTCCTTTCCCTTTGGCTGCTGGCAGGGAACTGCCTCTCTAGTCCCAGCCTTGACTTTTATATGGGCCCAAGGCCCTGCCTTTTCCAGTCAGCTAACCAGCTGCAGGCTAATTCCCTCCTTAGGCCTGCTGCCACAGTAACCTGAACCTGTGGGATTCCTGCCTGACTGCTGGGGCTCTCTTCCTAGGCAGTTTTAACCCTTCAAGGAGTAAGCACCTTCATGCCCAGTGACAAACACCCATATAAGCAGTGTGTGGCACCACAGATGGTTGTACAGCACTGCATATTGCATTTCTGTGCTCATCTGGATGTGCCTGATCAGTTGCCAGATCTGGGAGAAGAGGAAATAAGTAATAGAATTACTTTTGCTTTCTCTATTTGCTGCAATGAACATAAATAAAGTACCATGAGCCTCAGCACTGTGAGAAAAGGAATAGCACATGTATACATGCATGCATGCACCCCACCCCCCCCGGCCTTGTTTAAAAAGAGAAAAATCAGAAGTGAGGAATGATATGCAATGGTACCATGCAAATTAAAGTATATGTATTTTAAAAGAATCTGGAAAGAACATTTCTTATTTTTACACTATACAAAGTGTAAAGATGTCTTCATGATTAGAAGTGTAGAATCCTTATTTCTGGTTCCAGGGAAAACTACATGGTCACAATAGTGGGTTGTAGACATCTTCACTGTAACGGGGGGTGGGGGGGGATATGGGGGCCAATCTTCACAAGGCCTGCCCACCTGTTCTTAGGCTAACCGCGCACCTTCTCACCCACCACGCCTTGGTCTTACTTGATGAATTAATAGATGTAATTAGGTGGGAGGCTACCCATTTTCTGCCCTGCTGCTAGGGGGCACTATCCGCAGCTCCATTCCTCCCCGACACCACAGCCCAAGCCTCACTGATGACATCATGATGTTCTCATACGTGCCAGTCCCCCATGGTGGGGCCCAGAATCCTACTGTAGGACCCCACCTAGGTTCCCCCCTTCACGAAGACTCTGCTGCTGTCATACTGGGCCACATATCATCCTGCCATCAGTTCCCCTTCGGGTGTGGTCCCCTCACTGGGACCTTGGGCTCACACTAGCCCTGGCCCACCTCCAGGCCAGTCAGGACCCCAGGACCCTGGCTCTTGGGTGTCCCTCTTGGTGGGCCTCTTTGCCCTTCTGACCCTCCTGGTCCTGGCCCCCACCTGGGCCAGTCAGGGGAAGCTCTGGCAGGCCCTGATGTATGACCCATACTCTTATCCCAGGGTCCCCCTCTTTGGGTCCTCCTTCACAGGTGTGGGGAGCTGGGGTACCTCACACCATGACTGAAGCCTCAGGGTCTCACAGGGGACTTTCACTCCCCCCCACCCTGAGCAGCAGCTCATGGTGCTATGACTGATATTATCTTTGACCCACACTCTGCCTCCCAAAGGGGGAGGACTTGTTGTGGTCAGGGCTCAGCTCTCGCTTTCTCTGGCTGAGCCCCCTTTCCCTTCACAGGGCTCTACACGCTGCCCCTCTCACACTGGGGGATCCACACTGCTCATAACACCCTCTTTACTCAGGGTCTCAGGCTTCCCTCCTCAGGTGGGCTCAGGTGACCATAGCCATACCTGGCCCCAATTCTCCTCCTCAGGGTCTCAGACCCCCACAACTACCTCTGGTGTCCCTAGCCCTAAGGTGAGGGCTAGAGGTTAAGGCAACCCAACCCACCTTTCACCAGGGTGATCACTGGTCTGGCATTTCCTGGGGGCTTCCACACCACTGGGAGCCCCACCAGGCCATCCACTCCAGGCAGGTATAGCTTCTGCTCAGGACCAGGACCAGGACCAGGACCAGGACCCTCCTACCATCCCCTACAACTCCTTCCTTACCTCCAGAGAGAACTCAGCAGCCCTCAAACCAGGCAATGTTATTGCCTCCTTCTCCAGTAGCCAAACTGCCTTGTTTATACAGGCAGCCCTGAGCCTAAGTGGCTGTCCTCATTAAGCACCTGGAGGCTGCCAGCTCCAGGGCCTTAAAGTGGCAGGCACACAGAGTGCCCTGCCACATTCACCTTTAATGAAAGATTTGCAAGTAATATTACCAACAGTGAGAGGGTAGTAAACAGTCCAGCTTTAGCTACAGAGGATGAGATTCCTTAATGAAATATTAATGGCCTTTTTTAAAGTTCTCTCTTGGAAGTTCATATATTACGCAAGGTAAAATTAAAAAACACCGTTGACAGAACATGAAGATTAAATTGTAGCATCTCAAATGAAGCACCTGCATATGTTACTAAGTCACTATTTTTGGCACATTTAAACCATTTGGCAGCTACTTCTCAGGAGAGACCCCAAAACAACAGCATTCTCTTAATTGGTGAAGATCTTCATGGAAATACATATGTGCCAATTAAGTAATTGTCCCAGTTATCAAAGACTCAGAGGAATCCTTTGTGAAGTGAAAATATTTTTATTTTGTGAATTGCTTTATCAAGTAAATATGTACAAACAGGGTCACCTTTGCAATTTACCGGGTCCCAGGTTGCAGGAAAGAAGTAGCATAGGGGAAAATAATTGCATATGTGGGTAGAAGCCACAGAAAGCTGCTTGCATTTGAATCATCTGCAATTTAGAGGTGTTGGCATATTGCTCCTTAAGCCTAGTGACAGAAGTTACACAAACTGGTATAAGTGATTGGAAACTGGCTCATATCTGTAACACAACAGAAGTTCAGTGTATATAATCCACTTTCAAAAAGCATGAAACCAGTTTAAGATAAATCTGGATGGATGTGGTATCAGACTTAACTGATTTAGGTTAAATCAGTGTATTGAATCTCTGTCACAGATCTCCTCCAGCTTCATGTTAACTCACAGTCCCCCAGCATACCAGAATGACTTGTACCTTCCCTCCCCCCTCCCCCCGGGTGGACAGGCTAGCCTTGGCCCAAGTTGTCTGCTCCAGCTCTCGTGCCTCTTGGCTTCTGTCCTGGACCACTGCAGGTATGGGGTGGCATTTTTGGAATCAAAAGCGAATGCCTGTTCACTTGCTTATCAGTTTAATCCACACAACTTAGACTATCTTGTAAAGATGGAACTGATTCAGCCTCAGGCATCTTATGATAGAAGGGGGTGTTGCCTTTGTGCTGCCATAAACATTTTTAAGGCAGCACAAAGTGAAAGCAAAGAGACATCCACACTTTGTCGTGCCACAAATGCTCAAATTTGTGACTGCAACAGGAGCTAGTGTTATGGTGTGGACTGGCTAGACCCTGGTGAGGAAGGGGTTAAAGAGTTGCTGGGCTGCATTGGCTGTACCCTAGTATGTTTGTGGCCAATGTCAGGCCTGGAGGAGTGCATAAAGGAAGGGAGTCAGGCTCAGAGAGGGGAAGACTGTCAGTGCTGGAACAACCTGGCTCCTGCCAGATGTCCTCTGAGATCCAAGCTATACAGATTTGCAGGTCTATGCAGGTTCCTGGCTAAATTGTTCCTGTGAGACCTTGGAGTTATTCCAGTGCCTTATTATAGGTAGTAACAAACTGCGTCACTGTATTGCAGCCTATGTGTTTGCTTATGGACGAAGAACTTGGGAAACTTCATGCTCTTCAGTTTCCCTGGGGCAGGGCTCCTTGGGGTTGAGGGCACAGTCCTGCACACTCTAGGAAGTTTTAGGCAGGATCAGCACCTTCAAGCTTTGAGAGCACTTGCCTCCCAGGGACATGTCTGCAAAGATGGGGCTTTGGGATGCACGCCTGTAAGCAGGAGTTCCCTACTTGCAGATATGCACCCCATGCAATGCACAGGGGAATGTCTCTGCAGGGGATTTCCCCAGGTGCACCTGCAAGTCTGGAGGAGGGAATGCAAATGCTCCCCCCTCCCCCCCCCCCACTATGCTAGCAGACATGCAGAGGTATTTCCCCACACCTGCCTGCAAACACAGAGCATGAGAGCTCTGCTCTTGTACACAGGCATGGGAAAATCCCCTGCAGAGGATTCTTCCACTTCCCAAATGCAGGGGGTTCAAGTGCATGTTTGTGAGTTTTCCCCACATGAAGATGTAACCCAAGTTGGGCACAGCAACCACATGCCTATAGATGTCCCTGGAGTGCAATCAACTGTGCCATGACATGTCACTCCAATGAAGACATTCAATGATTTCACTTCAATGAAGACATCTGTTTTTAGATTCATTGAACCATACTCACTGCGGTTCACTGGTCACCTGTAGCAGATAAAATACAAATGATGAATATTGAAAAAAGTTACAGGAAGAACATAGTAATCCCATGTCAGTTCAGTGACAGCCTTTTCCTTCTGCCAGGGTCTCTTCATAGCCTTGGCCAGAAGCCTCTTCAACCTTGGCCAGAAACCTATTGCACAGAAGTGTGTGTCACTTTGAAGAGGAAACTGACTGTATGAGTTGACCTCTACTGCTCTGTGAAAACAGAACCAAAATCAAAATGCAAAAGCATGCCTTTTAGGTCAATCTTATAAGTGAAGTGCTAAAAGCAGAAGGGAAGCCTATACTCCTCTGTATGCACAGGATAGAGTAGAACCATCAATCCAGCAGCACTTCATCTTTTCTAATAGGAATATAATGCAGTTCAAAGATCCAGAATAGGTCATATATATTTCTAACCTAATCCCAGCTTTGATACAAGTAGAAAATGGAAACAGGAAAAAACAAAAGAAAATTTCCTCACTTCACACTCACGTTGTCTACAGGAATTGCTAATGGCTGCCCAAAGCTCAGAGGCAGCCAATCAGTACTGAGCCCAAAGCTCAGACTCTTCAATACATTTGGCTGCCCAAATTGCAAAAGTGGAAATACTTTCTTTTGCCTTCATTTTGTTAGGGGATTTATTATGATGTAGGCGCTGTTGCAGTTCCATGCACAATTATGTACCTTTCTTTCACAAATGGCAGAAGTTTCAAGTGAAATTACCATCCACTCCCCCCTCCCTGCCCCAATTAAATGCCGGTTTTAATGGCAGTAAGTTCAATAGGGCCAGTATTTCACTCACTGAGCATGTCTATGTGTGTAATTAGTGCACATGAATAAACTCCAGATCTTATTTCACCATTTGAACATGTGCCCAGGAGCAAATAAGTCTGGAGCAATTAGCTAAAGGTTTATTTCTGCATAGAATGGGGAGCTCAGTTGAAGCAGCCTTGGCTAGCAGGGTCCCTGGAGATCAGCCTGCCAGCCTAGGGCTGCTGTGACCTGGCTAAGTGTGTTGCAGAGGGGCTGGCTAGGGCATGAAATGCTGCAGTGTGGGGCTAGCCATCCGGCATCCCCCCATACTGAGGCACCCTCATGACCCAATTGACTTCATAGATCATTTTAATATACCCAATTCCTGTTAATCTCTCTTCACTTCATAGGTGTTCACGACCCTGTCTCCTTTTGAATGGTCCTGATGTTCCATTAATCACACTATCCTTTCTTCTGAAATGCTGCTGTCTGTTAGCTATTCCTGGTAACATCTCTTCTCTTTTTCATAGTCCTGAAGGCTGTTTTTAGTTCTAGCTAAAAACGTTAACCCTGGTATAGGAATATTAATTCAGGTGAACACTAACTCAGGTGTGGAAGTGATTGATAGGGAAGTATTGGATGTACTGTCAAGATGCTCAAGAAGCTTAGATTTTGTTATACAAATCTGAATCAGAGATGTACAACTAACTATAATACCTGAAGGACTAATAAACAATATATATAGATTATCACATTTTGTCTGAATCCAAGAAAACCCTGAATTTAAGTGACCCCCCCAAATAATGAGATTCTATACAAGGGAAACTTACAAAAGTGTTAGACTTTTCCATGTATAGAATCTAATTACTGGTGGAGGATCCCACTATTGCATCCAGTGGCAGGGGGAGAGACAGGCAATGAGAGGAGAAGTAAGAGGGCAGGCAGTGGCGAGGTTTCTGGGAGAGAGGCAGCGGGAAAGGCAGTAAAGGAGCAAGCAATGGGGATGTAAAGTAGCTGCCCCCTGACACCTATTGTCCCCCCCCAGTTACAACCCTTGTGCCTCCCCTTCCTGCAACCTCAGGCTTCCACCCACCCTTCCCCTGATTTTTCCCATCTTCTCCCCATCTCCCTCCATGCTGCTTCTTCCCCCCTGCAACCCTCAGACCTCTGTCCCCTGCCTGCTACTCTTTGCCCTACTTAATCTTGCTCCAGAGAAAGGGAAGTGAAGGCCTGTGACTGCGGGGGAGTGCAGGGGCATTGGGAGGCAGGCATAGACTGCAGCTCTAGCCCCAACCTGGGGGTTGAAGCTAAAGCTAGGAGGAACAGCAGCTGTCTGACCCCTCTACTCCCTTGTACTCAGTTCCAAGGCAAGGGGCTATCTCGTTCTCTCCCTCCCACCAGTTAAATGTGTGTATGTGGGGGGGGGATGCTCATCTTGGAATTGAGTAAATATGGTACTTTTACTCATTTTGTTGCTAAAATTAATATGGAAGCTAGCAAATTACTGCAGCTTCCAATAAAGTTATACGTCTTTGCTTTTAACTTAAACTGAATAATATAGGAATGGCCCCTAGCATATCAGTAAATTTTATAGCTTCTCTCTAACTTTTGAAAAACATGTTTCATTATATGTGATGATATACCATACCACCTGAACACCCTCTTTTCAAAATCCTAGATCTGCCTATGAGAAGATTGTTCTGTGAAATTTAGGTAGAATTGTGATTGTAACTTTGAGGAGAATAAGGTAGAATTAGAGGTTGATATACAACAGTATAGAACTCATGCATATTGTTACAGTTTGTAGTTCCAATGCAAAAATATGTTACCAAATCCTGTGATTTGTAATACTGTACCGGGGATTAAAAAGTAAATCTGCACTAATTCACAAATAAATATGCTCATTGATTTAAAATATATCCTTCCTCTCATCTTGGAATATCAGTTTAGTATTCTGAGGGGTTTTGCAGATAAATCATAATCTTTCTATATGACATTTTAAACAGAAAGATTGAAAGTGTGAAGTGGGTACAATGAAAAAATAAGAGGGGGTTATTCATCAAATTTCAAGGCAGAAAATGGGTCTGTTAGTAGATAAAATGCATGAGATTCACCTTCATGACCCAAGGTGAACTCGGACATAAGCTTTTTGTACTATAACCTTTGGGAGCTGAGAAAAATCCTTCAGACAGATTCCTTATACAAATCCCACTATCCCAGCTTCCCTTTCTAATGAACAGCTAGTATGTTGCCCTGGTGAATTTGTTCCTTGTCTACACTCAATTTTCTGAACAATATCTGCAGTCTTCCAAATAATTTAGATAGCTGAAAGTCATAGGAGTATAAATTAATGTCCCTGCCATCACACTGGTCAGAAATGGGCATATGAGTGACAGAATTTAATATATAGTTCTCATTACTTATTCCTCTAATTCTGAATTATATATATATAAATTGCATTCTCTCTCATGCATTAATTACATTTTGTCAGATGTGAAAAAAAATCACTATGGGTCAGGAAATTACAGATACTATTCAGTATGAGGTTTACTACATGAGTATTTTCATCCATAGGAATATTAAAAATTAAAGACAATACTCATCATGCTTACAGTAGCAGCATCTGGTCCTCAAGTAAGAGCACTGAAATCTGAAGCATTCCGTGGACTCACTAAAGAGTTTACTCCATGGAAAGCAGTGGTGTAAGCCTTTCTATACTGCCTATCAGGCGTGCTATGAAATGAATTGATTCAAGAGATTCATTGTCACTGAATCTTTAATTTACAAAAATGTAAACATACTGCCAAATGAGAGTTAAATTATGGGATGCAGACCTTGCTCACTAGAAGCTCTTCATGACGGACAGAGTTCTGAATTTTAGAGCACGGTAAGTCTGCTCAATGCTTACAAGCATTGGGCCAGAACTTTGAATGGGGTAAATCATCACAGCTCCCTTTTTGGGTGCATGCACATGTTCTAGCTTCATGTGGCTTGCTTTAAGCTGTGTGATTATAGATTGGGCATGGCATGTGCTCATTTCTCAGTGCTATTACCCATGCTGGGAACCCAATCTAAGTAAATTAGGGGAGGGGCAGGCAAAGCCCCAGAGCTAGGGCAAAAGTCTAGCCTTTCCCAGTCCCAATACGGAAAGCTGAATGTATACAAAGATTTGTTAGACTGGGCTAAACCAGACCTGATCTAACTTTGTGCACCTCCACAGGTGAACTAAGATCGGGTAAGCCATTTTTACTGGATCTATCCTCCCCAAATGCATATACAGATTAGCACTTAGATCAACTTAATTCTAGTTAGGTCCATCTAAGTGTAACTTCTGCACATATTCTTTGTCACTGTCACTAAAGCTATATTTGTAATGCACCTGTTAAAGATCTCTCCTTTAAAATAACACTAATGTTACAATTTAGTTTATGCAAATGAAACCAATGGTAAACATAATGAAAAGAGTGCAAAAAATCATGGAACAAGCAGGGTAACAAAATCGGGAGAAAACCAGTGGGAGAGCTTTTGTGTGAGCTCGATGCCGAATTATATAGGACTGAATTAAGCGCAGGCTCAGACCTGTTCAATTTAAAACTTTTATTGTTTCACAAAGTCATAAACTAAAGGAGGTCTGTTGGTTCACGAGGTTCCCAAATCAAGCCCTTGCTCTCTAACCCGGAGGGTAGGTGCGGCTGCCTGATTCAGTAGTCTCAGAACTGGTCAACAGCTCATTTAAAAGGAGTCCCTTATCTTTTTTTAGGCAAAAGATACAAAACTGTCCCCATGGTGGAAGCGAGGCATCTAACGTAACTTTACTATTAGTTATATATGATAACACTTATACATATGCATTTTCTAATTCTTACTTCTATTGGTTATTTAGTTAACTTATCTATATTATAATATCAGGTGATACTCTTTGTATTATAATCATTACGCTTCTTATGTTAATTCTTAATGACCTTTATATTTCTTATGCTAATTTTCTATAACCTAAATACATTATTCATCTATATGTTTTGCTGGTTTTTGCAGGGTTAAAATGTCAAAACTGACATAATATGTGGTTGTTTTTCGTCTTTGCGGTTTAGCCATGCAGTTTCCTATTCTTAACAATGTAAGCGGCATGTCTGCTATTTTTATCATTGTTTAAAGGTCAGAAGTTCAGTATTTTCATCTAAGGGTCAGAAAGTGATTACCAGAATGTCAATTGCTGACTCCTCAACCTCCTTGAAGCATTCTGGGAGTTTTAGTGCATTTTTTTTTTTTAATGCTAGACCTTGCTTAGCATAAGCACTCTCTCACAGCACTCTCTCACAGCTTTGGCCTGTGGTCTGTTGAGGTATTTTATTAACTCCTGAGCTATTTTTGTGCTTTGAGGTCAGAAAATCCATGTGGGTTTTTGCTTGTTTTAAACACCATACTGCAGTGACTGGCTGTTTTCCATTTCCTCCTCCAACTAATGCCTGACTCATCTGTCCAAAAAAACTCTCTGAATTGTAGTCACACATCACTTCAACAAGAAATAACCTGCAATTTCTGTGAAGTGGGGTTTGTGATCTTTTTCCATCCGGCTGGGAAATTTTCTTAGCAAATATACTTCCCTTGCACATCCTATCATTAGAATAACGTGGAACAGTTAGTATTTTCCCTTTCTCCACCTTACTCTTCAGCACAGAATTCCACTCTGATTCTTGTTTTCACCTGAGGTGACGGGAATTATTCACACCAAGAGTCAGCTTATTACTGTGATTCTTCTTCCCCTGGCTGTTCTTGCTGTCAGATGCAACATGGTATTAGGGAGCTAAGTGGAAAGGTTAGTAGCGGGTTAATCTGTCACATGCAGACAAAGCAGTCAAAGAAATTCAGCATGCAAAAGGAAATCAGTCAGGCATATGTCTAGCACAAGACAAACAGAACATTTCCAAGCTGTAGTTTACATACTTGGGGGAATTTAATCAGCAAAATTCAAGTCTCAGGCAAGCATCTCACTGCAGCTTTCATTTGAAGCATTATATAGACTGCTAAGAGTTGGTTTGGGAGAAAATATAGCTAGAGGAGTCCTATTGTGAGTAGGAAAGTACAGACTTTGAGTCCTAGCTTTTTTGGAAGAAGAAAAGATCTACTTTTTGAAACCCATGAGATGGGTTCATCACCATTACGAAAAAAGCATCACTTGCAATAAGTCCACAAGGGTCACTTCCTTATCTTGGTCCTCCAGCACTGTATGTGCAGGTGAAATACTGACTATTGGCAAAACTCTCATTGACTTCAGTGGAGCTCAGATTTTTATCTTCTCCCTGTGGAACAGCACAAGCATGAAGAAGCACAGAGGTAGTAGAGATAGAGAAGATAATCCCCTTGTATCCAAAAAGCAAAAGCAATAATATATTTGATCTCCCTGCCTGGAAGAAAGCTAAGTAAAGTATTTGGTGAATGTATCCAATAAATTTTTTTAAGTGTTCTTTGTGGTAAAATGATCCAGAAAAATGTTGGGGAAATGAACAAGGACAATAAATGGAACAAAACAGAAAATAAGCAAAGTAAGAAAACAAGGTTTCTGTTAGGAAAAAAGACAAATAAAGATGAACTCAATGAAAAGGAGTAAAAAGCAAATAGGCTTTGAAAGTCATCAGGAGACAGAGTTGCTGTAATAGGGCAGTCTGTCTTTCTAGGAGGATATAATCAGCTCTGTTGAAAGAACTCAGCTGCGGGGCAATTGGATAGGTCCTACTAGGAGCTTTGAAAAGCTCTCAAAAGTGCAAGCAAGAGATGAAAAAGCAAGTTGTAGCAAGCTATTCTGCTCACAAAGGGCTTGACTACTGTGCTGGGGCCAGAGTCAAAGCACTGCCATCCTAGTGCCTAGGGCAGGGCAGAAGGATTTTGTTGTGTTTGTTTATTAGCTTGTGGCTTGAAGACTGTGGTTTATTTGGGAGGACTGGCTGAGTAGCTCCTCAGGGAGCAAAACCTACTTGCAGAAGCCAGTAGGCTAGGCAATCTGTCAACAGATCCCTATAAACTGTCTCTGTTCCTCCCCACTCACGCAGTCATGCTGGGGCATAAGCAGCCAGGTCTGGGGGTCACCTTGGAGTCAGGAAAAGCAGGCGAGGTCCAAGGGGAGTGTGCCAAGTCAGCATAAAGAAGCCAGGCAATCCATCTAGGGGACCAACTTCAAGATCCAGAAGGTCAGGCAGAACACAAGGTCAGGAGCCAAGCCAGGTCAAATCAAACCAGGATTGGGTCAGTTATCCAAGGGGACTTGGCCAAATCTGGGGTCCACGGACAAACCAGGTGGGGTATCTAGAGTATCTGCCAGGAAGCCAGTAGCCGCAGAAGCCAAAAGTGTAGCAGCCTGGGTACAAATTTGAACCTTAATGCTCAGATTTCCTCTGGGTCAGAGGTTTATATTGGAAGGGTGAAGGGTCAGCTGAGCTAGGCTGGCCATTGTGTCGGCAGGGAGTGGGTGCATGGCTGGGCCCAGGTGGAAGGTTCTGGTCACCTGTGTCTGCCCCCTGGTTCTGCTGAGAAGGTGACAGAGCAGGATGAGAAGCTGTGCCAGGCAGGCCAGGGCCTGGGGTTCAAGGCCACAGCCTGACACGCACATAAGGCTGGCACTAAGCCAATAGCCTCTTCTCTGTTCTTTCCATGGAAAACTGTAAGAGCAGCAGCAACTCCCAAAAAGCAGGTCATAAATATCCCCAGTGACTCAGGTCTTTTACACAGCTGAGAGCACAAAGAGCAAAGCAGCCCTGTTAGTAACTGCATCCTCCAACCAGACCCAAAGGGACCAACCACCTGATGTCATTTCTCCCTGACTTTTATGCCAACCATCCCTCCATCTCTGCTGCTTCAGTTTCTCCAAATGCTGTGCAGGATATGTACTATAAACAAAATATATGTGAAGAAAAGGAATGTATACTTTTTACCACTTTGATGTCTCTATTTCTGTCTGTTATCCCTTGAGGCATAACTAACCAGTTTTGTCCTCTGGGCAAAACTTCCCTATGAGTTGGAAGAGGGGGTCCTGAGCACTGGAGAGGAGCAGGGAGAGAGGAAAGGCGGGTAGTCAGTTGGAACTTCCCAGAAAATTAAAGACTTGCATTGCTGTTGCTGCCGTGTCCAGCTCCTACAGCTGGGTGCCATGGGGCCATTTCAGCCATGGCAAAGACTTAGGGAAAGCACCATTCAGGTTGTCCTTCTAAGTCAGTCCCTAGGGCTGATGTGGTGCCCCTCTTACCCCACCCCTAATCATACTACTGAGTATCCCTTCTCCCCGCAAATTTCATGTCTGTTCTTCCTTTCTGTTCTTTGAGAATGTATAAATATTCAGGAGGGCAGAGTCCAACAGGGGGAGTCCCCAGAGTCCTGTTTGGGGACTTTTCTCTTGGAATATAAAAATGTAAGTAAAAATCATGTAAAGCAAAGTCATTTTAAAATAATTTGCTGCATAAAGGAATTTAATGAGATTGCATGGAAAAAGATATGAAGCAAATTAAAAGAAAAGGAATCAGAAGTTCCAGTTCTGTATTACTTCATAGGTGGCAATGAGAGTTTTGCCTACTCACAGGATTGGATTCATAATAGCCATGGCCACACTTCTTAGAACTGGCTTCCCTTCCAGAGTGCAAAGTCATTCTACTTTTGAGTGCTCAACTCGAGTCAGCTTCTGCCCAATTTTTCACAACTCATGAGCAATACAATTTTAACTGATGTCAGCAACAGCCACAAAATCAGCTCTGTAAAATCAAGTCCCAAGTGTCCCATACTAGCGACACTTAAAAAAAAAAATCAAAGATCATTTAAAAAATCTGTCTTAAACATTTTGTAGAAAGTTTGATGTTAATGTCCATTATAGATATATAGCATGAATGATGTCTGAAGAAAACCTGTGTCCAAATATTTGGAGCATAGGCTTTGGGATTGTCATTTCTCCATTTCTTCCCCTATTTTTGAATTACCTTTGCTCCAGTGGCCTCCCTGTTAAAAACCCCTCTTTCTCTCACAGGAATGCAAGAATGAGGGGGAGAGGAGGGGAGGAGGAAGAACAGAACAGCTAATTTTCCAAATAATCTCCTGATGGGGAATCATCAAGTTAAAAAAAAAAAGACTGAATACAATTTCTGTACAAATAATTTCTGTTTGATGTAGCTGTGGAGTGCAGTCCAATAAGAATGAACTGAGAAACAAATGGTGATAAAGACAGAATAAGAAAAGTGAAAGGGGGAAAAACAGAGACCCGTGTTGTTTTCCTGTTGAAATGTCACCATACCAATTTATGATTCTGACTTTTTCAAAAACCTAGCTATGATTCCAAGGTAATCCAATGACAATAGTGAAAATAAATAAATAAACCTCAAGTGTTAACGTTTCCAGTTTTTATCTGAAAGATGACAAAATGGTAAAAAAAAAATGCAAGCTCATTCTGCACAAGCAAAATGTCATGCTAGCCAAGAAAAATCTTGTGTGCTTCATATTTCTCATATACTCAATCCCATTATACAGTAAAGGGTTACATTTCTAATATACTTTTTTCTAAAATGAAGGTGTTTCAATATTGCATTTCCAATTTTCAGTAACCTTTAAACAAACATATTCTGTAATGGCTTTTTTTTCCTCCATTCCAATTAAAACACAAGTTGCACTTCTGAATTTAAAATTGATACAGCAATAAAGATGAAAAATGTTTATTCACTGTTTGTCAAGAGAGGACTTTGGAGAATGTGTTCCTTACCACGGTAAAGATAACAGGCTAGAGAGTTTGCAGTTCATTAAACAGTTATTAGAAAATATACACCTTATGGGATGACTTTCAAAATAGAACTAAGACACAAGACTGAGTGACTGACTGGCAAGTCTAGCAAGTAATACTTTTTTAATAGCTTCAAGTAGATTAGAGAGATTTCCATGGTAATGAGAACTTTGTCAAGGCAACAGAAAAGCCCTGTACTTTACTTGAAGACTAAATGAATATAAATTGGTTATTTCAAGAGTAAAGATGCATTCTGGTTCATCATACCCTTTAGTAAAACCTAGTGATAGTAGATTTGTCCTCTTTATGCAGAATGTTAAAAATATTGTAGGGAATCATAGAGAAGTAGTGCTGGAAGGGACCTCTGTAGATCATCTAGTTCAACTGCCTGCCTTAGGTCAAATCATCCCTTATCCAAACCATCCCATACAAATCCAGTGTCTGACCTCTTAGCAAAACTACACAGAGCTAAGCTCTGACACAACAGAAGAACATAACCCTTTAACTTGCCAAAGGTAAAGCAGGGGCACCACAGAGGCCAATGTCCTGCTACTGTAAAAATTGTTAATATACATTCAAGATATCCCAGGGAGAAGACCATACCCCTCTCCCCTATCACTCCTGCTACAGAGGAAGGCAAGAATTCCTACAGACCATATGAGTCTGATCATGGTGTAAAATGTCATTCTAACCCCAAATATGGCAATTGATCTGACCTTAAGCACAGGGCAAGACCCTTCAGCCATGGATCTCTGGCTTTTAGTGCCAACAGGAACACTGACACACCAAAAGTAGTAAAAGTAATTTAAAAACCAATACTACATTAGAAGAACCATACCGCTTGTATGGCAGTTCTAACATTGAGATTCTAGAAAGAATTGATCACATTCTATGGCAAGTAATGTATATTTTTAAAAGACAGTAAATTTCTAAGCCAAGTTTAATAAAGAAGTAAGTTCCTAATGAACTGATTTTCAGACGTGCTGAATACTTGCCATTTCCACTTCATCAGACCACCAATCTGATTGATATTAATAAATCTTTGTATTTCAAAGTTCTTATTATTCAATAAAACTTATATCTCTACCCATGAAAGGGGACAAACACCACACTCCCTTTCCCTCATTTGAATATCTGTTCAAAAGTGTCTGGATAAGTTACTACCAGGAGAAAAAAACCCAGAAGAAGTCTCTCAGTCTGCTTTAACATGTATATGTAACCTCTCCCTAGGGTAAAAAACAAAAATGAAGCCAAAACAAATCAACCCCCCCCTCCCCCCCGCTCCCACTGTAATATTTAACCAGGAAGCCACATCGTACCTTGAAATTACTTTTGCCAGTTTTAACTGCTGCCACCAGATGCTGTTTGCACCATCAGAGAAGTTAAACATCCCACCAGAAACCTTCCATCTATACAAGCAGCTTGCAACATGATCATATATGTAAATTTTAGTTTTTAGTATATGATATTATGTAAAATGCACTGCTTTAAGACAAATCTGAAAGACTAAAACTACTTTGTAATTTAGAAACCCCTTGTCATCAGTTTAAATTCTGTCACTATACTAAATTTTAATATCATGGATATTCAAAACCATTCAGCCAAAACAACCCTAATATATTCAGAATTTAAATCTAAGGGAAAATGATAGAGTGGTTGAAGTGCCTTTTTGCTGGAGTCTGATGAATAGAAAAAAAATTAGAGATGATTTTTTCGCAATCATCTTAAAGTTTGATTGACAAGAAGATACAATCTACATGTAAAAAGATACACAACAGACTCTTTTAAGAACAAAAATGAATAAAATACATTTTCTGCTGATAAGCTACCAGAATTTAAAATGTAGCAAGCAAGTTTGTTTTTTATTAATGATAATGGATTCCATTTAACATGGAGATACCAGTCCAGAAGAATCATCAGAAGTAAAACAGACTTAATGGAACCCTGCTTATTTATATCATCTGAGGATCTGGCTTCTAATATATAAGCAACCCCCCCCCCCCCCCAAAAAAAACAAACCAAACAACCTCTCCACCGGAAACCCGCCCCCCCTTAAAACCCTATATCAACGCTATCGTAAAGGAACAATAAACCTACACTTTCACAAAATGAAGTTCACCCTATGTCAATTTTCATTCAGTCTTTAAGTTACCACAAAGCTAAATCAGTTCTTGCACTGGACTCTACCTAACAGAGTTAATACTAAGACTCTCCACATTGCTAATATGTACATATAGTCCCACTTTTATTTTCTTATTTTAGGAAACAGAAGTCTTCTAGAAAGTAACAAGCCCCAAAGTGTAGCAATATATTTAAAAGAATATGAAGGAAAGAGGATAGTAAATGGGAAATCAGCGTCTACCTCTGCTTTGCCCTGGAAAGCAGAGACTCCCTGGAGAAGGAAGGGCCTATCCATGCATTCTCAAACACAGCTCACTCTCAGGGTGCATCTACATGTGCAATTAATATGAAGCAATACATTCTGGAGGAGTCTGAGCTGAAGTAAACTACTCCTGGGTGTAGTGTCTGCACATGCACCCAGGACAGCAGCAATTTGAGCCAGGGTGGAACCAGCCTGGGCTGCCAGGGGGAATGGAGGGTCAGTCCCGGGCTCCAGTTAGTGGCATTGAGTGGCAGAGGTGCTGAAAGTACAAAGCCATGTGGCTAGGCCACAGGCAGGAATCTGGCCCCCAGCTGGCTGGACTGGGTGCAATTTACACCCACAGCCAGTGTCTACATGTGCATTTAATCTCAGTAAATTGCCCCATCATAAGAAAGCACTAAGTACTATCTTACTGAGGCATTAATTAGTTTACTGTGGGCTGATGTCATCACATGTAGAATATGATGCTTTACTCCATAGCTAATTAGTCTACTCCACAGTAAAGCACATGTGTAGAACAGGCCTCTGTCTCTTCTTTCTTTATCATGTCTCATCTGATCAGTATTCTCTTGTACCAAGTTGAAGAAGTAATTTGCAGAGTAGATAGGTTTCAAATTTGCATTTTAGGTGACAGTCATCAGTTGGAACAAAAAAAATTACCTAGGTAGTAGAATATAGTCAGAGTAGTCATGAAGAGATGGATTAGAGGCACAAGAAGAGGTGATTAGAAGGAACATGTTAGATTATACAACTCTACCATAAGTTATTGCATGTCTTGTATATAACCAGGCTTTTTACGTTGCACTTTGAAAGTACAGTACCATTTTTTGCATGACTTCCTAGACCGAATCCCTCATTGCAATGCTCATTTAGATTTTCATAGTTGGAAAAAAACCTCTGAAACCCTTTTTTATTTGCTTTGACCGTCTTCTAAGTATTTCCTATATATTTATAATTCAAAGTCTTACTATCTTTTGACCTAACCCATCCCTGGGTTATCAACTACAGACAAATATAAATTGAGGGTTTTTTTCACCCAAATTTCTTGTTTCCTGGATTTCATTATGAAAGCTAGGCACAGTGCAAGATGATTTGAGAATATCTCAGAAAACCACATCTTTGGGAAGAAAACATTATTTGAAATTTACTCAAGCTTTGAGTTGCAAGACTCAAAAGCTGTCAGCCATCCCAACAGAAAATCTAAACCTGGTGTGTGCATCCCAGAGAGTTTTTAATTTTTTATTCCAAGACATGAGTTTAAAACAAAAACAGAAATAAAAAATGTATGTTACCCTGCTTTTGTTATACATGTTCTTCTCTTCTTGCTATGTCTGTTATGGTAAGTATGTTTATTCCTTCTCTTTATAACTTGATTAGCATGAATATTAGAAGGTTTGGGGACTCCTTGTACTGGTTTTGCTATTGGTGGGTAAAGTGTGCAAATGCTAAGGGGCAGGTGGCTCAGATCATTGTGTTCACAGGCCCTGTCTTTCAAAATCATGAAGTTTATAGGTGCACAAATGTTGACAGCGGAAAGTTGCACAACAATCACTGTAGGGTCAGCATTCACTATGCGTTGTGCAGAGCATTCCAGCAGGGAGGCCCTCAGTTTCAGCATGGAGGCAGATTTTTGTGGAACAGAAGAGACTCCATATAGGTGCTACTTCTTGGATGGCATTGTAGGCCATCTATTTGTCAAAGGGAAAGTGCTTGTGTATACAAGTTCCTATGATGGATTTAAGTGAAAGGCTGCTACCCATGAGTTTTAAAACAGCTGAAATCCCTGAGCCTACTGTTGAGGTGCTTAGGGTCTAAAACAGCTGGGATTGTATTGTCAACCTGAAAGGCAGCAGTGGACTCACAGAAACAGAGTGGTAGTCATGCTTGGCAGCAATGAGGAATGGAAGACCTCCAGCAGTGGTAACCCCTGGCGGTGACTAGAAACAGTAGATCCCTGGAGCAGCAACCCCTGTCTGCAGCAAGGAACAGCAGAGCAATGACCACTGATGGACAAGACAGAAAAGCAATGATCCCCATCAGTGATCCCAGCAGCAGAACAGTGGCCTCCCTACTCAACACTTCCCACTTTGGCTGACCTCATTTTTGCTAGAGATGCCACAGAAGATTTTGCCTCTGCTATAGCTGAACAGTGTCAAGAGCCCTTTAGAACTCCTCACCAAGAGCCTGCATCCAGAATGTTGGCACCACCATACTCTGACTGGATGTAGGCAGAGATAATGATCCTCTTTTCAATCTGCATTTACAAAAACACCCAGTATTTTGGATGAGTGAACCCAAATAGGTTGCTCCAGGACACAACTGTAATTGGTTTCAGTGTCAAGGCCAAAGTACTGAAGGTGAGACTGGAAGGAACTTCAAAAGATCTTCTAGTCCAACCCCTGCTTGTCATCCTTGCAGAAACCATTCCATAAATGTGCTTGCCTAACCCACACTTAAAAAACTTCCAAGGATCCTACAACCTTTTTGAGTAATCTGTTCCAATGCTTGGCCACCCACATACTGAGAAAGTTCTTCTTAATATCCAATCTAAATTTTCCTTGCTGTGATTTACGACCAATACTACTTGTCCTGTCCTCTGTGGCCACAAAGTATGTTACTATCCTCTTAAAGACTGTGAGACAGTGCTTATGCTAAGCAAGGCCTAGCAATAAGAACAATGCACTAAAACTCCCAGAATGCTTCAAGGAGGTTGAGGAGTCAGCGATTGACATTCTGGTAATCACTTTCTGACCCGTAGATAAAAATGCTGACCTTCTGACCCTTGGACAATGATAAAAATAGCAGGCAAGCAGCTTATATTGTTAAAACAGGAAACCGCATGGCCAAACTGCAATGACGAAAAACAACCGCATATTATGTCAGTCTTGACATTTTAACCCTGCAAAAACCAGCAAAACATATAGCTGAATAATGCATAGAAAATTAACATAAGAAATATAAAGGTCATTAAAAATTAACATAAGAAGCGTAAAAATTATAATACAAAGCATATCACCTGAAATTATAATATTGGTAAGTTAACTAAATAACCAATAGAAGTAAGAATTAGAAATGCATATGTATAAGTGTTATCATATATAAGTAATAGTAAAGTTATGTTGGATGCCTCACTGCCAACATGGGGACAGTTTTGTATCTTTTGTCTAAAAAAAGATAAGGGACTCCTTTTAAATGAGCAGTTGACCAGTTCTGAGACTACTGAATCAGGCAGCCGCACCTAGCCTCCAGGTTAAAAAGCAAGGGCTTGATTTGGGAACCTTGTGAACCAACAGACCTCCTTTAGCTTATAGCTTTGTGAGACAATGAAAATTTTAAATTGAACATCCAGGTCTAAGCCTGTGCTTAATTCAGTCCTTATATAATTCGGCATCGAACTCACAAAAAGACAGTTATCAAATCCTTGATTAGTCTTCTCTCCTTCACATGTTAATAATTCCAGTTTTCCCAGCCTTTTCTTAGAAATCATATCAATCATTTCCTAGATCTGATTTTTGTCATTCTCCACCCAACTCTTTCTAATGTGTCTGCATCTTTCTTGAAATGCAGTTCCAAAAACTTGTACTTTTAATTTTTGAATTTGTAAAGCTTATGATGAAACTAGTTTGTGTATTTAGAACCACGTAACCACATATTTAATTATCTGTAGTCATTCATGAAAATGTGATGAATGATAGTAATTTAATAGAAATATTTGTTTATTTACATGTTATCCCTTATTTCAGAAAGTGATGTGATAGTGATCTCACTACTGGCAATTTTTAAATTTATTTGCAGGTTTTTAGATTTAAGCTCTTCCAGAAGACAGGTCTATTCTAATTAATAGTGCATAATTTTAGTGTTATCATTAAGTTTCCTAAGGTTTGGAATACGAATTATCTAATTCCCAACAGGCCCATGAGTCCATCACTCCAAACTATTTTAATGAAAACCAGCCACACCAGGATTCTTCTCCTAACACTGGCTTCTTATTGGTACTACATCAGCTGTATTGCCTTTGACTCCCCTTGTTAACAGCATATTCTAACTCTGTTCTTATGGTTCATTCTCATTCTACCAGCACTAAATACTATTGATATATACAGGTGGGTGGTTTTTAATTCTGTTTTCCATTTGTTTTTGGAAAGGATTTAAAAAAAAGAAAATTCAATATTTAGTTAGGGTATAATCCTGCAGAAACTGAAAATAGATATGAATGTAGTGTCCTCAATTCCCACTGAAATCAGTAGCTAGCACCATGAAGGATATGTCTACATAAGATGCGTTAATGTGCATTAACTTTATTTAATGGGCATAGTGGATGCATGCCTACATGTGCTCACCCTTAATGCATATTAAAAATGGTGAAATTAGGTTAATTGCACCTAAATTTGATATCTGAAAATGCTGGTATAAAATTTAGATGTGATTAGTTAAAGTGCATTGAAAAGAGGAGGAAAGACAAGACCTACTTACTGCCAACCAGAAGGAGCTGGCAAAGGAGAGACAAGTGCCCTGGAAGCCATGGTTCCAGAGCAGCTGCTCTGTGAAACTAGAGCGGCCACAGGAAACTGAAAGTGGAATGTGCAGGGGTTACCGCTGCTGGTGGTCTGCCGTGAAAAACAGGACGTACCCAGCAGCATTGAGCCAGCGGACAGCTGGAGCTTAAGCTTGGAATAGCTTACTTAGGCTGGGAAACACCGGCCAGAGAGAAGAATCATAGAATTAAGGTTGGAAGGGACCTTGTAGATCTTGAAGTACGACCCCCTGCCTGGGCAGGACAAAAACTGGGCTCAAATGACTCCAGCCAGGTAGGCATCAAGCCTCTTCTTAAAGACCTCCAGGGTAGGAGCCAGCACCACTTCCCTTGGAAGTTGGTTCCAGCTCCTACTCGCCCTAACTGTGAAGTAGTTCTTATAGATGTCTAATCTAAACCTACTCTCCAACAACTTGTGGCTGTTATTCCTTGTTACGCCAGGGGGCACTAGGGGAAACAAGGTCTCTCCCAAACCCTTCTTGTCCCCCCACTGAGTTTATCGACGGTCACCAGGTCCCCCCTCAGCCTTCTCCTGTGAAGGCTGAACAGGTTCAGGTCCTTCAGTCTCTCATTGTAAGGTCTGCCCTGTTGTCCTCAGATCATCCGGGTGGCCCTCTTCTGGACCCTCGCAATGTTGTCCACATCCCTCCTGAAGTGGGGTGCACAGAACTGAACACAGTACTCCAGCTGTGGCCTGACCAGTGTCATGTAGAGGTGGGGAGGATCACCTCTTGAGATGCACCTGTGGATGCACGACAAGGTCCGGTTAGCCCTGCCAACCGTGACCTCGCATTGTCAGCCTAAGATGTTCATCTTGGAGTCAGTAATGACTCCAAGATCCCTTTCTGCCTCTGTGCTCTCAAGAAGCGAGTTTCCCATCTTATAAGTGTGCTGCTGGTTACTACTGCCCAAGTGCAGCACCCTGCACTTGTCAGTATTGAAATGCATTCTGTTTTTGTTAGCCCATCCCGGTGGTAAAGCCATGGAACAGAGTGGCATTTGCAGCAAGGGAGTGATGCTGCAAAAAGGGCCAGCCAGAAGTAAAGCAGCAGAGACTCGATTGTTAGGGTACTGACTCTTTTTTTTTTAACTTTCATTTTGTTTTTTTAAATCTGTAACAGTGTTGCCTGTCATGCCCTCATCTCCACAGGCTGGCAGAGTGTTGCATCAGGTCAGCAGATCCCCAACCTGAACTATTTAAAGGGAAACAATCTCCAGACAGACCAAAACCCCTGCACTGGGGTTATCAGCTCAGATGGGCTTCTGTTCTTTTTGTTGGATTAGATCACTTTGTTTTGTTGTTATTACTAGAGGGATTAACCATTCGGGGAGGGAATATACAAAAGTCCTCCCCTGACCAACCATGGGACTTAACTGAGATTGAAAAGGTCTAGTTGTCCATGCTGATTTAGTTCCATTGAGATGATTGTCTAAATGCACAGAAGCCTGTGAAAGAAAAGAAGAGATGCCAGTTAAGATAAAAAAATATTGTGGCATAACATCTGGGTGGTGCTAGGCCAGGGTGTAGAGGAGGTTGAAGCCCCAGAAGAAACCTGCTTCAAGCAATGGTCATCCAATGATGGTGAGTTTTACCACCTTCCAATTGTTATCATCCTAAAACATCAAGATGTGGCAGGTGAAAGTCAGTACCACTGTTACAGAAAACCAGGCAAGTGATCATGTGACTGAAGGTCAGGGTCAGGAAAATACCAGGTGGCTGTACCTGTAACTTTAACCAGGCCAAGTCCTGACACGCATTAACACATGTAGATAGGACTCAGCATTAACTTCAATGCTGGGTCTGCCCAGCCACTAATGGCATGTGGGAGGGCTGAAAAAACTTGGCACTAAATTTAGTTCCAAGTACACTAACTTTACTGCCAAGTCCTTGAATGTATAGACACATGCCAAAAAAAAAGAAATCACTTAATGAGCATTAGTTTAATGTGCATTAAATTTAGTCATGCTTAACTGCATGTGTAGCTGTGCCCAAAGAAATTTTTGTACCATTGAAAAACTAAATAATAAGCAACTTATAAGCAGCAACTAGTTTGTCTTTACAGTGAAATGAGATGTTGACTATTTAGCTTCACTCTTCCAAGTAGTATAATAAAGAACAGTGAAAAATACTTAATTATTTAAAATAATCTTCTTGTAATATTCATTTGCTCTTGTTGAAGTCTTCTGGGTCCTTCAAGTAGACACCTGTTTTAAAGAAAAGTGTTCTAAGCTAATCAAAGCAAAGAAGTTTCTTTTAAAAACCTTTCATAAATACAGCTGATCTCCTGTGCTTGAGTACTTACTGTGTCAACATCAATTTGCACAAAAAGCTGTTCAAAATATATAATATATTAATAAAAGGAATAGGTTTTGAAGAACATAGGATTGATTGTAATAACAGTTGTTCAGAACAGCCCAAACTAGAGCTCAGCTGGGATGAAAACACCATAGAAATAGCTTGTTTTTCATGGTGGTGATGTTGCTTTTCCTAGTCTAAAAGCAGGAATTTCATGGGGCCATGAAAGAAAGGAACAAATTAATCAACACTTTTAAAGGTTGGAAGCTTGTGGGGGAGCTTGCACTTCAGATCTCAGAAACCTCACTGATAATCACTCACTGCCATTTTTTCATGTGTATGTTAGAAGTTTATAAATAGAAAAAATAACAAGATTAGGATGTGGTACCATAATGAGGGGTGGGTGACTGAAGCACAAGCCCTAGCTGTTCACTTACAGGGGGTGTAAGACCAACAGCCCTAAACACTGCCAGTCCAGCTGCCACTGCTACTGCTAAGGACTCAGAGCCTGGTGTTAATACCTCCATCAGGGGGACACTAGTTTTTTTCACAGATGAACTTATACTTAAAGAGAAACGAGTACAGAAGGATGATATAAATTGTTCAAAGATATGATCCTCCATCTGCGTTTGATTTCCAGTGTTCACCCAGGATGAATTGCATATATGTCTCAGGGAAAGCTGAAAAAAATGCAAATGTTGTGACTATATTACAAGTGTTTGTGGGCACTATTCATCATTGAATCTATCATTTTTAGATGCTTTAAAATACTTCTTTTTAGTTCTCATAAGTAAGTTGCCAAGGACAGGCAAGCACATTTAAATATTTGGTCTTATTAGTATTGAGTTATAGATTAATCTACTAAAGTTCTGATGCTGATTGGATGACAGGATCTCAGAGCATAGTGCTTTGCAAGTGGTGCCATTTAAAAAAAATAATTGTCTTAAATATGTACTTTATTACATGGGCAAATATTCACACAGGTATTTTGCTCAAGAATAGGTCATCTCCAAATTATATTGCTTGTATGCAGCCTGAGAAGTAAGATACAATAGTCTCAAAACAGTAGTATTAAAAAAAAACCAGATGCATTTGACTTTTAAATGACATGATTGAATTCCTCTGTTGTTAAATAACATATATCATGAAGAAAATATATAATTCAGTAAACTCTTGTTACTTAGAACCCCCTCTGCAAATGCAGGTAAAGGAGCAATGGGACCTAATATGCAATCCACACAATTGTAGCAGGCTTACCTTTCAGAGCTTGGATTGAGTCCCAGGCTTGAGATCCTGCTGTTTTGATTGGTGAAGCCCATCCACCAATCAGCAGGCAGCAAGAGAAATAAAGTCATGCCCCTTTCCTGAGAGGAAGGGGAAAAGAGCTTCTCTGGACCTGATTGAAGACTGCAAACTGTCAGGTCCAGAAGACTTCAGGGGTGGAGCCCTGGAGCATATAAAAGGAGCTGTGTGCCCAGAATGAGGGATGATGCATCAAGGACAGTGAAAAGTGGGCCTTAGAAGAGCTGAGGAGAGCTTTTTGGCAGGGTGAAGCAGTAGCCCAGGAAGAGCCCCTAAAGACTTCTATCAGTGGGGAGCAGCAGATGGCTCCAGCAGTTAGGCTTTTGGTGTGCTGGATGGCATCCAGACCCTGGAAGCTGTGTCAGGTGGCTCAGGTGTGCAACCTCTGGCATGCAGCCAGCGACACGGTGGACAGGCCAGTGCATGGAGAAGGATCTTTGGAGCCCCTTGGGGCTCCCAGCCTCATGCTGGGGGTCAAAGATCTTTTGACCCCCAGCATGAGGCTGGGAGCTTGGTGCAGGAGGCACTGCACAGAGGGTGAGAAACCCTGGGAGCCACTAAAGGTGGCTCAGGACAGTAGCTCAGTGCAGATGATGCTGCTCAGAGGGTCCTGGAGCAGACCAAGCCCCAGTGTTGCACAAGGCTGTCTGGGCTTCCAACCCCTAGCACAAGGCAATGTGTCCACTACATGCAGCGGGGCATGTGGCCCTCAACCAGGTCAGTGGCAGCAGAGTCAGGCAGCAGGAAAGCCTGGTGGGGAATGGAGCTTGACCTGGAGAACAGGAGGCAACCCTCCAGGACTGTGTAGTAAGTTACCCTGGAGAGAGGGTCCCAACAGGAGAGGGACCCCATAGGATTGTGAAGGGGCACCATGTGCACTGCTCCTGGGTGATAGCAGGGGAACTTAGGAATCTTTGGGGTCTCCCTTTCCTTTTCTTTCCCCCCACCTCATTTCCTGTAGTGGTACCTTGGGAGTGGGGCCCCTGCCCTGGAGGGTAGTCTAAGTATTGCTGGCTGTATTTGTAGACTGTGCCGTATAGTTTATGTGAATAAGCTGAAGCAATAGTTTGTATATTAATAGAATTATAGGGTTGCCTGATCAATATCCTTTGTTTTGGGTTGTTCTATTTTTCATCTGTATTTTTAAATAATAACTGGGGGTGGTGTGTGTGTGTGTGTGTGTGTGTGTATATGTGTGTGTGTGTGTGTGTATATATATATATATATATATATATATATATATATATATATATATGTGGGATACAGTTTATTGTTTTGTAAATTTGTACATATATATATAACATGTTGTTACCCTTCAATGGTTTTGTTGTAATAATACATTTGTATATAGTTGAGTAATTGATTGACTGGGCCTGACTCTATAGGGGATGGAGGTGGCTGCTGAGCTGTTGTGTCCTTCCCCAGCACACTGCCCTGCCAATAATTTGCTCAATTGGAGAGGGGAGTACATACCCATGTACAGCCAGGCTACACAATCATACCACATGTGCATAGAAAAAGGTGTGACTGTGGGATCATGCATTAGTTCCCATCATACCTTATTGCTGGTGCAGGGGAAGCCTGATCCTAGGCTCCCTCTGAACTGACAAGAAGCAAGATCTTGTAGCTGAGAGATGTAGCTGCTGCTATTTCCCAGCTCCTGGGGACAGGAGATTGCAGCAGCTGCATTCTCTCCACCTGGGGCTTATGTGGAACCCTTGGGGCTTGGAGGCTGCAGTAGCCATGATCTCCCAGCCTCAGGGATGCGTGAAACCACAGCAGCTGTGATCTCCCAGCCCCAAGGGCTACATGCACCGACAGGGCTTCTGGGATATGGCATCTGCAGGTTTCTGGGTCCCAGCAGCTGTGGGATGCTGCCAGGACCCAGAGTCCACAGATACTGGGGCTGAGAGTCCCTTCAGCCATGAGACTCTCAGCCCTGACTGAGCAAGGTGCATCCCTGCAACTGGGAGCCCATAGCTGAAGGGGCTCCCAACCACAGGGGAGACCCTGCCACACATACAAATGAAAGCTCAGCACTAGCCAGCTATACATTTTTAGGTCTAACTTTATAGCTGGTTGGAGCTTTTCATGCTGTGATAAGTACTTTGCATGTGTAGCTTGTCCCAAGATAAATGTGCAATTAACCAGTTAACGTGCAATACCTGCAATGTGTACAGGAGGCCTTAGACTCAGGAATCTGTAAGCAACCGTGAGACAAGATTGTGGTCCAAATGTTTTTTGTGTACCACTCACATCAGCAAAGTTTTATCAGTAACAGGACAAAGACATATATGCAGATGCCCATTTAGCTAAAAGCCTAAAAAGTATTTGACAGGAAATTTAGATCTGCAAGCCTGAGTCTGAACAAACATATTAAGGATTTGTTTAACTCTTTTAAATACTCATTGGAAGCTTTTTCTTTAGATTTTGGTAGTACTGAGGCAGTACTGAAATATTTAATGTTCATTGCTCCTTATCCTTGGTCTAAGGGTACTAAAGAGATGTTGAAAAGGTTTTTGTCCTTGAAGTATTTTCTTCAGCTAGGAAAAGGGGTGTATGCCCTTTCTAAGAAAAAGAAAATAAATACAAAGCTAATCATAACATTAAACAGTCAATGAACAGCTCAAGACAAATTTGTATCCACAGATTGTTGTTTGTATGAGTATCCTAATGTAGTTAAAGAAATGGCATCCCTTTGTTTTCTCACAAATAAAGATCATTTTGCAATCTGGAGCTCTTAAAGAAACTTTAGAGCATCTTAGAGCAGAGAGAAAGAGTGAACCTTGACTTTAAACTTGTTAGAAACAGCTTAGTAATTAGACATGTATTGGTTATAAAAATTTTGCTTGAGCTAGATTAGATTAACGAATGTGCTTTATTGGGGTAAATGAATTTTAGAAGAAAGTGATGATAAGTTGTTCAGTCAGTCTGAAGCACAGAAGAAGTAAGTATTTTCTTAGGGGATATCATCAAATTTCAGATTGTTGCTGGACAGAAGTGTCCCTTGAGTTTTGATTCTCTTTCTTGGCCCTTACTCCATATTAATGAGTTCCCCAAGCTGTGTTGGCTGATCAGCTCTGGTCCCTGTGGCTTCACTCTGGCCTTTCTTGGGTATTTGTTACGCCTCCCTGATTTTTTCTGCCTTGAGCAGGAGGTTGGTTTAGATGACCTCATGAGATCACTCCAGCTTTACTTTTCTAGGATTCTATGATCATTTTTGTCAGTATGGATCCAACATGTGCTGTTATTAATAGTACTGACGAACTTCTAACTTGTAGGCAACTTAAGCTGACCCGGCAAAAAAAAACAATGGCCATGTTATGATAGAATTTTCCACCATGACTCAAAGCCTAATGTTTGATTTCTGCAAAAGGATTGGACAATGTTGACCCTGACTCTCCTGAGCAACTACCACAAAGTTGGGTCCTGAGGAGAACAAATGAGAAACAATGCACATAAAAGCAAAAATCAAATGGAGGAAAAACAGTTCTCCCTCTGTCCTGTGTTGTCAACAGCCTATACATTTGCATCCCCACCTGCTCATGACAGAGGAAAAAGTAGTAAAAAGAGTCCGTTAATTCCAACAAGACCAGCCTGACAAGAGCCCCTGCTAATGTTAACTCTTTGCCCTGCTAATGCTAACCAAATTTCCTACCACCTGGTTGTCAATTACAAATACTAACTTAGAGTTAAAAAAAACAAGGAGTATATTTTTTATGAACAGACACCATCATGTATTTTTCAAAATCGTATGTATGATAATATGTATCATATGTTTCCACATGCACTTCACATGGCACATGAAAATAAGGCTTTGAATAGGTTCCTAAATAAACCTCAAACTTTTCCTGAATTAGTATCTGCCTCTGGATTAACAATCTGTAGAAAGATTCTGTGTTATTGTATGAAGGAGGAATACAAGCAACCACAATAACTTGCAATGGTATATTTTAAGGAGAAAATACCTAATAGATCCCCCAGAAACACCTTTACAGACGGATATAGTTCCTGAAACTGAACCAAGACATTATTGTTTGATTGTTGCTTGGGTGATCTAATTTGTCAAGGGTATGAGACCAGAATGCCCCCCATCTTTTTTTCAGATACCTATGACCTTTATCAGTCAAGTATGCTGTGCTTGCTAAAACCCTTGCTGATTCATAGATGGAATGTATTAAATCTTACAAAACAAGATCAAAACAAAGTAGCTGCTTTTGATATAAGCTTTATAATACAGCATGTAATCAAATCAAAATTAATTTGATTTGGTGAACTATCAATTTATATATTCCATCTTAGTTATGACTTTAGATTCACAGTTACATTATTCTATCTATTAGCTTAGCAAAATTGTAGTACAACATCTTAGTAATATGCTTGCCTAAATATATATTTGCTTGCACATCCTTTTTAATAACATCTGTACAGTATACACAGAAGTGGTTAAATCTGTCACATTACATCATTGGTCACAAACTATGAGTACACAGGTAACCTCAGGTGAAAAAAATGTTAACCACTTGGCTCTGTTTGAAAATGAATATCTAACAGAATATATTAATATTTCACATCACAGAAATCCATTGCATCTCAGCGGGTACATCTACACAGGACGCTGTGGTGTCATAGCATCTGTTGGCAAAAGCCAAGACACCACAGCTACATCTCCATATCAATGCACTCCCTTGTTATAGCTCATTCTACGGCAATGTAGCGGCTAACAATAACCATGCACAGCCAGCATTGTGCAGTGTGGGCTGTTACAGAGGCACTGTATGGCTACTTGTAGACACACCCATATATATTTTCCATAGCAAAAGAGTGTTTGTAACATAGCATTTGATTAGAAGTACTAAAAAATAATAATAATAAAAATTAGTACTTTAGGTCATATCCATCTATTTCACTAATTTATGCTGTTGGCCATAATGCTTTCAAAGGAGATGTCAACTGGTTGATGACTAGCATCATCTTTTGAATATTGTGATGCATATAATTACCTTGTGGCATTTTTAATGCTTTTTTGTATTTGTTCTTCCAGTTACCTAGCAAGAGAAACAAATTTCTTTGGACTTAACACACTGCTCATAGAGAGACACACCAATCCAGGAAGAAAAGGTGGAAGGTGCTTTTTATGATGCAGGTACAGTACCTATTATACCACAAAGAGAATGCAATCCCTGAACTATTAGTGAAGAAGGACTGCATTAATTACTTTCACCACACAACACAAATACAGTGCCAAGTCCTTACTGTTTTTGCCTAGAGACAGCCATTAGTTACAACCAAAGTAAATATACGCATTTTTTAACTCAAAAAAACAAAGCCAGTCTTGCCCCAGGAAAGCAGATTAGAAACTGCTAGGCTACTATGACATATTTTTTTAACAATAACTTTGTAAGTCAACCACTACAAAAGTTTCTTCTCTTTTTCTGAAGATGGACAGGCTTTGCTACACAGCTCGAGAACCTGCTGTGAAACAGTAAGACCATATTGGCTAATATTATCAATATTATCAATTTATCAATCACCATATTTTCAATAGCTATAAAAGAGCACCCCCACATGTACCCTTTTACATGTGATAATCTAGTGCAGACATGACGTCTGTCATATATTCTGTGTTCAAGCAAAGTTGGGTTGGTTTTTTTTTTGTGCCTAGTTCTAAGAAGCACACAATGAAGTACAGAGATTCCTTACATTTTCTCCCCATCTGTGCACCAGTTTAAGAATATCTGTAGTCTATCCATTCCAGTTTGTCCTAGATCTACCATACATGTAAGCACAGTAATGAATGACTATTATTAATTTTACTAGCACAGAAGCACTATTGGCTCTTCAGATGTTAGACAAAACATTTGGCATAAGTCACATGGTTGCCACTTAGGACACAAAGGGCAGGTGATAAAAACACAGGTGACATGTATCTAAAATCCATCTTGTTTTTCTGCTGCTTCATCACAAGGGAATGGACAAATGACAGGTTAATGAGTCATCTGTAGAAAGTTAGAAAGCAATCTATATCAATACACAAATGAATGTTACTCAAAAACCTGTTTATATGGACCTCTCTACACATGCACATAAAGGTGCAATGGAATCTAATGTGAAATCTACACAATCGCACCTCATGCCAGGCCACATGTGCATGGCAGGAAGCACAGGTGTGGGATTGAACATTAGATAATATCACACTTTGTTGCTAGTTCCCTCTTGCCAGGCTGCCCCTGTGCTGACAAAAAAGCAAGCTCCTACAGGTAAAAGCCCTTACAGCTGAAGGGCTCCAAGCTGGAGGGATGCCCCATGCACCCCCACAGATGGTAGATGCAGTTGCTATTATTTCCCAGCCTAGGTGGTGTTTGAAAACCCCAGGGCTGGAAGATTGCTGCTGCCATGATCTCCTAGCTTCAGGGCTGAATGAAACCTCATGGAGATGGGAGATCATGGCAGTCACAATCTCCTAGCTCTCCGGCCTGCATGCACTCCAATACTGAGAGATAAGGCTTCTCCTTATTGGATGCTTATCTTGCTGAGATCCTATGACCCCAGCTGACTTCCTGCCCTTCGGGTGGGGGGCTGGATTCGATGATCTTCCAAGGTCCCTTCCAGCCCAAATGTCTATGAAATCCATGAAACTAGGTCCCAGCATGAGGAGGCATGCTGCTGGGGTCCAGCATCTGCTGGGGCTGAGAGTGTCCTTAGTTGTAGGACTCCTAGCCCCAGGCAGGCATTGTGCACTTCTGTAGCTGAGAGCCCTGTCAGCAGACATGGCTCCCAGCCACAGGGGTACCCTGTTATGTGTGCAAATTAAAGCTTGACAACAACCAGGTATAAAGTCAGTACACATTTTCGAGGTCTAACTTCATAATTGTTGGAGCATTTTATGATGTGCTAAGTACTTTGCATGCGTAGCTGGTCTGAAGGTAATTGCACAATTAAATTGTGCAATACCTGTAACATGTAGAGGGGGCGGCAGTAATATCTATTACTAGAACTGTGCCCTTTTTTGTCAAGTTATTCATTCCAAAATTGATATCTTGGACATTTTGAGTGAATAATCTTCAGATCATAAGAACAGAGGCACTGGAAGATACTTCCTGGTTGAGTTACTGATATTTCAGGCAATAGTGTCACAGTCCCCTTTATTAAGTTACTGAGTTCTCTCTTAAAACCAGTTAGGTTTCTTGCCCCCCTTATTTCTGTTTGGGGGAGGGAGGGGTCCTAGAACCTCACTCCAATGATGGTTAGAAATCTAATTATAATTTCTGGTCTAAATGTATTCATGGCCATTTTATACTCATTTGTTCTTGTGTAGGGTGACCATACATCCTGGTCTGGCTGGGACAATCCAAGATTTCATAGGCTGTCTTGGCCAGTTAGTGAAAATTCAAACAAAAGTCCTGGATTGGTGCCACCCCACCTACACTGCCCAGCCTGCCTCCTCCTGAGCAGAGGCTGGAGGCTGGTGGTGGGCTGGCTAGGTTTTGCTGTTCTTGCCTGAGGTGGGGATCAGCTGGGACAGGGCAGCGGGAGAGTGCTGTTGTGAATGTGGGCTGCTCATATGTGTGTTGTTCATCCATTTACAGCCCAGTGAAATCAGGACCAGGGAGTGGCCACCTGAGTGGGACTTCCCAGGGGAAGTGGGGGCAGGGCAGCTTGGATTGCTACCCTGATGGCAGTGGGAATCCCTCCCCCCTCCCCTCACTTGACTGCTGGTGTTTCCCTGTAGGGTCAGGCCAACTTTCGGGATCTCAATATTGCGCTGTTAGACAGGAGGGTATGACACAATTGCACATATGCAAACACAAAAATCAATTAGGTGCATACACACACACACTACCAGTTCAGGCACATACACATCCAAACCAGCCTAAGCACATTCATACCTATCACTAATTTAAGCACATGCACCTCAAAAGTTAGACATAGATCACTAATTCGTATATCATACACACAATGACATATATTTACACACATATATATACTCACCAGTTCACACACATACAACCCACCTACACATACACACAGGTAATTTCCTAACTTGGATGCTACAGTGTGTACGTGTGTGTTTGGGGTACCTGGGGAAAGGTTTAGTTGAGAGAGTGAGTTAAAGCGTAGGGAGGGAAAGTTGCCAGAACCAGGATTAGAACTGGTGGACTACAGAGCAGCTGGCTGAGGAACTGAGGCTTGGGTTTACTTAAGGCAGACTAAGGCTAGAAACTGGAGCAGACAGCTAAGATATTGGGAGGGTGTGCAGATAAGTGGTGGCAAGGAGGAGACAGCCAGGAAAGAAACTGGGGTAGAAACCTGGTTGCTCAGAGGAAAAGGAAAAGGCAGTAGGGATAAGGCAGTGGCAAAGAAACAGGGGGTTTGAAGGCAGAGAGGAGCTCAGGACAGGTGTTGGAGGTGGCAGTGAGCCAGAAGCAGGAGAGGGAGAATTGAGACACAAGTTAGAGGAGCAGAGATTGGAGCAAGGCCAAATCATAGTAAAGCAAAACCCAACTTAGGGGTCCAAATAACAATTTTATTTCACAGACAACACACTACACAGCCCCATGAAGTTATTGGTTCACACACACATGCACACACACACACACACACACAAAAATAGTAGCAGGAGAAAGACATTCAGTGGAAGGGTTGGAGTCCAGGTAGGGAAGTAAAGCAGAGTCCAAGTCCTTGGTTGAAGAGGGGTGGGGGGTGATAGCTATCTATCCAGGCTGGAAAGAGGTCCTTGTCCAGTAGCTGTTGCCTGGGGGGGGGAGTTGCTGGCAGGGCCTCTGGGCGGATAGGTGGTGTGTCATGGTACTGGTCCAGATGGAGCGGGCATCCCACTGGGTCTGTCTTCACTGCCCCTTTTTATAGGGGCAGACTTTGTGTGACCCTAGTGACAGGACGCATACCCAGGCAAGGGTCAGCCCTTGGTGTACTAAGCATGTGTGCTCCATGCAGGGATGTGAAGTTTTGGTTGTCTATAATGGTGGGGTACAATGGTAGAGCTGCTGGTTCTGCAGGGTCTTTTGTCTTTCAAATGCTGGGTTCTTGTCTCTGTTCCTGGGTGAGGTCTGTGGTTCCTGAATGAATCAATGCAAGGTGATGGCCCAGTCATTACAGGCCATTCAGTAGAGGCTTGCTACCATTGTATTTCAGTCATTCCCAATCATTCTCATTCATCCGGGAACCATTTACATGGGAGGGGTACATGAATTATACAGTTGCAACACAGGGGATGCCTGGGCAGAGGACACAAGATGGAGGCTTGACATACAAAATGGAAACTTGACATGACTTATGCTAACTTATATATATAGGCCTAAAACAGTAATCACACAATATAAAAGCAGTACAAACATAATAATTATCATTTATAAAACAGTGGGTAGCAGTATCAAAATAGCAGGGAACTTATTTGCAAAGGGGGGAGAGAAAAATAAAACTTACTACCTAAAATAAAATGTTAAAGCTTATCCTACATCTTAGCATACTTATCTGTAGGGAACAGAAAGTCAGAAATGGTTGGGAAAGGAGAAGGAATGCATTTAAAAATAAATAAAAAAAGAAAAACTGGGGGTTTTACTACACTGGGACCTGTGTTTGGGGAGGGTGACTCTGGGCTCTACCTTGGGATTGCAGCCCTGGCTGGCTACATCCTGCCTACGCCCAGCTCCATCCTGCCTGCTCCAGCTGGAGTCTAGACCTCGGCTCAGCACTCTTCCCTCTACCACCATGTGTTGGATGGTGAGGAAGGACAAGCTAGAGAAGGGGAGAGAGGGAAGAAGGGGCAAGAGAAAATGGAGGGTCACAATGACAGTGACCAGGGGGGCCTGGGAATCAGGGAAACTCCATAGGAAGGAGAGAGGTGGCAGGGGAGGAAGGAGGAGGAGAGGGAGGAGGAGTGAATAGGGAGCATGAGGAGATAGGCCTGTGGAAGGCAGCCAAAGGGGAAGGAAGCTGGTGTGCATATGGAAGGGGTCTAATGGAGGCAAGAGAAGGTTGCCCAAGATCAGCCTCTCATTGACATGATGTCAAGCAGCTACACAAGGTCCAGTGAATGCATATATCAGTACAGCAGCCTGGATGTGGAGCAGCTGCACACACACACACACACGCACTCTGCACTCACTTTCCCCAGGACCGGTCAACTGTCTTCCTGCTTAGCAGCAGCTTCCACCTCAGCCCTCCTTCTCCTGATTTATTGCCCAGCAGACCTCCAGCCCACTTTCCTGGCCTTGTTCACCCCATTTCCCCATGGACAGCCCCTGCACCCTCCCCCCACCTCCACTGCTGGCTAGTGGGAAGGTGCAGAAGTATGGCGTGCATACAGGGGGAGGGGAAAGTGTCACAGATTTCCCTAAAAATAGTATGATCACCCTATTGTTGTGTTAATATTGTCCTTCACCTTAATATTTCTTTTTCTCCTTGAAATTCATACCCCTGAAATATTTATGGAGAGCAATCACATCCCTTCTCAGCCTTTGTTTTAGTTCTCTCTCATATAAGGTTTCGGTTTGCATCATTATTTTAGTATCTCTTCGCTGAAATTTTTTCAGAGAAAAAATGATTTTCTTAGTATAGGGTGGGCAGAATTGTACACAAGATACGAAATACAGCTTTGTTTACAATGCCATTAATACTCCCTTGACTCTCCTGAAACTACCTTGCTGATAGACTAAAATAATATAATACAAGGCTTCTCCCCCAACCCCAGTAATTCTAATGAAATCTGAGACAAAGTATTAATTGAGTTTAGGGGACATGGTTTCCAATCCCTGTCTTGAGAAATCATTATTACTTGCTTTGATTTCCTTTGTAAAGTATAATGCAGTTTGACTTCTAGCCATTCTCACTCTTTCTCTATGCTTCCTGACCTCAAGGAAGCAGCTTTTCCTTTTTTCCAATATTTTTCTGTAGCCTCTCTGCTTACTTATGGTTATTCATCTAGTTATACCTGGAGGCTTTCCTTCCTAATTCCCCCACCCTTCCTCTCCCTGAACTCCACCCCCACCTCCCTCCATTCCTCCTCCTTGCTGGTGACAACCTATTGTTCACTTTGAACATCATTATTTGTAACTCATATTAATTACCTAAATCACAACCTATTACTTCTGTTTCCTACTTGGATAACTGGGTAATCTGAAGCTGAATCAACACTACTCCCCTCACAATACTGAATAATGGACTCTCTAGTTTAAAAATAATGTATGTCAAATTGCCAAGTTTTCAGGAACCACAAACAAATTTTCTACATACTTTTTAATTCACTGAAAAGATGTGAATAAAAATAGCCCTGGCCTTGTGAATCTGCTAGCTAAATATTATACTTCAACATAAAAAGAGTTTTGATTCAGTGTTCTTTTAATATTTACTAGCTCTACTATAGTCAGGGTTAACAGAATTCTCACCTGAAAGTAAAGATCTTCTTTCTGTTTCTCTTCCCTCTTCACTTGAAGCAAAAGACTCTTCTCATGCATTTATAGCTACTTTAGGAATAGTTCAGATACAAAAGGCAAGCAAAAATTGTATTTCTTCTTAAAGAAAGCATTTTTATAATCCACGTATCATGTATTAATATTCCTGAAGCGATATTGTTATACCAATAATAGTTTATCAGATGTGATGAGACCAAGGGCATGTTCACATTTTTTTTTCTTCACTTTTCCACTTAGGACTATTGTGTCATGAGACAATTCCTTTGGCCTCCCACTGCAAAGAATGAAGAAAAATGCTCCCCTCTATCCAAATAAGTTAGCTTTGCAGAGACACCAATATTTCACTTTGTATTAGTTTGCTACATCCAATATATATGGAAAATTCACTTTTTGCAAATATAACATTTTGGGGACAAAGCCAAATGGCAGAAAAATAAAAAAATCTAACACAATCATAACAGAACAAAAGTGGGGTAAACTCTGATTTTCTATGGGAGTTAGCTGTAGCTCACTGCTTAACATATGTATATGAATTTCTATCAAAATGTTGCTGGCTTGGCATACCTGGCTCTGCATTCACATAACTCTTTCTTCTTTACTATTCAACTTAATTTTCCCTATTCGTTGCATTCTGTTCAGAGGAAAGAGCATGGTTGTTCTAGACTTTTCCCATTGATCCTCAGCAAAATTTCCCTCTACATGCAAGAGAATAAAAGATGAGGTTCATAGCTAATATTAATTAGCATGGCTTCAAGATCTCAGGAGTTATGCCAACTGAACTGTTGTTAGCATGTCTTCCTGTGTATTTTCCCCCATAGCAATTTCTTCTATACTAATTTTAACCAACAGCAGATCATACAGATTCAACACTTCATCATGTCATAAAGCAGATCCCTCTCTTCTAGTCAGTAAAATGTTAAACTACTTTGTTTTTTGTCATATTTTTTTATTTTTACTTTTCAATGTGTCAAAAATCTATTCCATTTGAGTTTAGAGCAGGGGTTCCCAAACTCTGAGAGATTGTACACCACAATTTAAAATGATACAACCTTAAGTATCACCCTGCACTTGCCAGGCTTGGTAGGAAAGCCCCATGTGCTGGAGCCAGCTCCCTTCCTTACCCCCCAGATGAAGGCACCTAGGGCTTCCCTCCTGCGTCGCAGAGCCTTGGTGGGGAAAGCAGCCAGCTCCAGCATGCAGGGCTTCCCTCCCATACCAGGTGAGTGCGAGAGCTGAACATGTGCACCAGGAGTACTGGTGATACAGAAGGCCCATCTTTAACATGTACCACTGACAAGTTGTCTGAGTATCAGTGGTGGTATGTACACCACAGATTGGGAACCACTGGTTTAGAGTATATTTCCTGCTAATCCGAAAATATGCCTCAAAAAGGAAATTACACCACAGCTTTAATGAAAGGCATGTTGCCATATTTGCAAACACATACCATAGTATTTATTAGACACACTAGCCAATTGCCCATCAAGAATGACGGGGGGGGCGTGGAGTGGTCTGGGATGGAGGGCTGCCACCTAACACCCCATGATGCCACTGTCCTGTCTTTTGCAGGGAGCAATGCTTCTGGCCTCGGCACCCCCACCCTGTGTCCGGTCCTTGGTGCTACTTTGGAAACATAGCGGTGCTTCCCCGTGCTTGGAACACTCTGATTGGCTGTTTCCATCAGCCAATCAGAGTATGACTAAAGTGTTACAGACAGACAGACAGACTTAGGCTTTTATAATATTAGAATTCACAGTTTATAGAACCTAATTTAAACAAGTTTTGAACTAATTCAAATTGTAAATACAGTCTGTTTATTTCTTCAAAGAAAACAACAAATGGAAGGAAATTAAATTCCACAAGTGATAGGACTTCTGGTACTCTTACTCAGCATCAATACCCGTTACTTTGATTATATACAGCAAATACAGTAAAGTATAGAATTGTACCCAAGCGTTTACCTTGAGCACTGCTAAATACATTTTTGGATTTGGCCATGGTAGAATAAACTGGTATATCATCACTTTGTCTAATCAGTGCTATAAAACATCTGAAGTGTTTCATAAACAGAGACACAGAAATCATAGATACTAAGCACACCTATTTTTTCCGTTCTAGTAAGTGAAAGCAAAATGTATTTTCTTGTGAAGTAAAAATAAACAATGTTGACTTTTCAGATTTGCTAAAATATAACCCTTTAACTGTGGAGAGGCTAAGTTAAAATCTTTATGCAATTTATCCAGCCCATTGAACACTATTTAATGAAACTTTATATATATATTTGGAATTATGAGCTCCTATTTAATGGAAACCTGATGCTAAAGCCTTGGATATTTATTTTTTAACAAACATTATCACACAATTTATTGATTTTCAGTTGACTGACCATTTCATAGAGATTGTTTTGACCAATAATCTCTATTATCGATTCATTAAAAGTGTGCTTTAGCCACTTAATGACCAACTTTTTTCACCCTGATAAGATAAATTGTACTAGATGGGAGAGGCACAATAACAGTGATGCTGATAGATGCATGTGCAGTGATGGGATGCCCATTTTGTGTCACACTGGACACATCTACACATGCAATTCATGTAATGCAGACACCGATGCATATTGTGCTGGAGTTTATTGCTCTTGGGTGTACCATGTTACACATGCACCCAGGACTGCAGCATGTTGAGCAGCCCTGGCTGTTAGAAGGTCCAGGGGTCAGCTTGTCAGCCTGGGGCTGCTCCAGCCTCACTAAACATGCTACAGAGTAGCTGGTTGGGGTATGAGGGTGCTTCATTGGGGGGGCGGGGTTAGCCAGCAGGCAGCCCCGGAACTGAAGCACCCTCATGTATCAGGTGGCCCCATCATCTTCTACACATATAATGCAGCATGCTAAATAATGCTGCCCTAAGATAGTTTAGCACTTGTCAATTCAAGTACTAAGTCAGCATTTATTAGTTTATTGAGACCTAATAGGGCTTCACATATACAAACTGAGACTTTAGTGTGGAGTTAGTTAGGAAACTTCACAGTAAATGTCTCATGTAGACGCAGATGCCCCCTGATTCATAAAGCAGTAGTTCTAGTGAAAATCTTAAAAACAATAATGCTTAAAAATGCTTGAGGTCTTTGCTTGCAAAGCATGTATGCTTTTCCCTACTACTCAATGCTCTTAAATCACAAGCATTGTGCCATGTGGTTGGATGAGAGTTAACTCTACACAGGAGTAAGGACCATTTGAAACATCACCCCATATGGAATCTAACTGCCTGTTTCCTTGACTCAGGATAATCCTGGCCAACATACCTGCGCAGAGCTAAGCTTGTAGGATCAGGCTCTTAAGAAGTGTTTTATATAAACAATTGCTCCAGAATGTTTACTAGTTTCTGAAAGGAACTTATGTTTACCATCTGTTTTTAGAAAGTCCTTTATGGTTTGTTCATGAGAGCCTAAGACGCTTCTTCCGCAGAAGCCAAGTATACTTCAAATAGAAATCCCTAGTACATGAAACCAAAATGAAATCTTGCCAGTGAAAAGTAGAATTTGTTTCCCTTTTTTGATCAAAGAATGCTACAGACCTTGTTTCACAGATTCTCTCTATAGTATTTATTCTAGATATTTTCTAGAAGATTGGTTCAATAAAGTGTTTTATTTTCTGTTTCTGGGTTCTTAACTCGACTTTAAACATTAAACTAATTAAATATAATCATCGTGGTTCTAACTGTTAATTTCAGTGAGCACGTCTACATGTCACACTATGTTGCTGTAGCAATGTGCTATGGTAACATAGGGTCCATGGGCAAAAAAACTGTGATGCTGTCACTACAGTGTTGTAGCAACACAATCCCTCAGTTTAGCACATTGCTATAGTGATGTAGCAGGTTAAAAGTATGGGCTGTTACTGTGCCATCACTTAGTACTTTCAAAAGGAAGTACTAAATGATGGTACAGTAACAATGGCACCATAGGGGCGCACGTGTAGACATGCCCAGCATCCCTAACAAGATGCATTTGTAGGAAATTTATGTGTGTTGAACACCAAAGAAAACAGTTTGGAACAAAACAGAAATATGCTTATGTCAACACTTACTACCAAAACATTGCAACCTTCTCTTAGTGAATAAAAATCTGAAAGAAATTAAACTAGAAATAGAAGCAAAACTTGTTGTTCCATTGCCATTACAAAGGCTAAGGAAAACGCAAAGAAAAAACAGCTTAAAAATGAAAAGCATAATGATTTTTAATACGATAGTGTGAATTCTGCTTTATGGTATCACTCCAGGCTTTTGTTTATTTGTTTAGATAACTCTCAAATAGGCAAAATACCTCCTGCCTGCTTCCTCAGTTTTGCTGCACCTGCTCAGCTGATTTCTACAGTTCACTTGCTACTTTGAGCAAGTATGTATTTGGAACGTAATTTAGCAAATAAATGACAGTAATCAGTTTAGTCATCAGAAACAAATACAGCGCCTGCCTGACCTGGAACACAGAAAATAATTTAATCACCAAGATCAACTGCACCTTAAAAGAAGGCTCAACTCAAAACAAACTCCTCTTCAGTGACGGGAAAGAGAAAGAACAAGTGAAACTCAAATCAGGTCAAATATGAAACCACAGTTTTGAAGTTTCTACCCTAGAACTGTTATTGCATAGTGCTCTAATAAACACAAAGAGTGTGAGGTAAGGACACGCAAAAACCAAAAAAATTAATGTGTTTTTATTAATCTTCTGTTCTTCAGAGGAGCTTGACAACCTTGGTTGTTCAAGCTGGCAAAAAGGAAGCTTGAAAGGTTCAATTTTGCCTGGTATTAGGGTATGTTTTTTGAACCATGATAATCCAAGTGAGTTTGAAAACATTTTCAAAATAGGTCTTAATCATACATCTGATTCTACATACAAGTAAGGTGTGAGACTTTGTCTTCCACTAAAATGAGGAAAACTCTCCATTTCCAGAATTACATCACATCAGTCTCCTCTTTATAAACTTATCTATTTTTCATAGAGAAATCATAGAAACAAGAGCAATAGGACCTTCATAGGTCATCTAGTCCAAATCTCTGCCTAAGGCAGGATCATCCTTCTCTAACCCTTTTCCCCACAACTGATTAAAATTTGATGCATTTCATCACGCAACTCCCGCTCCACTGATCCTTAGCTATTCAACTCAGGCCATTTTTTTTTTATTAAATGACTAAAAAATAGTTTAAAACTGTATTAAAGGCACAACAAATCACAACAGTAGCTGATTCCATGCATTGTATAAAATGTAGAAATAACATTATTACATCATCAGGAAGATCTGATTAAGAAGTCTGTGCCCAATAAGCCTGAATTTCGCTGCAGTTTTTTGAAATTTTTAGGGATCCTATTTCACTGTGATATGCAGAAATTTTCTTTCAAACTGCTACTTTTGTCAAATGAAGTTTGCATGGAGTTTTCTCTGTCCTACAAGCAGCACGCAGAAAACCTACCAATGTTATGTTAAAGCAATTTCCTATATTTAACTATCTGGATGCAGATAGTGGGTGACAAGACTACAAACATGAGAATAGTGCCATTTCTTATTTTATTACAATAATAAATCATTCAGTACATAATACAATTGAGTTGTCAGTCAGAAGTTGTCAGTCACAAAAAGATGTACATACACAAGGGGTTCTATTGATATCATAATTCACATGTGCAGAACAAGAGTAGAATGATAAACACTATAACCCTTTTTACATGAAAACTGCACTTAAAAAAGGAAACGTCTATTTTTCAAGGTTTTTTTAGTTTGTTAAGACTTTAAATTGAGTTACATTCATTCATTTTGCCACAGGTGGAGTCCCAAAGGCAAGTAACAAAAGGCAAGTTGGGGAGTTTCTGGAAGTGCAGTTTCATTGAAAAGTGGTAAGGCAGAGGTACATAAATCAAACACTGAATACCACTTGAAAAGGTGCACTCTTCAGTAGAGGGCATCTAACCTGATAAATAAATAAACTGGTTTAATGCAGACCACATGACATATGTTATGCATCCATTCCTTTGAGAAATCAGAGTTGACTTGGAAGCACAGTGCTTCAACATCACTTGTTACATTAATACAGCTCTCAGAGAATCCATGAATTAGTAGGTCCATGTTGAGGTGACAACCTGTTCCTTGTGATGTAAACATGTAAAGAAACTCTTTGAAGGAAATTTTACTGAGTTTCCTGCAGAGCCCTGGTTTGAGTATATATCCTATGATCTGGTCTTCACTTAGTTTACATGTTATTTAAGAAAATCAAGTTTATCTGGGATGCAGGGCATCAAGGGCATTGTTGACCCTTTTATTTCCAATTTTAAAAAATTAGCTGTTTAAAAACCAGAGACTTCTGAAGTAATTTAATAACACTATTTAATTATCCCAAAATGCCTTTTCCTGAGGTAGGACTCCATCAGATTCTCTCTGCCCTTTTCATTCCACGCCAGCAGCTACTGTGCAGGCCAGAATGATTGTTTCCCCTAGGAAACAATATGCTGTGTTTTATAACTGAAGACTTTTATTGTTCTTGTTTTGATGACTAGCTCATTAATAGTTAAATGACCTTCACACATAATTGTTTTAATGTCCTAATAATTTTTCTAGAGGGAAAAGCATAAAGCAGGTAATTGTGAGTTGGTTCAAACTAGTGTCCAATGACTTTTTAATTTTTTATTTCTTACTTGATAGCCTTAACTGCTTTGGGCAATATTCTTGGAATCTCCTCACAAGGAGAAATCTAGTCGTCTATTTGGATGACTTATGCCTTATCCCAGAGGGGAGAGGTTACTATCATAAATACACACTTTATCTATTAAGCAGGAGCAATACCATTTTCCTAAATTGCAGAGATTTTGTGATAAATACTTTAATGGCTGCCCTACTCAAGGTCACATGGATAAATTAATTTAGAAGCGTATATTTTTGTCCCACTGCAACAAGAATATACCTGTAGCTTATTGGTTACTTACTATTTGTCTTCTCCATTTCTTTACCAACTACTCACTCATTTTAAAGACTAAAATCATCAAATCTTTGGTTTTGGTTTTCTTATACAAGGCCAGATCTGAGCCTTCTAACTCAATATTTGCTCCTTGGATAGTTTTCCCAGTCTAAACCCTTCCCCTAATCATGATTACTCCTAGTTTTGTTTATCTTATGTCATACCACTAGCTACCTGTTCCTAAAAGCCTACTGTCAGGTCCACTGTAATCAGGCAGAGTCTAATAACGCCTTCTTCCTAAATGAAACAGCAGTATTTAAAATCTGTAGGATTTCAATTCCTGCTAACAATGTTAGCCTGTAAAGGAAAAGTGCTGCTATTTTACAATGCACTCTCTGAATGTGAAGCTTATATCCTTAGACATTGTTTCTATATATCCACCATTCCTAGAGATCAGAAGCACACCCTGGCCTTTTCTTTTTCTTATCCTTGTGACAAGGTATTTATTAAAAATCACAGATTCTTTGAAATCTGAGAGGCAACACCTTGAGTGCTTCTGCTATGGCCTTGAACCTCTGGGCTAAGTACAGACAGTCATAGATTTCATAGATTTCATAGACATTAGGGCTGGAAGGGACCTCGGGAGATCATCGAGTCCAGCCCCCTTTCCAAAGGGCAGGAAGTCAGCTGGGGTCATAGGATCCCAGCAAGATAAGCATCCAATTTACTCTTGAAGGTGTTCAATGTAGGTGCTTCAACCACCTCCACTGGCAGACTGTTCCAGACCTTGGGGGCTCAGACAGTAAAGAAATTCGTCCTTATGTCCAGCCTGAAACAGTCTTGCAGGAGTTTGTGACCGTTCGACCTCGTCATCCCTTGGGGTGCTCTGGTGAACAAATGTTCCCCCAGATCCTGGTGGTCACCCCGATAAACTTACAGGTGGCCATCAGATCACCCCTGAGCCTGCGCTTTTCCAGGCTAAAGAGTCCCATGGCTCTCAGCCTGTCATCGTAAGATCTGTTTTCCTGCCCTCTGATCATGCGTGTGGCTCTCCTCTGGACTCTCTCAAGCTTCTCCACATCCTTTTTGAATTGTGGAGCCCAAAACTGGACGCAGTACTCCAGCTGCGGCCTCACCAAGGCTGAGTACAAGGGGAGAATGACATCCCAGGATTTGCTCGAGAAGCATCTATGGATGCAAGCCAGCATTTTGGTCGCTTTACTAGCCGCAGCATTGCATTGGAGTCAAAAAGCCTAAGGCTGAATCAATTCAAACCAGGCAGCTTCCTCCAAGCTGTGTAGGTTGAACCAATAACCAACTAAACTGACCTTCAGTTGGGAAAGGCAGGTGGAGGTCTGCACTGACCCAGGGGGCACTAGAGCACATCTCACAGCTTGCTGGCCACTGTCAGGCCAGCCAAGTGTCCCCAGCCCCTTGCTGTTCACTACACGGGGTTCAGGAACCCTCTGCCCAGGTGCTGGCCCACCATGGGGGAGTTTCCCCTGTTCAGGATTTCCCCAGCCTGGGTTCCCCAGCCCAGGCAGCCCTGGAACCCCCTCCCCCTTCTCAGCTCCTGACTGTTTCAGCCACTGCAAGAAGAGCAAGGGAGAAGGCAGCCGCTCTCAGCCAGGTACCTGCCCCTGCAGCTGACCATGGGGGCACTGACTTGGAAGACTTCCCTCCAGGGTTCTCTAGCCCTGGGCAGCCCCAGGAGCTGAGGGGAATTCTTCCTTCCCCTGTCCATTAGCTTTAGTTGCTGCAGTCTCAGGGATAGCCCAGGGAGAGGAGGGAAATTATGCTGCTCCCCTACATTAGTTTTGCCTCAGACTCACAGCAACTATGGCTGTGGAGAAACAGGAGAATGTTTCTCCCCTCCCTCAAGCTGTCTTGGACTAGCAGGGGCTGAGGCAAGGTTCAAAGGCCAGATTTAGGAAGGCAAGAATTCCCTTGGCTTCCTGGGGCTGCCTCAGTGGTGACACTTAGGGGGCTCATGGGGGTTCACATGCACCCCCTGAGAGCACTGCTGCACCCCCTGCCTGGCCGCACTTGCCACTTAGGCAATGGGCAGGAGGGGCAGGGGGAGGCACTGGTGCCCCCCCTGCAAGTGCTAGCTGATCACTGCAGCCACTCCCAGAAGCAGCCACAGCTGCTCCCGGAAGTGGCTGCAGTGATCAGCCATAGCAATTGGCCATCATGGGATTGGCCACGGGGGAGTCCCCCCAGGCAGCGAGATTGGCTGCAGGGGGACATACAACCCCGGCCAGCAGAACTAGTCACAGGGGGGGCACATGCCCCCCTGACTAAGGCAACACCAGTCATCCATGGGCTGCCCTCTAAGGCAGGGGCTCTCTGGTGTCCCCATCCTGGGCTGATTGGGAGGCACCCAGCCAGAGGACTTCTCCCTCTCTCCTGTGGCAGCCTCTGAAGCAATCAGCAGCTAGGTAGGGAGAGTGGGGAGGTGAGAGGGCTGCTAAGGTTTTAAAAGCTGACACCACATGGGCCTTTTTTCTTCCCATGTATTGTGTAGACCCTGGATAGAGGGGCCTGGAGGTCTGTTCCCAGGAAACAGTTAAGGAGTAGGGGGACAAGGCAGTTCCTGCTCTACTGGAGCAGGTAGCATAGCCCAGGGCTGCAAAGCATGGACTTTGAGTTAACTTGACCCAGAAGAGACCTGGTACAGAACTTCAATAAACTGGGTTGACCTGAATCAGTTAAGTCTGATAGTACATCCAACCAGGTTTATCTTAAACTGGTTTTGGTCCTTTTGAAAGTGGTTTATGTGCATTGAACTTCTATTCTGTTACAGGTTTAAACCAGTTTCTGAATAACTTCTGTCCCTAGCCCTGGGCTGCAAGTGTGCCTTAGCACCCTTGCTACCCCACCCCCAGCACATCCTGTGATTCAGCATGAATTTCCCATCAGGCAGAACAAAAATTTTGTCGCACAACACTTCAAAGCTGTCATTAAAATTATCTCCTCTTTCTTATTTCCCTTGGTGTTTCAGTCTGTTTTTTGTTGTGATGTCATAAAACCACTGGTTCTCCAGTGCTGCAAGGCACCCCTCAGCAAATCTGTATAGAAACCACCATGAAGTTTACAGAAAGGCCTCTTAAGCTTTTTAATACACCACACAAAAGATTTATTTTATAAGCCACTGTTGGGGGGAAAAGTTCTAAAATAAGCATTTCAAAGTGTTATAACCAATATAACATAGTAGGAAACCATCACTGTGAAGTAACAATATGCTTAGAAATCAGTAGGACTTCAAACAAAGCAATGTTTTATAGGTTTGTCATTTTAAGATGCTGCTCTTGAGCTCAATGGTCAATAAAACACTGCTCTTTTACTTGTTAAAAGTCCTTGAAAAATTCTCAGTCAATAAAGGAAATGTTCTGTACTGAATATGTCACTGTGGCTTCATACGTTCTGCAGATCAGTTATGACCAACATAACACTTTTTAGATTTTACTCTTCTGTTTGGTAGGTTTCTTCTCCCCCCCTCCCCCACTCCAGCATAAAGGAGACAGAAGCAGCTTGGGTTTCAAGATAATTTTCAAATGAAGCAGGTACAGAAACGTCAATAATATTCTTGGAGGTTTAAATGCAGTAGTTTTGAATGGGAAAAAAAAATCAAGAAATATTGGACCTTGTGTTGTTATTAACAGCAGATCCCAACACTTTTGGAGCATGATTCAATAGGTTCCCAATGCAGGAAAACTGCTGTTATCTCCAGTGAGAAGTTTATTTTTCAAGGAATTGTGGAAGCAAAATCAACATTATTTGGGGTCATCATAGTTTTAGACTATTGTCTATTAGTCTGAGAACTGTATACCTTGAAGTGTTAGGCCATCACTCAGCTCCCCTCTAGGATATCACTATTACATGTAGCTAGAAACAGGCAGAGCTTGAGAGAGACAGCTGAAAAGAGTAGCTAAAAAGTTTCATGCCTGTTTGGGTGCTCTTGCTAGGAATAAAGAAAACACTTTGTTAAAGTGCTCCTGATTCAGTGAACTGAACCTACAACATGCAGTTATTATTCTTGGAATAAGTAGCTGTACGTGTTTTTATAAACCAATTTACTTCCTAGATGTGAAATATGAGGGTATTAATTTACACATTTATAATGTGTAACAATTCCAGGCTGTTCATTACTTCATGTGAGGCCCAGTCCTGCCATATAATGAACAGCCTTATCCCCCACTGCAGTTATTGGAAGTTGGTAGCATTTAATACATTGTAGGAGCAGACCATCCCCCTTTCATGGAGAGTCTGAAATTTCTTTTAACTTTTCCTACCTTATGTAACATCTCTATGACAAAACTTTTAAACTGTCAAGAAAATAAGATGAAATGCTGTTCAGTGCTTTTTAAAAAACATAGCACTGAATTAATTTTTAAAATACCCATTATATATGCAAGTGCAATAGGAGGATTAAAACCACAGTTGAGTCGAGCATTTTGACATATAGTGATAAGCTTTTATTACCAAATATTAGACTGGCATTTCCATTTTAATTCTTCATACAGTTTGAGAAAAATCTTTGGTAACTAATGGGAATGAAGCTAGAGGAGAGTGGAAAAATAAAACATTTTTGCTGGTTTGTGGCTTTGTCTGTATCTACCAGAGAACCAAAATGATTCATGCCCATGATAATATCAGAAACAACTTTCTCATCTTTACAAAAGATTATAGAGAATCACGGTTTTACTGAAATCAGCTTCTAGAGGTTCTCATGCTGACAGGACTGTCCCCTTGCATGGGTATTTTCTTTAAGAATATTTTCCCCTGCCAGACCAAAGCAAGGACAGTGTCTGTCAAAGCAAAGACCTTGGACAGATAAGTATCCACTACATGTGCTACTCAAAGGTCAAAGTGCTGCACAGTAACTAGTATAGCCCATTGTTCAGTAGTTTTCTGAAAAATGGGCCCTCTGCCAGTAGTTGGCTACAAATGGGGGATAAAATCATAGAAAATTAGGGTTCAAAGGGACCTCAGGAGGTCATCTAGTCCAACTCCCTGCTCAAAGTAGGATCATCCCCAACTAGATCATCCCAGCAGGTTTGTCTAGCTGGGCCTTGAAAATCTCCAAGGATAGAGCTTCCATCACCTCTTTGAGAGATTCTACCATGTCTCTAGGTAACCCATTCCAGTGCTTCACCACCTTCCTAGTAAGACAATTTTTCCTAATATCCAAACTGACCTTCCCTTTCTGCAGCTTGAGACCATTGTTCCTTGTTCTGTCATCTGCTACAACTGAGAACAGTCTACCTCCATCCTCTTTGGAACCCCCCCTTCAGGGTGGTTGCTTTCAAATTCCCTTTCAAGTATTTTCTTCTGCAGCCCAGTTCCCACAGGCTTTCCTCAGAAGTCATGCATCCGAGCCCTCTAACCATTTTTGTTGCTCTCCACTGGACTCTCTCCAACTTGTTCCCATTCTTTCTGTAGCAGGGACCCAAAACTGGACATACTACTCCAGATAAGACCTTACCAGTACAGAATAAGGCAGAATAATTATAGTTTCATAGTTGGTAGGGTCAGAAGAGACCTAAGTAGATCATCAAGTCTGACACCCCTGCCATGGGCAGGTAAGAAGGCTGGGGCCAAACAACCCCAGCTAGGTGATTATCCAGCCTCCTTCTGAAGATCCCCAGGGTAGGAGTGAGCACCACTTCCCTTGGAAGTTGGTTCCAGATCTTAGCCACCCTGACTGTGAAGTAGCGCCTCCTGATATCTAGCCTGAATCTACTCTCAGTCAACTTATGGTCGTTATTCCTTGTTACTCCCAGTAGTGCTCGGGGGAACAGGGACTCTCCCATAGCCTGCTGGTCCCCCTTGGCCAGTTTGTAGATGGCCACCAGATCCCCTCTCAGCCTTCTCTTATGAGGCTGAACAGGTTCAGGTCCCATAGCCTTCCCTCGTAGGGCCTGCCTTGATGCCACCTGATAATGCAAGTGGCCCTGCTCTGGACCCTCTCAATGCTGGCCACATCCCTCCTGAAGTGCGGTGCCCAGAACTGGGTGCAGTACTTCAACTGCAGCTAGACCAGTGTTGCATAGAGAGGGAGGATCAGCTCCTTGGACCTGCCTGTGATGCATCTGTGGATGCATGACAAGGTTCAGTTAGCCTTCCTGACCGCATCCCCACACTGTCAGCCCATGTTCATTTTGGAATCAGTAATGACACCAAGATCCTTTTCTGTCTGTGTGCTGATGAGAAGGGAGTTTCCCAGCCTGTAGGTATGCTGCTGGTTCTTCCTCCTCAGGTGCAGTACCTTGCACTTGTCAGTATTGAATCCCATCCTGTTCTCATCGACCCACCCTGTAACCTGTCCAGATCTAGTTACTGCTTGTCCCTCTCCTCCAGTGTGCCCACTTCTCCCCACATCTTAGTGTCATCCATGAATTTGAACAAGGTGCTTTTCACCCCCTCATCCAAGTTGCTGATGAAGATGTTGAACAGTGCGGGCCTGAGGACCGAGCCCTGGGGAACCCCACTTCCCACATCCCTCCAGGTTGAAAAAGACCCATCCACCACCATTCCCTGAGTGTGGCCTTCCAGCCAATTTGTGACCTATCTGACTGTGTAGGCATCGACAGCACACTTTCCCTGACTTTTTTCTTTTTGCTAACATTATTGTAGAAACTCTTCTTGTTACCCTTCATGCCCCTTTCCAGCAGCAACCAATTATGCTTTGGCTTTCCTGATTTGATCCCTGCATGCCCAAGCAATATTCTTGTACTCCTGTCTAGTGATCTGTCCAAGTTTCCACTTCTTGTAAGGTTCCTTTTTATGTTTGAGCTCACCAAAGAGTTCTCCAAGCTGGTTGCCTTGCCATATTTGTTATTCTTCCTTACTTTCTTTCTTACATTCCTTTAAGTGTAAACAGAAGAGAAGAAGGTATCCTTAGAACTTTTGATCTCTAAAGTAAATTGCAACATTACTGTGAGCTCTGACTCTGCTTCTTCAAAGAGTTCTAAGACAAACTTGTCAACTTCACTAGTTTCAAACCTGTCATTTCCACATTTTGAGGTACCTAAGAACCAGAGACACTGATTTGCATTTCCTGACACTTTAACACAGGACAAAACCAGTCAAGCACACTAGCAAAGAGTCAAAGCAAAACCATTTTTCTCATTTTTGATCTCTGGGAGAAGTTTGAAGAAAGTAGGAGAAGCCCAGATTTTATTTTTTTAGCTGGACTCCATGAGTACTTGTTTCCAATTTTTCCTTTTTTGCAGGGGGGAGCAGGGGGAAGAGGTGAAGGGGAGAGAAGTGCTTACAACTTACACAACCTCCTTAAAAAGACAACTGAGAAACAGTTTTTTACAAACCTCCTGAAATCTCAAGTTCCTAGCCTTACTCCACTCTAAGATGAACCTACTTACAGAGGCTTTTTATTTCACATAAGGAAGTCATTCCACATGATGAAAGCAATCGTATAGTGTAGCTGTATTTTAATACAATAAATTATATACCATTGAGGAGAAAAAAACTCCACCAAACTACAAAGAAAAAAAATCAAGAAATTCTCTAGCATACAGTATTTTTGGAAGAAAAAATAAGGGGTTACAGGTTTTTTGAGTAGGAGAATACTCCCTCCTTCTAAATGAGGAAAACATGAAGTTAATAATACATTTTGCTAGTGTACTAGGACATACTCTCAGTGAAGTCTGGAGAAATAAGATTTGTAAGTCTTTTATTTGGTGGTGCCAAAAATAACTGTATTATAGTTCAGCACAAGAATGTGGTTTTAATTATAGAGCATACAGGGTGTGTCTACACATGAATATTCATATAACACCAACTCCAGTGCAGTTTGTGCCAGAGTTTATCACTTTTGGGCACAGCATTTACATATGCACCTGGGACAACAGCACACTGAGCCAGGGTGGCTCAGATCCAGCTGGCAAGGGACCCAGGGGGTCAGCCTGCTGACCTAAGGCTGTTCCTTCCTGGCTCAGTTTGGTGCAGAAGGGCTGCCTGGGGCACAATGGTAGGCCCTTGTGCCCCAGCCAGCCCCAGCAACTCTCTACACGTGCATTATGGTGGAGTAAATAACTCCACCATAAGATAGTACTTGTATCAGGCAGTACTAACATATGGCAGAACTAATTAGTTTACTCCAGCTTAATAGCTCCACATTTCTAGACTGGTGACATTTTACTGTTAAGCTAATTAGGTAACTCTGGAGTACGCATTTCATGTAGATAAACCCACAAGGTGTGTTGTAAAACCTTCTGCAGGCATAGGGAGCAGCAATATTTTAACATTGCTTCTTAATATAGCCCTCAATCCTGTAATTACATGTGAACAGGTTAAATCCTAAGTATTTTAATAAACATTACTTGTTTTCAATGGGAGCATCACAAACAGTTTGCTACAACTTTCACTGGTGGGGATAACTGTAGTTTAGGTTGTAACTCATCTACTTTGCTAAATTTAATTTTTAGCCCTTCACAGATTTATCAAGAATTATGCCATGAACTGAAATATCTTGCTAAAAGGCAATTATTGCAGTTTAAGCCAAATTCCTTGAGCATTAGTGAAAGGAAATGTTTATTCTATCCATTAGAATAACAATTCAAGTATTTCTGTCCATTCTGAGCCCAAAGTTAGTAGGAGGATGGAGGAAACACACACACACACACACACCAGTTTTCAACTGTTTGACAGTTCCCCAGCAGGCCAAGTCACAATAGCATTTAAAGAAGGAAAGAATTAAATTAAGGAAGCCCAAGAAGTTGCTAATTTTTAACTGAAAGCGATGTGTCAAATTTCTTTAAAATATCTCTTCAGCCTTTTAGTCCCAAGTTGCTCTAGTGTGACAGCATAACTTGGAGTAGAGGTGGGAAGATGTTTTTTTCCCCAAGTAGTCTTGTGGCCTTGACATTCCTGGGACTGTTTGTTTGGAAGATTTGCTCCAAAGAAACTGAACTCTGGGACTTAGGGTAAAAACAGATGACACCAAATGAAGCAGATCAGCTCTGGTGGGATGAATTTTGGTCATGTTCCACTTTATTGGGTGAAAAATAAATTGATTGTCCATGGCTCAATGTGAGTCAATGGACAACATGTTCCCCTTGCTCAGGGATTCATGCATCTCTTGTTGCCTGTTCCTTCTTGTTGGGTCCTATACTAACCCATGCTTTATGCAGAGACACAGGGCTCCACAGGACCAAGCCTGGAGGCATGCCATGCTGGGGATTCCCCACACTCTTCTGCCACAGAGCAAACAGACATCCACCATGATATTTTACACTGATGTGGCACAAGAAAGGTTAGGAATATCTCCTGGCTCACTGTTCATGCCATTATAAAAATTTGTATGGCAGCACAGATACAATGTCAGGTGGCATCTCTTTCTACAGTTAGATAAGCAGCAACAGCAGGAATTATACAGCTGAAGGTGGCATTTCAGAGTTCAGAACTGTAGACGATCAGGTTAATCAAGACACAGTGAATATAAAATGGTTCAGACTGTGAATAACTTCAGACATTCCCATTCTGATTTATTCTGTTTGTGTGCATGTTTTTCTAAATCCCCTTGAACCTTCCTTATATGAAGTGTCACATTACCCTGAAGAGGATAACTCAAGAACAATTGCCAGATCAATATCTAGGATTTTCAAATAGCTCAAAATAAGCTATCACATACACATATATTGTATATTACACATAATTTAAGAAATATTAAATACTACTAAATTAGCTTGCTTTCAGTCATCTTAGCCCATGGTTTTGTTTTGTTTTTTCCTGCACTGGCAGACTGTCTTGCAATCAGAACTGCAATGAGCATGCAAAATGCTTGCCTTGGAAATGCTTGTCAACATAAACTTTGCTTTTTTAATTAAAAAATCTGCCCATGTTATCTTCTCTTTATCTCCCTACTCATATCTCCATGGCAGCCCCTTTTATTACTTTTTATTGATGATGCTGTTACTCCGTATTTTTCCACTGATATCCATGTTGACAAGATTTTACCTAGAGTCTTTGGCTAAGTACAGACAAAAGCTCCCCAGTCTCTGGCAAACCTACTGATCCCTCCCGCCCCTCCTCCCACTGATACTTCCTGAGCTCACAACAGCAGCAAACATTGAAGAAAACAGCACCTGGAGTGATTTGCAGCATGGAAATGATGGCTGGCTGTTCCAGGGGGGAGGGAGAGATGAGGGGTTGGGGGGCTAAAAATAGCCAGGTGCCAAGGACGGTTGGTTGGAAAAGTACAGTCCTGGGGCTGAAGCAAGCTGTTGGGCTTTTCCAGGCCTGGAGCTGTGCAGGTAACTGTACACAAGTCCCATGTACCTGTCTAACATAGATTGATTAAATTTCAGTGTATATCAATCCAGCTCTACCTTAGACCAAGTTCCACCATTTTTAAACTGGTCTACGTGCACAGAACTTCTGTTCTATTATGGGTTTAGATTGATTTCCGATCATCGAGACTGGGTATAAGTGTAAGGTCCACACCTGGGGGGGGACCTAAGTTAGATCAGATGCCCATTTTTAATGTGATTTAACAGTCCCCTTCCACCCTCCCCAAACATCTGCACTTAGCTTGTGTATTTTCTGATCTAAGTGATACATTTCCCAATAAGCTATCCAAAGCTGGGGGTTTTCTTGCTTTAACTATAGAAGCAACTGTTAAAATAAGTAACTGTTAAATTGGTAAATGCTCAACATATTAGGTGCAATTATACTGCTGTCAGAATCAGGGACAAACACCCATTGAATTCAATGGTAGCAAAATTAGATGTAAATATTATCTAAAATGTATAATGTCATCTAAAATGTACATTTTTTGACTTATAAATTTCACAGTTCAATTCTTTTGATCATTCAAATGATTTTAGGCATTTAGCTGGCCACCCATAGATAGATCTAACCATTAAATGCTTTCTCTATCAATCATAAGCCTCTGGGCATGTGCTAACTGAACATTTGAAATGAGTATTCTGATGCCCTACCATTTTTGTATTTAACGATTACATTTCCTGCTGAAAAGTTAATAAAAATTGATCTATCATAGATTTCATAGACATCAGGGCTGGAAGGGACCTCGGGAGATCACCGAGTCCAGCTCCCTGCGCAAAGGGCAGGAAGTCAGCTGGGGTTATAGGATCCCAGCAAGATAAGCATCCAGTTTACTCTTGAAGGTATTCAATGTAGGTCCTTGAACCACCTCCGCTGGCAGACTGCTCCAGACCTTGGGGGCTCGGACAATAAAGAAATTCTTCCTTACGTCCAGCCTGAAATGGTCTTGCAGGAGTTTATGACCGTTCGACCTAGTCATCCCTTGGGGTGCTCTGAACAAACGTTCCCCCAGATCCTAGTGGTCACCCCTGATAAACTTATAGGTGGCCATCAGATCACCCCTGAGCCTACGCTTTTCCAGGCTAAAGAGTCCCATGGCTCTCAGCCTATCATCATAAGATCTGTTTTCCTGACCTCTGATCATGCGCATGGCTCTCCTCTGGACTCTCTCAAGCTTCTCCACATCCTTTTTGAATTGTGGAGCCCAAAACTGGACGCAGTACTCCAGCTGCGGCCTCACCAAGGCCGAGTACAAGGGGAGAATGACGTCCCAGGATTTGCTCGAGAAGCATCTATGGATGCAAGCCAGCATTTTGGTTGCTTTACTAGTCACAGCATCGCATTGCAGGCTCATGTTCATCTTGTGGTCAATGATGACCCCCAAGTCTCTTTCTTCTGTAGTGCTATCCAACGTAGCACTGCCAAGCCTATAAGGATGCTGCAGGTTTTTCCTCCAAAGGTGGAGAACCTTGCATTTTTCGGTGTTAAACACCACCAGGTTCTCATCTGCACATTTGCTGAGCTTGTCCAGGTCAGCCTGGATCACCCGCCTATCTTCTGGCGTGGATGCTTTGCCCCAAAGTTTGGTGTCATCGGTGAACTTGGCCAGTCCACTCCTGACTCCAATGTCCACATCATTAATAAAGATGTTGAACAGGATGGGTCCAAGGACAGAGCCTTGAGGGACCCCACTGGTCACAGGACACCATGATGAGTGACTGCCATCAATTACAACCCTCTGGGTCCGACCACAGAGCCAGTTTCCCAGCCAGCGGATCGTGGTGGAGCCAAGGCCACAACTGGGCAGTTTGGCCAAGAGGTGATCATGGGATACCAGATCAAAAGCTTTTTTGAAATCAAGATATATGACATCAATCTCTTCTCTCTCGTCCAGGTGATAGGTCACCTGGTCGTAGAACAAAATGAGATTGGTCAAACAAGACCTACCCACAACAAACCAGTGCTGGCTATCCCTTAGAATGTTAGCCTGGGCCAGTCCCTCAAGGATGGCCTCCTTAATAAACTTTTCTAGGATCTTCCCCAGGATAGAAGTCAGGCTAATGGGCCTGTAGTTAGCCGGATCCACTCTCCTCCCTTTCTTGAAGATGGGCACCACATTGGCCTTCTTCCAGTCTTCGGGCACTACACCAGAGCGCCAGGAGTTTTCAAAGATCCGTGCCAGGGGCTGGACTATGATGCTCGCCACGTCCTTGAGTACCCTGGGGTGCAGATTGTCAGGGCCAGCTGACTTGAAGGTAACCAGCTTCTCAAGATGTTCCTTCACGAAGTCAGCATTTATGGAGGGTAAGGGATCCCCATCACCCGGATCTCCCTGTCCCAAAGCAGGCATGGGCGTCCCATGGGACTGATGAAATAAGCAAAGTACCTATGTAATAGGTTGGCTTTTTCCTGGGCGTCAGTTGTCAGTTGCCCCATCTGGTTTAGCAGGGGTCCAATGTTGCCCTTGCTTTTCCTCCGGCTCCCCACATATCTGAGAAAGGACTTTTTGTTGTCTTTGATGCTTGACGCTAGTTGGAGTTCAGTTGCAGCCTTGGCTTTCCTTGTTTGCTCCCTGCAGGACCGGACCAGTGCAGAATAATCCTCCTTGGAGGTGAATCCCGTCCTCCACCCCCTGTAGGCTTTCCTTTTTAGCCGTAGGAGGTCCGATAGGTCCCTGGAGAGCCGGGAGGACTGCTGTGCCTTTTTGCTGCCTTTCCTCCATGTTGGAATAGATTTAGCTTGTGCATTGAGGATCGCTTCCTTGAGAAGCAACCACTCTTCTTGAACTCCCATCTCCCTGGGGTCATGGTCCCTAAAGGCCTGACTGACAAGCCTCTTGAGCTTGTCAAAGTCAGCTTTTCTGAAGTCAAGGACTTCTGTGTTGCTGACTGACTGGCCAGCTTTACGGTGGATGGTGAAGGTGATCAGCTCATGGTCGCTGTCACCCAGCTTCCCATCAATCACTAGGGTCGTCCCCTGTAGCCAGTACCAGGTCGAGCAGTGCTTTGCCTCTCGTTGGCCCATAGACTTCTTGAGTCAGGTAGAGGTCATCCACGCATGAGAGAAAGCTTTGCAACCGCTCGGATTTTGCTGAGTCTTCTTCCCACAAGATGTCCGGGTAATTGAAGTCACCCATGACAACCAAGGTCTTGGAGCAAGCGGCCTCAGTCAGTTCCTGGGCGAACTCCTGGTCAAGCTCAGGACTTTGAGTGGGAGGTCTGTAGTAGACTCCTACCATTGTGTCCCCTGTGCCATATTCCCCATGAATTTTAACCCAGAGGGTCTCTAGCTGTCTATGCCAATCACCAACATCAGCTTGCAGGGACATGTAGCTTTCCTTCACATAGAGAGCTACACCTCCTCCCCTTTTGTCAACAAGATCCCTCCTGTACAGGGTATAGCCCTCTATACCCATGGTCCAGTCATGGGTGGAGTCCCACCAGGTCTCTGTTATCCCAATGACGTCATAATTCTTTGCACTGAGCAGGAGGATGAGCTCCTCCTGCTTGTTGCCCAGACTCCTGGCATTAGTGTACAGGCAGGCAAGTGTGCCCTTGGGGGCTCTTGCCTTACCCACAGATTGTGCCACGGCTGGGGCAAGGGTTGCTCAGCGGGCCAGCAGTGGCAGTAGTCCCCCCATCCCCCAGCAGGCTTAGTTTAAAGCCCGGTGGAGCAGGTCAGCCAGCCTGGCTGAGAAGATCCTCCTCCCCAGGGGGAAGAGGTGGAGGCCATCTCTTCCCAGCAGCTTGCTGCCTCTCTCGCCAAAGAGCGGGCTGTGGTCATGGAAGCCAAAACCTTCCCAATGACACCAGCTCCGCAGTCTTTGGTTCACTACGTGGATCCTCCTCTCCCTCCTCAGCCCATAGCCTGAGACTGGGAGGATCGACGAAAATACCACCTGAGCTCCCAGACCCCTAAGCCCCACTCCCAAATCCCTGTAGCACCTCATGACCTGGCTGGGGGTGCTCCGAGCCGTGTCATTGGTGCCCACGTGAATAAGGAGCATGGGATAGGGGTCTGTGGGCTGGAGGAGCTCTGGGATTCTCTCTGCAATGTCTCGGATGCAGGCCCCCGGGAAGCAGCAGACTTCCCGGGCTAAGGGGTCGGGGCAATTGCATATGGGCAATTTTCTGTTTGATAATGGAAGCTGGTCAGTCTCATTCAAATAACCTCTTGTTAGGCGATTTAATGTTTTATATTGTGGGGCTATCTATGTATACTAGTCCCGTTTTGTAAGGCACTATACAAATATAGAATAAATAGCAAGCCCTGTGCTGAAGTGCTAACAGAAGTGGAAGTCTATGAAGTGAGAAAACTGATCTGATGGCCCTTTACATAAGTATTTATTTTTCATCTCTAGCCTATTCTGCCAGGTTGGGAATAGGGATTTGGGCCTGATATAGCAGTATAATAGGTTTTAGAAGTAACACAAAAGCTGCCTGAGGGGTGATCAATTGTGAAGTCAGTAATAGGTTCCTCCCTATTTTAAAACATCTTTATAAATTTTTCAATCAAGATTTAGATGCCCAAGTAACAGAACTTTCAATGATGATATCATGCCATGACCCTGTATCTATTCTTTGTGTACCAGATTTTTTACTCCAGTTAGCATAACCCAAGGATTCCAGTGTGAGGTCATTTTCCCAGGGAACTGCTTCCCCCCTCCCCCCTTCCCTCCCAATTTTACAGAACTTGTAGAATATGTATAAATTCCACAAATTGAAAGACACTATGCATCTATCAAAGAAATGTACCATGTGTGCACTGAAAAATTGTATATTACTTATGTTGGTTGACCCTGATTCAGCAAGTTGCTTAACACATACCTTCTAAACTAGCTAGTAGTCTCTTTCATGTCTAGAGGGCATCTATACACATGCTCTGGGGTGGGTGAGCAGGTCTATAAGAGCCACTCTAATTAAAGTGCCTGCAGCAACACATATTCAGAATCCCAAGCTTCAAAATGGCAGTGGGGGCACTTTAACCAAAGCTTGTTTGGCAAGCTTTGGTTAAAGTGCCCCGCCACTATTTTGAAGCATGGGGACACTGAATACATGTGATGTGGAGATTGCTGGGATGAACTAATTAGCACGCTCCAGCAGACTCAATTAATTGAGTTTGCTCTGATGTGTGCTAATTAGCACGCTTTGGAGCTGAGCTCCATCACATGTGTAGGTGCCCAGACATACTACACTGGGAACTAACGAAATAAAAGTTATGTGAAAATGCAATATATAGTGATACTCACCTTTAAACTGATGAATCTAGGAAAGCTGCTACTGAACATGAAAGCAGTAAGAGTTTTTCTGCTAATCTTAGTGACTTTGGGATCAAGATCTAAATAAAGATCTAAAAGCAAATGTAAAGACAAACATATTATAACTTGTGGTATGAAAGGCAAAACAGAAGCCAAGAAAGGTTTTACAGACTGATTGCCTATCACAATTGTCAGTGGGGCACTGAAAAAAGATGCATGCCCCTGTCTGGGACTCAGATAGATGAGAAAAATGCCTCTGGGCACTACAGCCTCCTGTGGTTACGAGAATTGTTTTGTTTTGTTTTTTACATCATGAACTTTTGTGTGTTTGAATAATAAATTATGCCCTGAGGCAGGGATTGAAACAAATTTTCTCAGTGCATAGGTTCTTTTCTGGTCTGATAAGACAGCCTAACCACTTGCAAATGAGATATTATTAAATTACCTTTTAAAAGAACTCCGTGTTTTGGGATATATCCTTAGTTTTCCCCTTAAATTATCTAAGGTACTATTTGCTGAGCAAGCTGACTATTAGTGGCTTCCAGTACTCATTGTTTGGGATCCCATGCTGATGCATTTACCTCAACTCTTCTGCTGCACGTGTATAGGGGACTAACATTAAGTTTTGGATTCAACTCTAGAGCCAAGGCACTTAAAAACACAACACCACCTAAATTTTAGGAACCCAAGTAATTGAGAGTGGAAACAAATGTCACCTGATATTTCATTTGTGCCACCATAAAAATGTTGGTGAGTTAATAGATGTTGCTACCCTTTGTTGCATTTCATCAGAAGGAAGTCCGCAGCACAACAAAAAGTAATAATAGACTCTGCCGCTTTACTGTGGCAGACTTGTATTAGTTCTGTTGTGGGAAAGTACAAGCAGCCTGAGCTGCTTGCACTTTCCATCCACCTTTGGCAGGTATTCAGGGAGTTGGAGGACTTCTCAACCCCTCCCTCCCCCCTCCCTGGCTCCCCTCCCCACTTACAGGTGATCCCAGGAGCCTGTCTGGGTGACTGGAAAACCCCCAACTTGTAGACACACCTCACCTCTATGTTGCGGAGCATGTGCCTGCAAGTGCAGAGGGGGGACCTTCCAAAGACACATGCCCTGCATTTAATAAGAAGTGTGGTTACACTTTAAAACCTATATAGTTGACTGGGGGTGGAGAGGTGTGTGGGGGGAAGTCTGGACTCCATCACAGGAACTGAACCCCATCTGGGAGAATGCCTGTTCTATTAAGTGTATCATGCTCAATGTTAAGCAAATTAGCATATTGTCAATTGCTTCCCACGCCTCTGCGTTACACTCTTGCAGTTAGCCCAGGGACCCTTAGCAAGAAGGTGAATACTTTCCAGTACAGGGAGTTCTTGGGAAACTCCCAGAGAACCCAGTCCTGTGGGAGCCACAAGCAGGGGCCTACACAATTGCCCCCACAGTTGTCTACCCACCCCCAAGCCCAAATGATTCTGGGGTTCCCACTCAGGGTCCCTAGCAGGAAAGCAAAACTGACACAGAGGCTTCCGGCATATCCACTGCTGAGGACTGTGGTTTCTGTAGGCCAGGAGCAGACAATTATTTTGGACTGGAGAGTAGGCCTGTGTAAAGCAGCTATTATTTGCTTCAGATTTGACTGATTTGGGGGACAGTGATTCAATTTAGTGATTCAAATCACTGTCCCAAAATGATTTGGCCAAATCTGATTCAGAGATTCAGCTGCTGCCAAATCAGCCAAATCTCCACAACCCATCCCTACTTGCTCTCCTAGCCCCGCCCAGCCCCAGGTCCTGGCTCTTTGAAAAAAAAAAAAAAAGACCCCACTCACCGGCTCCTGCCCAAGGAGGCGGCGGTGATCCCCACTCCCCTCCACTGCCCCATGCTGTGTGGGGGCGAGCTCTGTCATAAGTCCCCAGAATCCCTGAGGCTGCAGGGATTTCTCCCCCCCCAGTCTGGCAACAGCCAGTGAATAGCGGCTTTTTTAGACAACGGGAGCTGGGGCCAGGAGGGGCAGCTATTGTGGGGGCTGGGACAGTGGGCGGGGGGCACTCAGGGAGGCTGGGGGAGCAGGCAGGGGTCCCCTCCGTGGTCCCCTTCCCCTTCCTCCAGACTCCCCTCCCCAACATACCAGCACAGAGTCTGGGTCCAACTCCCTGAGGCAGCCAGCTGGGACTGTCCAAATTGCTGAAGCTCTCTGAATAAATTTGGAGAGCTTCAAATTGATTTGGACCTTTTAATAGGTTCTCTGATTTGATCTGGATTCAGAGATTCAGCCACCAAATTGGGCTGAATCTCCTCTGGATTGAATCAGCACCTGAAGCTTCATACAGCCCTACTGGAGAGCTACATAGGGAGTTTTGGTGATCTTTCATAGGGAGGGAGGGTCAGCCCCCACCTCCCTTCCCCTGCCACCTTGCCACAGCTTACCAAAACTCCTTAAATTGAGAGCTAGACTTCTCTCTCTAGCCCCTCTTTCTCTCTCTCTCCTCACCCCTGGCCTGAGGGTCATATCCCCATACCATACAGAACTGCAGCAAGCTCCAATCCCTATCCCAATCCAGGACATGCACCATATGCACAGTTTATACCAGCACCCTACTGGCACACAGGAAGCAGCCCTGGGCAGGTGCTGACATCAGCTGTGGATGCTGAAGACAGGTTCTGGGTGGGAACTGGGGTATCAGCCTGGGTTCACAGCTGATACTGCTCTGTCAGCACTGGGTGGAAACTGCCCTGCCTGCTCAGTAGCTGCCTGTGAGCTGGATCTCATGAGTTTGCATCTGCCCACCTGTGGGCTGGATACAATCAGTTGGTGGACCAGATCTGGCCTGAGCGTTATATTTTTGCCCACCCTTGCTATAGGCAATAGATCTTTGGGCAAGAGACCTAGTTGCATCCCAGAGAAGCCCCATTGCCCTGTATGTGTTGGCGGTGGGGGGAAAGAGAAGTGTGGCCATGTGGTATGTGGAACTGCAGATCCATCTATGGCACCACAGTCTTCATATTCAGACATTTCCTGCACTAAAATCTTGCAGCATTGGGGGTTGGGGGAGGGGGATTGGCTCCAGGAGATCCCAGGGTAAAAAAAAATCATGCAGAAAAAAAGCGGTGTGGTGCATATGACTGCAGCACAGACTGCCTGAAACTGGAGCCTGGCCCTTGATAGCCATGCTCCAGCTGCTGGCCAGGATCCAAGCTGCAGGACCGCCATGGCTGCAGTTTCTTTGGCCCCCAGGTTAAGCTGCTGGGGCCAGCACAGTTGCTGGTCCTAGCCTCCCCTACTCCACCCGGGTAATTTGCTGCACACCAGAGGGTACATGGCATGGGCATTCCTCGGGGACAAGTTTTTGCCATAGGGAACTGAACATCCATGCTCATTTGGATGCAGCCTTGGGGTTTAAAAGGTATTTAGAATATTCTAAGTGTTACATCTTGCCACACGTAGTGTGTGCCAGAAAGGACTCTCACTATTTTGGATGGTTGCAGAGATAGATGGCACATGATACATTACAAACTTATAGCTGATTTAGGTACATCCCATTTCATGAGAGCTACACAAAGTGAACTCAGTGGACTGGGCAAGTTGGCTCTGATTTTTCTTTTATTTAGAAAGCAGATTCTAAGTTAATTTAGCTTCACCAAGAAAAAAGTGTGAAGAACTGAACTGATTATTTTGTATGAACTAGATATTTTACCCGGCTTGAAGAATCTCTCTTTTCTGATTACATTACAGTTATTGAAACAAGATTAGCTGTTCGTATTTTAGATTGTTAAGCCTTGAGTACCACAAAAAAGACAATTTTATTACATTTTGTATTACAGCATGCAAGTCATGTACAATTTTTTTTTCCTGAAAAATGAGCTATAAAGCAACGTGGTTTAGCAAATCAGAAAGCCATTAAATAATCATGTTCCCCAGCTTGAATTCCTTAGGGCTCCATTTACAAAGACATTAGGAACATTTTCAATGCAGAAAATTAAGAGCATGCTTATATCATGTATCAGACAGTATATAAATCCGGAAGTGGATGAGTGGACCAAACCATTTTGTCAATGTGCAACATTTGATATTATTAGCAAATATAGATGCTATTATAGTGTACAATAGGTTGGAAATTTTCTACTGAAACATTTTCCCCTTGAAAATATCAGTGCCTATGATACTTGGTTTGGATAATCATTCCAATATGGATAAAACTTTAGTCGATAAAGGTTATTCTAACCCAGGGTGGAATTTCTTAGTGGATACATGTCCAACTTGAAACAGATAATAGGCTAGGGATTAGATTGCCCTCCTGGCCTGGAGTAGGTAGAATAGCATCAAGCCTGGGCCTCCCACACTGTAGCTGAATGCTCCACTGGTATGAGTCTTTTCCCCTCCTTCCCTGTAGAACAAGGAAAGGTTTTCAACTAGCAAAAGCTTTATAGGATGAAGAAAAACCTCTCCCTTCATCCCCTCCTCCCTCCACCCTCCCCTCCTCCCACACACACATCTGTGATCACAGAACTATTTCTGAAAGACTAGCTTTGAGCAAGTCTTGCCATTCTCTGGTATTTTACACACACATTGTTATTGTAAATATAAACTGTTGATACAACAGCTTGAACCATAATGTGCCATTCAAGAATTGCCCAAGCTCAGAAGAATTTCAGCCACTTGCATGGGAGTCACCCCAGATAACAGTATAGGCAACTGCTATACATGCCTTCTGCTTCACTTACTTTTAGTTCTTTTGTGCCACTGTAATAGTGCAAAAGGACTAGTGCTGAGTTCAGGATTAAGTCCTGTGTCTTTATGTTGAAGCATTACCGATATAATTTTTTACATAAACTTGAAATACTCCCAGCAGCAATTGACAAAATTATACATATGGATTTTAAACAGCCACTGAAACATAACAGATTTTTAAATGTAGTACACTAATCTGTAGAATATTTGTTGCTATAACTAAATCTTTACATGACCAATATCTCCAGTATCGCCATATATAAGTGTTATTAGGCAATTTCATTATACCTGTTTCACCTTGGAGTCTCAGTTTATATTCTGCCTCTTAACTTTTAGAAATAATTTATAACTTTATTATCCTGGTTGTAACATGGAGACAGTGATCCTGTTACAGAGGAGAAGAGAGAACAAGAAACTTACCAGACTCACGGTGGGATCAGCTGGCGAGATGATGTCATTCCGCTGGTGCTGGGAGTGCCTATCGCTTTGGAGATGGGCAAATTTGTAAATGACTAATTATTGAGCTCTTATAAGACAAGCAAGACTTACGTAGCTGGTTTCTCCAGAAGGGGAGAGGAGCCGAAGCAGAGAAAGAAAGTTTGAGCGATGGAGGCAATTCCTGTGTGGAGGCATGGGAGTGGAAGGGGCAGAATTCCCCAAGTGCAGCAACAGTTGAATCAGCCTGGAGCACCATGAGTGAAGCCTTTTGGACATTCGGTGGGATAGGTATCCAATACTGATTAGAGACTTTTTTTGATAGATGTCAGGAAAAGAACATTTGTGGACTGATTAAGTAATTTTGTCAGGCTGAAAGACATGTCTCTCCGGACAGAGAGAAAAGTGTAAATTAAAAGCCAGTACCCAGCATTTAGCAACTGGTTTACAGTTCATTCTTTCCAAGGGAGGGAGAGGAGGTCTTTGGAGTGAGGATCCCAAATCCCAGAAGTTTGCTCTGATGTACAAAGTTGTTACCCCAGCGGGAGAGTTCATCAGCTCCCCAGCTGTAGAGGCATCAAATAAAGGGAGAGCATCATGTCTGGTGTTAATTAAACTAGAAGGTACACACATGTGAGTCTTAACCTTCACTCCCATCACGTCATGGCAGGAGAGAAGAAACGCAGGGGAGGGAAGCTCAGCCAAAGTGCACTGTCTTTTGTTTGATTCAGAGACACCCAACTCACAATGGTATATATGCCAAGTAATATATTTCTTTCTAGTCCATAAATCAGTGATAGGATTAGCAGGGGTTTATAACATGCTTTTGCCCATTGTATTACAAGCTATATCATTGGCAATTTTGCATTAAGAGAATTTTTAGGTGTACCAATATTCTTAAAATTAGAGTTAAGCTATATAAAGTTCTTGTGTTAGATATGCCAGTTGACACAAACCATTTCAAATTTGCTACTCTTGTAAATCTAAGAAGAGGAAACAAGAGTAGGTTACTACCTGGATAGTAACTGTGGAAATACACTAGGGGTGGGAGAGAAAATTAGTGTTGGAAATTTCTCAAGACTAATTTTTGAAATAGTTATCCTGAATCATGCTTTTAAAGGGATAAGCAACATGGGGAGAGAGAGAGAGAGAGAGAGAAAGAGAGAGATCTTTTCCAAACCACCTTATTTTCATTGCTGCCATAGTAGATAGACTTCAGTAGCTGTTATGAATGCCAAAAATGAAAGGAACCTCATTAAAAAAATTAGAGAGCATAAAGGATAATGAAGGCTGAGATGGGGAAATGTTATTGAAGGTGAAGTGTATGAGGGGCCCATTAGCCAAAGTTGCAGCAGTCAAAATAAGGCAAACAGACCTAGCAGAACTTTCAAAATGAATAAAGATAAAGGACAGGTCTTAGATTCATTTGAGAAAAAGTCAATAGATTCCATGGAAAAATATCAAATTGAAAGGGGATCAGATAGAGCTTGAAATGGGACTATAAAGTCACAGGAGCAGATTTTATACTCAAGTAGATTAGAAAAAGAGGCAAATTGAATAGAGACACAGGCAGATCCAGGGGGGATGCAGTTGCATCTCCCCACCCCTTTTGATTTCTGCTCCACCCCAGCTTTATAACCAAATGCCTGAGAGGCAGTAGTATTTTTATTCAGGCAGCACTGAGGGTGTCAACTGACTTCATGGCTCATTTAAACCTACCTTATTTCTGCTGTTTTAATGACCCTCTCCCCTTTTTAATCATCTTGATGTTCCACTATTCAACCTATCCTTTCTTCTGAAATTTTGCTCTCTTTGAGCCATTTCTAGTAATCTTTCTTCTGTTTCATGCAGTCTGTTTTTAGTTCTAACCTAAAACCTTAAATCAGGTGCCATAATATTGACTCAGGTGTAGAAATGACTGACTAAATTATCAGAGGCAGTGTCAAGATGCTCAAGACTATTAGATTTTTTTTTATGAATCTAAATAAGAGATGTACATTTAACTGTAATGACTACAGGACTAATGAAATAATATATTTAGACTATTTTTTGTCTCATTTGTTGTGGTTTTTTAAACTGAATATATAAATCAAGCAAATCAGTAGATATTCCAATTATATTTGTTTTTCCTTTGACCTGACACTGCATAATATAGTGCCAGGTCCCTGGCATATTAGTAAAGCTCCTAGTTTATATTTAACAGGAGAAAAAAAGGTACTGTGTTGCATGTAAAGCTACAGCACACCATCTACACCCCCCTTTTCAAAATCCTACATCACCCCATGAACTGAGACATGCAAATGGGTCCAAAGAAGGGGATTATTAGGAAAGAATTAACAAGGAACTATTTTAGGAAATCATGCCACAGAGTGTGGATCGTGTTAAACAAGTAGTCAGAATAAAAGTAGAGTTTTATATACAGCCACATGAAGACTAAAAGATAATTCCAAGACATTGTATTTACTTTGAAAATTCATTACTCTTAACTGCAAGCTGAACTACTTCTTTGATACCCATACTGTTTAACTATAAGATTATTAGGTTCCTTTTGCTTGAAAGTATTATTTCAGGCTGCAATTCAGTGCTGTACAGTGAGCAGCAGATTACTGCTGCTCTACTTAACTACTCTAGCTGGGTGTATTTACACATGCACTGCACCACACAGTTGTTACTGCACTGTCATTTAGTACTGGTTTAAGTGTACATGATCATGAAGTTATATACTTGCTTAAACAAGTACTAAATGACTGCACAGTAACTGCCATCACTGCACAGTCCCATTGCCACACGGGTTATTTCTGTTGCTATTATACAGTTTGTTCCCACTGATACTATGTCATCATAGAAATGAGTTACAGTGTCTCATGTAGATGTGCCCTTTAGGTGACAAATGATGAAAGACTATTGATGAGAAAAAAATCCATCAGTAATGACATTTCATAGTCTCATTTGAAATAAATGTAATATTGCATGTATGAATGCTACAGTTTACATTCATATAAATAGGACTTCCTTTTGTGAAAGCAATTGCTTTCTCTAACAAGCGGTTACAGACTTAATCAACAAAAAAGTTGGAGGCAGATTACTAAAGTATTCTCTTTTCTTATGTAGAAGGGCCAAAGGGGGGGGGGATCATATTGCCACACTGAATACAAGGGCTCATGTTTAAGTTTATTCTACTAATTTGATGGATACTTGGCTTGGGTTAACATTTTGTCAGACTGTATAGGAGCTTGGGGGCAGAGGCCAGCATCTGTGGGAATCCACAAATTATTTTCAAGAAAATAATAGCCTGACTTCTATCCTGGGGAAGATCTTAGAAAAGTTTATTAAGGAGGCCATCCTTGAGGGACTGGCCCAGGCTAACATTCTAAGGGATACCCAGCACGGGTTTGTTGCGGGTAGGTCTTGTTTGACCAATCTCATTTCCTTCTATGACCAGGTGACCTATCACCTGGACAAGGGAGAAGAGATTGATGTCATATATCTTGACTTCAAAAAAGCTTTTGATCTGGTATCCCATGATCACCTCTTGGCCAAACTGCCCAGTTGTGGCCTTGGCTCCACCACAATCCGCTGGCTGGGAAATTGGCTTCGTGGTCGGACCCAGAGGGTTGTGATTGATGGCAGTCACTCATCATGGTGCCCTGTAACCAGTGGGGTCCCTCAAGGCTCTGTCCTGGGACCCATCCTGTTCAACATCTTCATTAATGATGTGGACATTGGAGTTAGGAGTGGACTGGCCAAGTTCGCCGATGACACCAAACTTTGGGGCAAAGCATCCATGCCAGAAGATAGGCGGGTGATCCAGGCTGACCTGGACAAGCTCAGCAAATGGGCAGACGAGAACCTGATGGTGTTTAACACCGAAAAATGCAAGGTTCTCCACCTTGGGAGGAAAAACCTGCAGCATCCTTATAGGCTTGGCAGTGCTACGTTGGTTAGCACTACAGAAGAAAAAGACTTGGGGGTCATCATTGACCACAAGATGAACATGAGCCTCCAATGCGATGCTGTGGCTAGTAAAGTGACCAAAATGCTGGCGTGCATCCATAGATGCTTCTCGAGCAAATCCCGGGACGTCATTCTCCCCTTGTACTCGGCCTTGGTGAGGCCGCAGCTGGAGTACTGCGTCCAGTTTTGGGCTCCACAATTCAAAAAGGATGTGGAGAAGCTTGAGAGAGTCCAGAGGAGAGCCACGCGCATGATCAGAGGTCAGGAAAACAGATCTTACGATGACAGGCTGAGAGCCACGGGACTCTTTAGCCTGGAAAAGCGCAGGCTCAGGGGTGATCTGATGGCCACCTATAAGTTTATCAGGGGTGACCACCAGGATCTGGGGGAACATCTGTTCACCAGAGCGCCCCAAGGGATGACGAGGTCGAACGGTCATAAACTCCTGCAAGACCGTTTCAGGCTGGACATAAGGAAGAATTTCTTTACTGTCCGAGCCCCCAAGGTTTGGAACAGTCTGCCAGCGGAGGTGGTTGAAGCACCTACATTGAACACCTTCAAGAGTAAATTGGATGCTTATCTTGCTGGGATCCTATGACCCCAGCTGACTTCCTGCCCTTTGGGCAGGGGGCTGGACTTGATGATCTCCCGAGGTCCCTTCCAGCCCTAATGTCTATGAAAAAGAACATTAGATAATGGAAAAGTTGAGATTAAAAAGATTCAGACTTTGAACTAGACTGCCTGCAGGGATTCTCCATTCCAGCAAGGTGAAAATTAAGGAAATATGGAGGATCACAGAAGTTCAAAACCAGTATTAACAATAACCAGGGAATGCATAGAATTTGACAACAGCATCTGCCTTAACTACTGGGTCAGGGTTATTAGAAAGTAAGGCTGTGCAAAATGACACTGTTTCATTTTGACTTCTGTTTCATCATTTTGATGGGACATTGCTTCATTCTGAGATTTGTTTAATTTTGAAAGCACTCTTCCATTTCATTGAAACTGTTTTGATGCGGTTTCAACATTTCACCATAGGCTATAATGGGAAAACACAAAACCGCCACCATCTCCATCCACTGATGCAGGATTTGGCTGCAGCATATACTGCCTTTCACCCTCAGGTCATACATAGCAGCCAGCATGTGGACCATACTGGATTGCAAGGGATCAGGCTGTTTCCTGATGCCCTCCTTCAGCCGCCTCACCAGTGCCTGCATGTCTGGTGACAGCAACTTGCACTAGCTAGGAACATTGATCTTCTCGAAGCTCTATATTTGGCTCTGAAGTTCCCTCATTACAGGGATCACCTGGATAAGGAGGACATCGCCAACACTAAGGATCTCGGTGGCCTCAAGAAAGGGCTTGAGGACCACCAAGATTTGGGAGATGGTATCCCACTCAGCTCTGTTAAGGGGACTGCTGATCCCAATCTACCAAAGCAAGACCATCTTATGGATGGCCTTCTGTTGCTCCACCAGCCTCTCAAGCATCAGATATGTGGAGTTCCACTGAGTCTCCACTGTTAGGGGGAGGGAGCACTGGATTTGCAGGCTTGTATCTGTGTCTCAGCAAAAGCTGCTGGTCACAAGACAGGATGATATATTTGAATTAATTAACTTTGCAAATGCTTAGGCAAGCAGTTTTCTAAACAAAGTCATAGCGTTAGAGCCCATTGTGTAAGAAGAACAAGATGCAGCCCACCAGCTATCGTCAGGAGATAAAGCAGAAGTAAGACCTTGGAGATGGTGCTGAAATCAGCAAACAACCAGAAAGAACCACCAGGTGACCTAAAGAAATGGAGGTCAAAGTCTTACGCATGCACTCTTAGCAGAGAGGCATGTAAATGAAGGAAATGCATAGGCAATTCCATGCTAATGAAGCAAACAGTAAACAGAGGTGGAGCTTGAGATGGGAGGAAAAATGGGTGGAACAGAGGGTGGAATAGATGCTAATGAGTATGAACCAAAGTGTAATAAATGTGGAAAAAACTAATGTTCACTGCTGCTCTCCTGGTTTCACAGGCTGTGCACCTGTGAGGCAGCTCGCCCGAAGCTGTCTCCATTCTAAATAAAGCTGTTGTCAGCAATGTGTGCTGGTGTTTGCTCCCTGGTTGCTCTGGCTAATGAGTAACAGGATCCATGGGCAATTGGATTGTCGTCTCCCTGGTCATTGGGTGCCATGTGGAGTCGGGGTCTAACATCCACATCCTGCATGATTTTGTGCTGCAGGATATTCAGTTCTGTTTCTTTGTCCCACGGCATCTTGCCCCCCTTGATGCTCTGGTGGAAGTAACCTGCCACCTTCCTGCATTTGAAAGTGAGCTTGTTGGTGGTGCTGGTGCCATCATTGGCAGTCCTGTCCCACCCACCAATGAGGTAGAACTTGTGTGCCACACAGCAATGCCAACAAAATTGGCATAATGGACCACCTTGACCATATTGGCCCCATAGTCAGTGACCATGAACCCAAAGATGAGCTTGCCCTGCCCAACAAGTCACTCCTGCACCAAGTGGTTCATGGTCCCCATAATCTCTGTTGCTATGTGGGACTCATCCATCACCTCAGCTTGAAGGAGAGTCCACTGATGGCTTGTCTGGTTGCACCAGTGCCCTGTGAGAGAGAGATAAGCGTGATCTCCAACCCGGCTGCTCCAGATGTCCCAGGTGAAGTGTAAGGCCACCTGCAGACCTGCCTTGCACAGCTCCTCCCTCAAGTACTCCCTGCATGCCTCATACAGTGAGGGCACCACCATCCTACTGGTGGTGGTGCATGCAAGCACTTGGTTTGATGGGGCCATGAGCACCATAAGCAGCCTGAACCTGAATGCTCAACTAAGGAAAAAGGCTGGCCATGCACAGCGAGCATCTCCCCAAAGCTCTGGGTGATTTTGCTCGCCCTTGTAACATGTCCCCCTTTGTCTGCCTTTCCCCCACTCTCCCAGGGTATTCTGCCTCTGCTTTGGGGGGATGGGGGCTTTGGAGTGAGGGGGACTTCCTTTTGGGCACACTCCCTTTGGTGCCAGGCTGAGGAAGAGCAAGGGCAAGGGGGTGGTGCCTACAGAGGTGCATCAGCATCCCTGTGGTACTCATGTGTTTTGTTCCCTGTCTCCAGCTGCTTTTGGCTTGGCAGTGCAGGCAGATAGTGTATGTGGGATCATCTGCCAGCTCAAAATGATCCCAAACCACATTACCCACTCACTTGTAGAGTGTGGGTGCATGTGTGGATATGCAATTTCACCCTCCTCAGCAGGCAGAAGCACAGCAATAGGAGGAGCGACTCAGCTGAGCCACTTGCCTCCACAACCTCTACCTCAACCTCCACTGAAGTGCCTTCTGGGGAAGGAGACCTGGCTCTAGGGGAAACGAGGGGTGTGGAACACAAACCCAGCTGATTCTCCCTCCTTCCCCATAATTTCCCTTGCTAGAGCACTCAGATCCAGATCCAGCTCCAGCTCTTTCTCTGGCACTGGAAGGCCCAGCTTGGGAAGTCAAATGGGGATGAGGAGACTGTCATGCTGGTGCTTGTTCTGCTTGTTGTTGTCATGGTGATGGTGGTGGGGAGGTGGTTATGGTTGGTGCTTTTGGAGGGGCTGCAGACTTAGGCACAGTCTGTGGCACTGGCACTGCTCCCCTCTCCTTGCTGCTTGTACTAGTGGAAGCCTCATGCCTGCTTGTTGTAGCAAAGAGGCTGCATCTCAGTTGGTAGGGGGTGGGGGGAACTTACACCTCTTCCTCTACCCCCTGATCTACCCCTCTCTGAAGGCTTGTCAGCTGCCTTTCCAGCACACTTCAGTGTATTTCATAGTCTCTTCTCTTTATAAAAATATATATGTGTGTCTTCCTACATAAATTCTATAGTATAATATACAATATAGTTATGAAATTGAAAATAATCAATCAATGACTATAATAATAAAATAAAAGGGTCTAGAAAGAAAGCAAAAGGTACTGCAGAATCCCACTTGCTAAGCTAACAAGTAGGAAATCAAATTGGTAGTAGTAGCCTTTGTTGTCTAACTCTCCTGAGCTTATGGAAGATACCTTAGTAACTGACCCCAAGGCAGAAAGTAGGCCAGTTCAAACAATGCTGCCTTTTATGCTGTTTTTTCATCCCTCTCACTGGAGTACTGGGATTGGAAAGGACTTTGGGGAAAAATCACAGTCACTGGCCAGCTACATAATCAATATCAGAGCAGTCCTTCCCCCGTCTTCCCTCTTCCTCTCCTTACTTTCTGTTTCCCTGCAGGCAAGACCAGCTTCAGCTTCAAAACTCGAAACATTTTGACTGCCCTCGTTTCATTTTGATTTCGCTGTTTCGAGCTTGAAATGAGTTGAAACAAAACAGCCAGCACCAGTTCACACAGCCCTATTAGAAAGCTTTTGAAGGACTAAAATAAACAAATTAAACCATGTAAATAGTTTATATTAATGCATGTATGCTTGCTCCAATTCAAATGTAACATGGGTATCCTCAAAAGCCAAATAGCGAGATTAGAATGAAATTATTCTTGGATAACTGAAGCATTCATTATCTATACACTACCTATTCTCTGGCAGCATGAATATAAATCTGGTTTGATATACAGTTGAACAACTACAAGGTTTGAGTAATGTACTACAGAAATTATTTACATTCTCAATGCTAAAAATATGCATTTTGTAGATCTATTACAACTTGTGTGCATTTGCTGTGGACCCTAGCCTAAATGATGGGTGCAATTAAAGCCATCCAGTGGCCTAATGCATGCTATGAAGATACTAGGCAACTTGGCACTAGGCAACCTTATTGAAAATCAGAACTTTTGACATATAAAAGATCTGTTTTAGTAAGATAGCTATACTTATGGACTATAAAACATATAGACAGAACAGATGGTCATATTTAAGGATAAGCAACAAGCAATTCATAGGTTACATATAGATGTTCAGTTTCTCTTGAAACAGTTACTGCTTTCCCAAGGAGAAACCATAAGTGTTTAGATGCTCATGGTTTCCCTCCAGAGCAAAAATGAACACTAAGAGAAAAATAACTTAGGAACAACCAAAGTGAAATTGTTCCTGAGATAATCTCTCTCAAAAAATGAAATCTCTCTACAGGTACCACTGAGAGTGAAGCCACAGAGCAGTCCTCCAGAATCTCTGTGAGCTTTTCTTCCACAACAATGTTTTCCTTTAGTTTTCTTTTTAAACATGCAGTTGATTTATCCAACTTCCTTTCATGACCTAAATGCTACAACTGTGACACAGGCAGATAAAAACAGCACTATTTTTGAATAAGTAAATACGTCCTCACAGCTACCTTATTAAAAATGTAGTCTGTGAGTGTAGCAGATGGTGTTTCTTCAGAACAATACGAGTTTAAGGAAAATTCTCTTTTTGCTTCTTTAGCAAAAGCAAAGACCTGCTTTAATTCACAAATATGCCACATCAAACAAACAAGTCTAGTAAAGGTCAATATCATTAAAAATATTGTGGCATATACTTATGTTGCGATGTATTAAAGAATATAACTCAATAACTATAAAAATATGAGCAGAGTAATAATAAAATGTATGAGGAATGCAAAAATATGAAACCATACTTATTATTAGCATTATAGGATGACAACCCCCAAACTGAAATTTGGGTCCCATTGAACTAGCCCTTAGTGAAATATATATTCAGAGGTATCAGTCTACGTGACTGTATATAACCTACCTTATACCTATTGTCCAATTCTCACTGCCTCATATTTGCATTTATTAATTTAAGTTTATTTTTCAAAATAGGCAGTCAATTTTGAGTCTATTAACTGACATGCCAGCTTGTAAGGGAAAAGCAAAACTGCATATTTTGTTATCCGGCACCCCCCATTCCCCATGGGCGCTGGATAACAAAGCTTTTACTGTAATACGTTAATTCTGTCCTTGCCTTCTTTGTTTGGACTTTGATTAACCAACTATCCAGAAGGAATGCTTTGAAGCAATACTATTAAAACAGTATAAAACCAAGACAGAACTGCCAGCAAGGTGTGTTCAGTCCAAGAAAGATCAAAAAGCCATTCTGTACCACTCAACCACATGTGAAGGATCCACACTGTGAGGACGTACAAGAACTGCTTCTAGCCTACATTAGGTAAAGAACACTGTGCAGCTAAGATAATACAAGGACTGTAATAATTCATTTATTGAGCATTAAAGGAAAGTCTTTTGTTTTCCTGTCATTTAGTTTTATAGTTTGCTGGTAGTTATTAACTCAAGCCTTTCTGCTATTCATCAACCAAGTGTTGTGTCAATTCTTAAGCTCTAAGTTAAAAATTTAGTTTATAAGTGCAACAGTCCACAAGACAATGCTGTTGTACTGAAGATAATTTCCCTGTTTCTAGAGATCACTGGCGTATGTGATAATAATAAGTAAAAGTACATGTGTATAATTGTGTATGTATTTTTGATTTATGTGTGAAGAGATTGCTTCAACATGGTCCATGGTCCCATTTCTAGGTATGAGTAAAACACTGTCAGATTGCCTTTCAAATGAATTCCACTGCTTGCCCATGACTGCATCTCTTAAATCTTCCAGCTAACTTCTGCCCTCATCCTCTGTAAAATTTCACTGACTTTACAAGGTATAAAGGAAGTCAGAATTTGACCTTTTTGAGCAATATTAGGTATTAGGAGAGTTTATTTTTGTGGTAAGGCTGAGTCTCTTGTAAGTAGAGAGAGGAGGGAAAAAGGGAAGAAGGCAGCAAAAAGCCAATTGTAAGTTTTCAGTTTCAGAGCAAGGGCTATTACAACTAGCTGCACAAGAATGCTTTCTACAGTTTTTCTCCTATGTGTTTACAACCTATTGCATGAAGCCCATTCTTCCAATAATTTCAAAATGCCTGTGTTTGTTTTGATATTACATGGGAACAATAGGGGAGAAAACAAACCTGCAAACAAAGATTGACATGGACAGCCAGTCTACCAGAGCATAAGACTTGCCTCTCCTGGGAGATGGAACAATGTGCTTTGGCTTGCTTAATGCCAGACTGCCAGTTTTACTCAGAGTGAAAACGAGAGCACTTCAGATCAAAGCAGGGGCCTAAAATAGTTCTGTCTGCTTCAGTGGCAGGCATAATGAATTGTTCATACATACCTCCAAGGCAATGATTTTCAGCCGGGGTGCCATTAGATCCCTTGAAGGTTGCCACTAGGTATGAGGAGATAATCAGATAAGCATTGGCTCAGGCTTGTCCCTTCCTGGTTGATTCTCCATCTGGCCCCCAAACCATTGCCCAGTCCCTCTGCAAAGAGGCAAGCACTGTAATAAAAATTGGTTTCTGAAACTGCACGTCACTCTATTCACTAAAGTTATGGAGAGGTGCCTTGAGTCCAAAAAGGTTGAGAACCACAACAGATCCCAGGGTAGACCATGATGTTTATAGAATCAGAAAACATCTTTATATAACGAATGTGGTGTATGGACATGATCAGGACTATCAGCTGCAGATGATAAATCATTAGACTGATTTCTCATATTACACCACATGCACTGAATAAATCATCATTGCCAAGCCTAGTTGACAGTAAAAACCCAAGCAGAATCCTCAATCCTGGCTAAGTGGAAAAAGCTATTGTGTTATAGGTTGTTGGTTGCAACTGTGTTAGCCTAAGGACACAGGCAGACAAGATTTTGAGTCAATGTGATATCTTTTATTAGACCTATTAAATAGTTAGGAAAAAATGCTCTTTGCGAGCTTTCATGCATAAACACCCTTCTTTAGGCATAAGGAGAGCGTGCTGGTGTTGTGTGTTCTCCATGGTAGAACAGAAACCAATATGCAAAATGCAGGTCTTAGCCTTAGCTCCATGACTAACCTTATTTCTTTTTATGACCAGGTCACAAGATGCTTAGATGCAAGAGTCAAGGTAGATATCATCTACCTAGAATTTCAGAAGGCCTTCAATATGGTATCTCATTCTGTACTCGTAAGAAAACTGACAGGTTGTGATGTAGATGATTACAAGGTCAGGTGGGTGGCAAATTGGCTTAGGGGTGAAACCCAGAGAGTGGTGGTGGACAGGCCAGTACGAACCTGGAAACATGTGGGCAGTGGAGTCCTGCAAGGCTCAGTCCTTGGACTGGTGCTATTCAGTGTCTTCATCAGTGACTTGGATGAGAGTGTGGAACGCACCCTGTCCAAGTTTGCAGATGATACCAAATTATGGGGCAAAATTAACACACCAGAGGGTATGGAATGGTTCCAGGTGGATCTGGACATGTTGGAAAAATGGGCAGAATGAAATAGGATGCAGTTCAAGAAAAACAAGTGCAAAGCGCTGCACCTGGGCAAAAAGAATCACCAACACACTTACAGGCTGGGGGATGACCTTTTCAGCAGCACAGCTGTGGAAACGGATCTTGGAGTCATAGTTGACTCTAAGATGAACATTAGTCAGTGTGACAAAGTGATCAACAAGGATAACCATACTTAACATGAATTAGCAGATGCATGACGAGCAGGTCCAGGGGGGTGATGCTTTCCTACTCTGTGCAGCACTGGTCAGGCCACAGTTGAAGTACTGAGCCCAGTTTTAGGTGCTGCACTTCAAACGTGATGTGGAGAATCTTGAGAGGGTTCAGACGAGGCAACTCATATGGTCCGAGACCTGCAAGCAAGGCCCTACAAGGACAGACTGAGGGACCTAGATCTCTTCGGTCTTCGCAAGAGAAGACTGAGAGGTATCCTTATGGCTGCCATAAATTCATCAGGGGAAGGCAGCAGGGAATAGGAGATGCTCAGTTTACTAGGGCACCTCCTGGCGTAACTAGGAACAATGGCCACAAATAGACACAGAGCAGATTTAGGTTGGACATTAGAAAGAACTTCTTCACAGTAAAGCCTGCCAGAATCTGAAATGAGCTTCCAAGAAGGGTGGTGCTTTCCCCTACCCTGGAGGTCTTCAAGAGGAGACTGGACAAGCACCTAGCTGGGGTCATTTGCCCCCCAAACAGGAGCAGCTGCTTTGGCCTGCTCATTTGGGAAAGAATGGAAACAAGACTCTGTTTACTCTGGCCCTGCCATTCCCTATCCACTTATAAAGAAGGAAGAACGGTAGCCATTCAGTTTGCACTCTGAAATCCCCATACAGGTGAAGAAAAGTAAGGAAATGTTTATCTTCCTGTTCCTCTGCAGAGGCATGAAACACAGGTCTCAACTGTGTGTGAGGGTAACTCATCTTTTAACACAGGCATGTTTGTTTTATCACATTGTTGATATTTCTTTAAGATACAGCAAAGGAAGCTTAAAGTTGGGGTGACCACGAATCCTGGTTTTGCCAGGAAAGTCCCATTTTAAACACCTGCCCCAGATGTGCTGCTGCTTTCTTCAAATTAACACTTTTGTCTCATTTTCAGAAAGCAGGACAAAAGTACTCATTTAAAGAAACTGACAATGCCCAGGAAAGGTGTCCCTCTACCCCACCCTTGTGCTGGGTACAGCACACTCCATATCCCAGTGTGCTCTGCTCCACAACTTCTACCCTGCTCACCAGTGCACTCTGCTGATCCTGGAGCTTGGAAAAACTGAGCCAGAAAGGAGGAGGGGATGGGACTTGTCCCATATTTGAGATCTAAGAAATATGGTCATCCCACTAATAAAAGAATATCTTGGCACTGGTTTTGCACAAAATGCAACATGAAGAAATAAAAACCAACACAGGGCATGAAAAAACTACATTCAAAACAAAGGGATCACACAAGATAATCTGTCCAGATATTTTCCAAACCATAGATTTTAGACAAGTGAATAAACAGTACCATCCAAAATACCTACAGCAGGGGTGGCCAACCTGCAGCATGCATGCCACAGATGGGATAGGCACTGTGTGGGGCATGCAGTAGATTGGGCAGACAGCAGAAAGCAAAAGAAGGGGATTGGAGTGGTATTTGGAAAGGGCACAGGCTTAATTAGTGGCACACCTGCCAAAGAGGTTGGCCCCCAGTGATCTAAAGAAACTCTCTGTTTATGATTCTAAGCCAAAGTTATGATGAACTTAACAATGTAGGTTTTTAGAATCTGTCTTAAGACTGAAGAAAAGGAAATCTGATAGTTTTGTGGGAGTAGTACTAAAAAGAAAGCACACTAAAGTTTTAGAACCATGTTTTGAAATTTTTGAAGCTCTTTCATTATATTATTATGGTAAATAAACCAGACTGGATTTTTTATTATTATTTTAAACAGCTGCTGCTGACCTTTTAAACTATTTCTGCTTCTCAGTTAAGATTTGCCTAGGACAAAGGGATCCAAATGAACCTTGTAAAGTCAACAAATTATTCTTCCTTTATTTTTTATTTTCAGTCATGTAGAGTCTCTTGGGTCTTATACAGAAGTATTGCTCTATTATCCTAGTATGGCAGCAAAAACTTGCATTATAAATACACATGTACCAAGGTGCTCCAAAAGAAAAAAAAAAGACTAAACCCCTCAGAAAGAGTACTATTTTATCTTTAGTAAACACCAGTTTTATACTCTGCTTATTTTCTTGATGTCTATTGACTTCTTCAATTTTACTGATGTGAGAAAAGAACTGGGCCTAAAGACCATGTACTTATTGTACCTATTACAGTCACAAGACTCCTTTTTAAACATTACAGTAACAGTGTAATTTAATTGTCAAAGAGCTACTTCTGTCCCAAGGAAAGAGCTGAAAATAAGAGTGTTTGGAAACAAATCTGCTATTGTAGTATGTCACAAATAGTTTTGCTTCAGCCTTCTTGTTTGTGGTTAAAAACATTAAACATGCCTCCTTTGTAGCATCTCAGCTTGTGATAGCAAATATTCCAGAGATGAAATGATGATGAGCTGCCAGTGGAATAGTGGACAGGTTTTTAAAATACTGCAATATTAAAAAAAATAAATTCATCTCCACAACTGTAATTACAACTGTCAAATAAAGGCCATAAAAAAATTTTTTTTAAAAATCACATTTAACCACTTGATCCACACATTAAACATCAACATAGTCAAGACCCAAACTGGAAAGCTTTGTCACATGAGATGCATCAATTCCATTGCCTACTCTGAGGGCCTTGCTACACGCTAATTTTGGGAAGTTCCTGAATATCTTAACCCCTGGACTATCTACACATTAACACCTTTAAGTGGTTTAAAGCACTCATCATTCGGCTCAAAAATATGCCATTCCAGGGCAGCATTACCTCTGAGCCACACAACTGAGCTTCTGTTCCAGTAATGCATGGCCATGCCCCACAAATGTACTTTTCAAGTTGAAGACCTCCCGTATCCCAGGTTGAAGTGGTCCCTCTTCCACCCATCTGTTCTGTGGGCTCTCACACCCCTGTCCACTTAGTGGAGCAGCCCAGGGACTGGAGCTGCAGCTTTTCTATTTCTCTCAGCCTCCAGCCCCCCAGTGCAGGAATGGCAACCTGGGGCACCTTTCCCCACCACTGCTGAGCCTGTCTGGACAGGTGCCTCCCTCCTCCTCTCCCCCCCACCAAACCCTGGGGAGCAGAGGAGACTATGGCTAGCCAGAGAGAGAGCCCCCAGACCCAGCCAGGGTCCAGCAAGTCCTGAGCTCCAGCTCCATGGCCCCAGCAGTGCCCTGCTCCATGCACCCATTCCATACACAGTGTAGTAAGAACTTGAGTTTGCTGCTCTGGACTGGGGGGCAAACTGCTGCCAGGAAATCTCTGCTTTGGGGTAGGGTGGGGCTGCTGTGGCTGAACCTAGGTTGTAGGTGCAGGGCTCTGCTGCTGCTGCTCGTGATGCAGGAACCAGCGGTGGACAGACTCAACTCCCAGCTGTGGAGGGAAGCCAGCTTGCAGCTTCCCAGGTCTGCTGCCTTGGCCTTCCCCCACCCTGGGCCACAGAGGTGTCTGTCTGCTCACCCCATGTGCTACTGGGCTGCCCCTCCCAAGCTTGGGGGCACCAAGGAGGGATTGGGGGATGCAGGTCAGAGCTGAGGGGCCCAGGGAAAAAGAAGGTGCGAGATGAAGAGGAGCAACTTAGCCCCTCTCATGCTGAAGTTGCCCAGGTGCTAGGAACATCCTGAAGGATGTGTGGCTGGAATATATGCCAGGACATCTACAACAGTGAGCCTGGAGCACGTGGGCAATGGAAGCTGGGTGGGCATTGAGCTCTTCATACAACTCCACATCAAGTCCCTCAGCCTTGCTTTTGAGAGGCCCCTCTCCCCACTCCCCTTCCTGCAGCTGGAATGCTGCTGCTGCAGCAAGTGAGGGATGGGCAAAGCATGGAGAATCAGAGAAGTGGGGCTGGAAAGGACTTCCCTGCTCACCAGGCATCTAGTGGCAAGTCATAGCTGTGCAGGTAGGGGCAGTCAGAGAAAGCTTCTAGGCCAGAAGTGCAACTGCTCCAAACTCCAAGCTACCACTAAGCTGATCAACATTTGTGTGGCTCAAAGTACAATGTGTAGCAAGGCCCTGAGCTAGCCATTACATTGCCTCTAATCCTGACCTTAAGCAGGTAGGTTTCAGGCATAATTGTAATGAACTCAAATCAGGCCCTTTTATCCACACTATAAAGGTAAGTGAAGTTACATCAAGGTACACCCAAAATCTTTTTTCTTTCCAGTCTTACCAAGAGAGATGGAAGATGACAATGACAGATCTACAATGGGAGTCTCAGCTAAGGTTTGAATTAACACAAAATATTTATCTTTTTGCTTGATTTTAGATTTTGTATCAATTAAGGCCTTGTTTCTTCATGAAGAATACTAATAGAAGTGACACGGGAGATGATATACGAGACAACCCATGAAACCCCTGGGCCCTGGAGGTCATAGGCACTGACTTTTTTTTTTGCTGGAGGTGGAAATCCAAAATGATGTCTCCTCCCCTCCTGGAAGCATAGCCAGAGCAGAGCTGAGTGGAGCCTATAGGGGTGGATCTGGGTTGCTGTCTGTGGCCTAGGGACTCCTCACCCTGCTGCCCACACCAGCCACACTACCGTGGTGAGGCACCCCTTGCCTATCCAGCAGCGGTGAGGGGCACAATTCAATGCTACAACGCTTGCTGCTGCCTGGCAGGTAGGGGGCACCTCGCCATGGTGGCATGGCTGCCATGGGGCTCCCAGGTAGGAGGCAGCAGGGCAGCAATCCCCAAGGCTCCAGTGAGCAGGCTGCATCTGCCGCACACTGAAAATTTGAGACACGTGTCCCCCTATACTCTCTACCCTGGGATTCTGTGCAGCAGTAGAAAGCCAGCCCCCACCCCCCGTGCTCTGGATGAGCTACCTGCGACTCTGTTCCACTCCCTGCCCTGGCCATGGGCCCCATGCACTACCCTGGCTGAGCAGCACCCCCAAGCCCAGCCACTGCCCCACTCCCTCCCTCCCCATGGGGGTCTCAATTTCTCCCCCTGCCATAGACTTGCCTGCAGGTAGCTAGGTGAGCTGCTCTCCACTACTGCCTGGGGCTGTGTTCCTGGCCATATGAATGTGTGTACATGCACAGATGCATACGGCATCCCCTGACTCCTGCTCCCTCCATCCCCTTGCAGGCTGGAACTCTGCCAACCTGCAAGGGGAAACCTGCTCTTTCCCACCTTTTTCCCCCATGGTGAATGGAAAACCTGGACCCCTACACAATACTGGAAATCCAGGACAAATGCTGTCCTGGAGTCATGCAGTACAGGACTGGAACTTAATGTTCCCATTTCACAAGTGTCCCACCCAATTATGGATGGGTGGTCACAGTGGCCTCTTCCCAAGGGGGGCGGGGCCCTTGGGCCTGGATATACTTGGTACCTATACTGGAGAACATGGCAGCCTTAATTCCCAGGGCTCGGAACTGTATGAAATCCTTGTACTTGGGGGATCATGGTTGCCTTGGTCCCAGAGCCCAGGGGTTTCATCCTGGACATGGTGCACACATGTGGCTGGGTGACCTGGCAGCTGATAGGACTCCTAGCCACAGGGGAGATCCTTCTATACTTGCAGATTAAAAGCTCAATAGCAATAAGCTCTAAAGTTAGTACACATTTTTCAAGGCCTAACTTGACAGTTAAGCTTTAACTATAAAGCTCCAACTATTAAAGTTGGAACGTTTTATTGTGTGATAGCTACTTTGCACAGATAGCTGGTTTTAAGGTAATTGTGCAATTAACCAGTTAATTGCACAATACCTGCAATATGTAGAGAGGGCTTTAGATATGCTGCCTTTTAAAGAACCTTAGATGTTAACAAGGTTCAATTACTGCCAGCCTTGGCTAGGTTTCAGTGACTTCAACTTCACGTGGTCCTCACCTTTTATCTGACATCCAGGCCTTGTAGCAGCTGAATGCAAAGCTAGAAACAGAGACCTAGGATTCCATGCAGCTAACAGGCATCTAAACAGCAGTGTGTTTAACAGCATCCAGTTCTGTGTGCCCCATTTCAGGAGGGATGTGGACAACATTGAAAGGGTCCAGAAGAGGGCCACCTGCATGATCCGGGGACTAGAGGGCAGACCCTACTTTGAAAGACTGCGGGACCTAAACCTGTTCAGCCTTCACAAGAGAAGGCTGAGGGGGGACCTGGTGACTGTCCATAAACTCACTAGGGGGGACCAGAAGGGTTTAGGGGAGACACTGTTTCCCCTAGCGCCCCCTGGCATGACAAGGAACAATGGACACAAGTTATTAGAGAGTAGATTTAGATTAGACATCTGCAAGAACTACTTCACAGTCAGGATGGCTAGGAGCTGGAACCAGCTTCCTAGGGAAGTGGTGCTGGCTCCTACCCTGGGGATCTTTAAGAAGAGGCTTGATGACTACCTGGCTGGACTCATTTGAGTCCAGTCTTTTCTCCCACCCAGGCGGGGGGTTGAACTTGAAGATCTACAAGGTCCCTTCCGACCCCACTTCTATGATACTATGATTCTACGATTCTATGAAATAGAGAAGTTTTCATATAAATGTCATGTGTACTAAAGAATGAGCATAGTAGTAAAATGCTGCATAAATAAAACACATTAAAGTTTTTAGTAGATGTTTAAAAGCTCCATATTTTATGTAACATATGTTTTATGTGACAATATGATGGAAGTGAAGTTCCAGTGAAACTGAGAGATGATGTACATATAATACTTAAGTCACAGTTTCAAGATAAATCAAAGCAGATCACCATAAAACATTTCAGCAGCATAATCTTATGATAATACATGAGAGATTTACGTGAGTAACTGCTATTAATGATAACAGGAGCTATAAAAGCCCACAGAGATAAAAGTATGCAGTGCCACTTAGGTTCCTGAATTACTTTACAAGCTACTGTTAGATTGCCTAAATAGGAATCAGATGAAGAAAAGAGATGATATTGATTGATAAGAAATCAGTGAAGTCACTTGAGAGATTGACTGCACTAGACACCATGGCAGTCTTAAAAGAAAACAAACTCAATTTGAACATATAAAAATAAATAGACCACATGCATCAATATAGAGTGTATTTGTAATTGCTTGTTCCTCTTATAAAACATCTCAATTTCTTTCCCCAGTCTACACTAAGAAAGGGATCTGTTTCATCTGACAAGAAAAATAAAAGGTTTGGGAAAAATACCCACAGTTCATATTATAGCCTGCAAAATTTTAAATTTGTTTTATAAAAATTAAAGAGGTTTAATCATTTCAGGTGGCTAGCAATGCAAAGGCGAATGATCAATACTCTATTTCTGCGGTGAAATTAGGCTTTGGGATTGAAGGAATTGTTTTCTTAATAGAAAGGAAATTACATTGTTGATAACCTTAAGGGCCCATGAAGGACATCCTGACAAACTAAACTAGAGAACACATTTATTTTGTACCTGATACATTATTGAACTTCAATCCATTATGCTGTGGTTGAAAGTAGCTAAATCCAGAGCTTCTTTCTTGAAAGGGTTTCCCTAAGTGTACAAGCAAGTCTTTTGGTTGCTAACCGGTGATATCTTGATTCAAAGTCAGCATGATAAATTTAAACAATATGACAGATTTTTTGTAGAATATGCTTTTCCTCAGAAACCTTAATTCTCAAGGTAAAAAAGTTTAAATATTTAATACCTACTTCCTCTAGAATTTTTTGCCAAAAAAGGCATCTGTAATTTTCAGGGCCTGGAAAAATCTCAGGTTTTTAGTGAAGACAATCAAATTTTTTCCACAGAATATTTTGATGAATATTAGGGGGTTTTTTGGTCAAAGTTTTCCACAGGGGAAAGAAATCCATTTCAAAACTAGCTGTCATGGCACATATTAGCAAATATGTTCAACTTGTCCCCTAAGCTAGAGGGATTTTCACGGGCATTATTGATGACAGCTGAACCTACCACATTTCCTTGGATTCAAGACAAGGTTTTCCCCCCGGTCAGTGTGGGGGAAAAAGCCCCTAGTCTTGGATTCAAGCACAAGCCAGGGGTGCGGGGAGAAGGGAGGCAGTTGCTGTGGTTCCAACACTGGCCCCGAGCCCAGGTGGGGGCAGAGTTGGAGCTGTAACCACTGCCTGGCCCCTGGCTCAACCTATCCCCCCCAAAGCCTCTGTTCCCCTACCTGTCTCACACAACCTCTGCTGTCCCCTCCTCCCCCTCTCCCCAACTCCATTTACTATCAGGCATGGCTCTGACTCCATTCCCTCCTGGGCAGGTAGTGCATGGATGCTTTGTCCCTACCCAGGCATGCAGCAGTGGCATGGACAGGGGCTGGAGATCTAGGTGGGGATGGAGCTGGAGCCACACCTGACAGTAAGCTGTTTTGGGGGGAGCAGAGGCTATTGGAGGGGCAGAGATTGCAAGGGCAAGCGTGGGACAGAAACTGCAAGTAGCAGGTGGGGGTGCCAAAGCTGTGGGGAGCAGAGGCTGCAAAGGATACAGGGGACAAAGAAGCTGCCTGTGTAGAAATTTACTAACAAAATCATAAATAATAGTGTAGCAGGCTCAGTGCTTCAAGGACAGGCTGATAAGACACAGGCCTCATCACCTTGAAGTCTGAAGCAGAGATACAGCTTCCCCCCCGCCCCCATTAGTTAACACGCAGCCAAAAACCAGTTTTGAAACAATTAAGAGTTTTCTCACACTGACCTAACTTCTTGTTTTTCTTCACAGTGGAAAATTCCCACCTGCGCGCACATCTTGTCTGTAAACTATAAATCGCCTCTAACAGTTTTATTCAGGGCCTCTGAGTTCGTTCAGAGTGCCCAGCATGCTGAATAAATTTTGAGACAGACAGCGACTCTGTCTTTGGGAACAGCTCCGCAAGGGGTCACGAACTCCTCAACACCTGCACCCCAGCCAGCTGTCCCACCCACCACATGCCCCCTTGCTGCTGTTTTCCCTGTGAGGAGGGACAAATATAAGATGGCCTTCCAATAATAATATTCCATGTATGGAATCTAATAACAAATTTATATGTCTTCCATATTGAAAAATGTAATTATTGGGCAGTGTCTTAAATTCAGTCATTTTGGATTCAGGTAAATACAGTACTTACATCTCCTAACCATGTCCTTGTTTCCTTTTCTTCTCTTTCTTCACTCACCCTTCTGTCTCATTTTCTTTATTCTCTTCTTTCTACCTCATCCCTCAGTCTTATCATAGACATGATTACAATGTATTTATTCAGTTTGAATTCCTCAGATTTTTATCATTACATTCAGGCTCCCTTCTTCTCTCCAGCAGAGAAGAAAAGATTTGCACACAGTCCTAGCTTCAGTGGTCTATTTCAAAATAGTGAAACATTTTAAATTACAGCTGTATTATACTGATATTTATTGTCTATTGTGGTTAGAAATGAACACTGTCTGTATGTGAAAGGTGCCACATCTGGAAACAAAACTACAAAATGAAAATCTTCATTGTAAGAAAATACAAAGAATCAATATTTAAGTATACAGCTGAGTAATTTGTAAAGGTAGTGTGAAACCCAGGTCATTATTTCTTTTAAACCTCTCTCCAATAGGAAATGGAGGAAGATAATAAGCACAGCAAATCAAGGAATAAGAATAACATGCAAAAAATATAAAAGGTGGTTATGGAGGAAAATTATCTCGTGTTTCTTAATTTTAAAATATGCATTTCATGGTCATCATTCTCATTTTCATGGCTGCCTGTCTGCTTCAAAAGACCGGGATGAGTGTATTGAAATATAATAAGCTTTATAAATTTTGATAGAGTTGCTGTCAAAGTTATGCCATTCTTGCTGCTATTATGAGTGACATGTGAGTGGCAGTGATAAAGTGACATGATAAAAGGTAGACAGTACCAGCAGCTTCAGAGAACATTCACTCTTTTTTACTTTAAATGATTATGGATAAAATTGCTGGCTTTAATTTCTGATTCATTGGCCATTAATCTTTCAGTAAAAGAGTTTTCTTTTCTACTTAGAAAACAGTGAGCTGTGAAATACAGTTCCCTTACCCTGTAGTAGCTTTTCCTGCATGTGCCTCTTTGAATGCATTCTTTATAAAACGAAAATGTCATAGTATGCAATTTATGGAAACATATTAGTTTTCTTAATTTTATAAATCCAAGTCAGAAATTTGCTGTCCTGAACCCCAGAAACCTTCAGCTGTATTTGGTGGCACACTCACATAAGGAAACCTAAGATGCTGAGCTAAAGCAAGATCTGTCTCACTACAACCTTTCTGCAACTTCAAAACAACTAACATAAGAGCGTATAAGAAATGTCATTTATTGGGTCAAACCAGAGGTCCACATAGCCTAGTATCCTGTCTGACACAATGACAGAGAGTGGATGCTGACAAGAAGGGTGACCAGAGCTTCCCAGAAGCTTGTGTTCCCTGTACTTCTCCCATATGGGAAGACTAAACAGAGGATAATAGATGCTGACAACGTGATTAACAAGTTATGACTTCTTGACTATGGGAGATATTAATGCTTCTATAAAAGTAACCAGTAACTTTTTCCTCTTGTAAGAGCTGTTGGTAATGGCCTGTACTGTCATTGCCAGAAGTACTGTGTATTTAACAAGTACCAGGAATGCAGTTTTCAGTTGTCATAGAAAGTTAGTCTTTAAAGTGGCTGCTTAAAAACAACTAAAGAGAGTGTGACAAAAGTTCAATAAATAATATAGCTAATAAACTATTGAATAAAAGGTCTTCACGTTTCTCCTTTCATTTTATTCTTTCTGAAGCTTTTTTCAGAGGAAGAATACATTTCGTAATCCCTTGAGGTTTTCTGTCCAAATGCCTAGTAAATGACAAGGCTCAAGTGGAGGGATCTGGATCCACATTACCAAAGCAACTCATGCTGTACTGAGCACAGTTCACCTGTAAGTTACAAGAAGGTTTAAAGACCTGAAGGTTACATACTGAAAACCTGAAAGGCATATACTGGGTATTTTTCTCAAATACATTTTACCCCTGCAGTCATAGCTGTAGATATAAGAGCATGGGAAACTGAAAGAAAGAAAAACATTATTTTATCTTAGTTTATTTGACGAAAACTTTTGAAAGATTGGTTTGAGCTCAGTGCCCAAATTCTAGAGGGGTTCCCCCCCTTCCCTCCTTAACACAATCTTAAAGCTTGGTCCATATGTGTATCAATCTGTTTATGCTTAACACTTCACCAGTGAGGAGATGAACAACATCCATTAATACTTAGAGAAAATTAGACAAAATACAAGCAAAAATGTTTTGTTTTTTTATAAGCTGTTAAAATTTAAGACTTTTATTTAAAAGACCACCATTAATAAAAACTTGGTACTAGGCCTGTTTTTATTGATTCCAATGAACTGAGTAGCAGCTTACAGCTTCACTCCAGCAAGTATGCCTAATTAAAAAAAATGTAAAATTTCTGATACCAGGAAGGTTTTTGTTTCTATTTCAGAGCCCCTGACACACATTACATTTAAGATGTGATTAACCAGTTTTAAATTTCATAGTTTCGTAGTTGGTAGGGTTTGGAAGGGACCTGAGCAGATCATCAAGTCCAACCCCCTGCCATGGCAGGAAAGAGTACTGGGGTCAGACAACTCCGACAAGGTGTCTATCTAGCCTCCTCTCAAAGACCCCCAGGGTAAAAGCAAGAACCACTTCCTTTGGAAGTTGATTCCAGATCCTAACCACCCTGACTGTGAAGCAGTGCCTCCTGATGTCTAGCTTGAATCTGGTCTCTGCCAGTTTATAGCCGTTTTCTCCTTGTTACTCCCAGTAGTGCTTGGGGAAACAGGGACTCTCCCATTGCTTGCTGGTCTCCCTTGGCCAGTTTATAGATGGACCCCAGATCCCCTCTCAGTCTCCTCTTGTGGAGCCTGAACAGATTCAGATCACATAGCCTATCCTCATAGGACCTGCCCTGCTGCTCCCTGATCATGTGAGTGGCCCTCCTCTGGACCTTCTCCATGTTGTCTACATCCTTCCTGAAGTGCAGTGCCCAGAACTGGATGCAGTACTCCAAATCCAGCCTGACCAATGTCACATACAGGGGGAGGATCACCTCCTTGGACCTACTTGTGATGCATCTGTGGATTCATGACAAGGTGTGGTTAGCCTTTCTGACTGCATCCCCACATTGGCAGCCCATGTTCATCTTTGAGATAATAATGACTCTAAGACCCTTTTCTGCCTCTGTGCTGGTGAGAGGGGAGTTCCCCAGCCTGTAGGTATGCTGCTGGTTCTCTCTCACTAGGTGCAGTACCTTGTACTTGTCAGTGTTGAAACCCATCCTATTCTCATCCGCCCACCTCTGTAACCTGTCCAGATCTGACTGCAGCTTGTCCCTCCCCTCTAGCATGCCCACCTCCCCCCACATCTTAGTGTCATCTGCAGATTTGAACAAGGTGTTATTCACCCCCTCGTCCAAGTCACTGATGAAGATGTTGAACAGCGTAGGCCTCAGGACCGAGCCCTGCAGAACCCCACTGCCCACATCCCTCCAGGTTGAAAAAGACCCGTCCATCACCACTCTCTGGGTACATCCTTCCAGCCAACTGGCAATCCATCTGACTGTGTAGGGATCAACACCACAGTTGCCTAATTTTTTAATGAGAATGAGGTGAGCGACAGTGTCAAAGGCCTTTCTAAAGTCCAGCAAGACTATGTCCACTGCAATACCTGCATCCAAGGATTTAGTGACCTGACCATAGAAGGTTACCAGGTTGGTCTGATAGGACCTGCCTCTGATGAACTCATGTTGGTTGCCTCTAAGCATACACTCCCCTGTTGGCCACTCACAGATGTGCTCCTGGATAATTTTCTCGAAGAACTTCCCCAGGACCGAGGTAAGACTAACAAGCCTTTAGTTTCCTGGGTCCTTCCTCCTCTCTTTTTTGAAAATGGGGACCACACTGGCCCTCTTCCAGTCCTCTGGCACCACACCAGAGTACCAGGAGTGCTCATAAATCTGTGTCGGGGGACCCACGATGACCTCTGCTCATTCTCTCAGCACTCTGGGGTGGAGATCATCAGCACCTGCTGATTTGGATGCATCCAGTCCCACCAGGAGGTCCCTGACTAGGTCAATTCCAACCCTGGGCCTGGCTGCACCTCCCCTGGGACCATCAGGGATCATGACGTGGGGGGATGACCTGGTCCCTGCTTAGAAAAATGGAGGCAAAGAAGTTGTTAAATAAGTTAGCTTTGATGTCTGGTGTGACCACCAAACTTCCTACCATGTCCTGCAGAGGCCCTACATTACCTGGAACCTTCTTTTTACCCCCTATGCATTTAAAAAGGGACTTCTTATTGTCCTTGAACTGGGTTCTTAGTCCCAGTTCCATCTTTGCCTTACCCTTCCTAACAGCCCCCCTATAAACCCGAGTGTGAACGAGTCCGATTATGGCACTGTCTTTTCTCGTTCGGTCACCCACCTCCGGCCGGAAGTGTGCCATTCCCAGAGTGACGTACGCCAGAACCGCCTGCCACGACTTGGATGGTTCCTATGTTCAGTGATTCCTTCTAGCGTGCGCCAGGCCAGAAATGAGACTTTCCCGTCACCTCAGAGGGGTGGTCCTTGAGGGCTCCTTCCTCCCCTACACCCTCGCCCAGGCCTCCGTGGCAGTTCGCAGTCAGTCTCTCAACACCCCCCCCGGCCTTTTCCTTAGGGCGAGAGTGCAGGCCAACACCTGAGATACACAAGTCCCCAAAAATCACCCTGACAAGGGTTATACTCAGTTCACTCGCGGGCACCAAATCCCGGCTTCCTATGGTCCGCCAGCCTGCATAGAATTCCTCAAAGTCTGTATCCCAGGAACTCCTTTCATTCCCCTGAGAGTCCTCCCCTCCCTGGGCACTTCCCTTGCACGGGTATGCTGGGGTGCCACTAGCTACCCTAAAGGCTAAGCTGCCTGCCGTGACAATCCCACCGTGGTAGGGCGGTTCCGACCACCACAGCCTCCACCACCAACTTCAGAGTCTACTGCCCTCATTGTCTTGCCCCTTCTGGGACCTTACCCTTGCCCCAGAAAGTACGAGACGGCCGCGTGTCCGTGCGTCTCCCCCGCGCTGAGCTTCTGCCGGCGGTCTACTCCCGCACCGGCACTTCCGGTCCGCCACTCCTTGGTCCCGGGCTCACCTTTAAGCCCGCTGGCTTTTCTTCACACCTGTAACAGGTGAGTAAATGCCCTGCCTCCCGGGGCTGCTGGCAGGCAGTTGCAGCAGCGCCTTCCACCCCACAGGTCTTGGAACTTGTCCGCCTCGCCTCCCGGGGTCATGGGTGGACAGTAGCTGCGGAGCCTTCCGCCCCGCGGGTCTCAGGGCTTGACTGCCCCGCCGCACTCGCACACCGAGCAACAGCTGTATAGTCCTCCCTGGTGATGGCTGCTGCCTTCCATTGGGTGTACACCTCCTTTTTAGCCTTAAGACATTCCTGGGTGCTTTTTGTTAGCCAAGGGGGCTTTTGAGCACTCTTGCTCCCTTTGACCCTTGTTGGGATTTCTAACAGGCCACACATTAAAGCAATTAATGGCACCATAAAACAAGGAATAAGTCACAATACTGTTTCACAAAAATGTGTAATAGCAACCAGCCACAAAGCTATCATGCCATTAATTGAACATGTTGTCAAGTGCATCCCTGTGGCTGGGAGCCCCATTAGCTGACAGGGCTCCCAGACACAGGTGTACATGGTATACTGCCATGACTGGGAGCCCAGATTAGCTGACAGGACTCTCAGCCATGGGGGCACATGGTGTATAGGTATGATCTCATAATCATACCTCCTGCCACATACATTAATGTCTGGCAGGGATCATTTTTATTTATATACATGTGTGTGAATAAAAAAAAAAAGTTTCCCTAGCAGAATTATTTTGGTAACTTTGCTTTTCAGCAACCAACTATTAAAAGTTTTTCACTGATCAGCTAAAATTTTTCCCTAAGCTAAAAACATTTGTCCCACAAGCGGAATATTTTTAGCTAGGACAGAAATGTTTTCAAAGGTTCCTTCTCCCCCCACACCACCAGAATCTCTAGCTGCCAAAATATAGTTTTAAATTTACAAAGCACTCCCACAAATAAAGTACTTCTCCCCCCCTGCAACTCCCCCTTATATTTTTATTGAAGTGTTTTTTCTACAAAGACGAAAACGAGTTTTCCAAACAGCTATAACTATTACTACAATTAAAGTCAATAGAAACTTAAAAATAGTTTCTAAAATAAAAAAAGAGATATTTACAGGAGTAAATCCACCCATCTAATTTAGTGTTTGAAGTATCAAGGACTTTACAAACAAAACTAAATCCATATACATTTATTGAGATTCAACAATTGTCTCACATGCCTTTTTTAAATGCAACCAATGCTTAGAACTTAAACTAACATAAACAGCTACTATGTAAAGTGTTCTTCTCTGCACTACACCAAAGAAACTGAATCTATTTTTAAATACACATAAAAAGAGAGATAAACTGGATAAATAATGAATAAAATATCTTGGTAGCATTCTCTTGAAAATATCCTACTTTGAAAATGTTAATAAGCTTTTGAAATTTTCATAACTTGAAGACCCATAAGAATTCCATATGGCACCTGATTTAATTTGTGTTGAATTCAATATTTCTGATGTGTTTTGAATGAGACAGCAGGTAAGATTCTTGTAGAAATATCTACTGATGAACAATTACCTCAAATCTATAAGATGGAACAAATATTAGTCTACCAAATACATCTGTATTAAGACATTAACCTTGTTATTATTTTGTTTATAAGCATAAGTATTGCTTTTTAAAGCTCCTCAGAATGGGCTGATGTCCTGTCCATTTTACTGCCCTATACAGTATTTTAAACTGGGATGGTACCATAAAAGCATCAGCAGACATAACTGTTGCTATTTTCAAAGAACATTTTTATCACTGTAGCAGCCAAGGCTTAACAGCCAGGCTAGAGGAAGAAAAAAAATCGAGCAGAGGTGATAAACGCAGAATCTACAAATATACAGTACCTGCTAACTATCCATGTTAAACTGCACAGCTCTAGGAAGAACTACTCATACTCACTTGAAAACTCAAACAAAATGCAAGTAAAGAGGTCAGAAATCTCAGAGAGACTGATAAAACTAAGTATTTAGAATTGGCCATTTCTCTTGTGCTTTCTTTTAGAAAGCCCAGAAAAAAAATCTTTTGGCAGAAAGAAACAGGGCAATTTTTCAAACATAACAAAGACTTTTGGACCCAAATCACTATACAAATATATCGGCTTTGACATGAATGTTTACGACCCCATAGCATCATAAAACAACCAGTAAGTTCCTTGAGACAAACCCCACTCGTTAACCTGCTGGCTTTGAAGTGAGAGTGGTCCCTGCTAAAGAGGTTCGGGATGGGCCAAGGCCCCTGCGCAGCCAACCTTCACTGCTGGGGCCTCAGTGCTAACCCATTGTGCACTTGTGGAGAGATACAAACAATGCCACACATCACCAAGGAGTGTCTCCTTTACAAACTAAGAGATGGATTAATAACTTTGAACTCAGCTAACAAGGAGGTTATTGCTTGGCTTCATGCATTTGTATTTGCTAAATAAATAAAACAACCACCAACAAGCAAAAAAAATAGGTAGATTTTGAGTTTGCCTCCTAAGGTCTAATCCAGAGTTTAGTGAAGACTGGACATGAATACAGCTCTTGATTTCAATTTGATGATATTAGTATTATTAGCTTTACCAACTAGAGCCCTGGCTGAAATCAGGCAAACCGGTACCATAAATATGATACAAGCATATATTAAGAGCCTGTCCAAAGAGGTTAAAAACCAGACAAAGGATAAAATAGAGAAAGAATTATCCCTGTTTTACAGATGAAGGTACACAATAGCATTAAGAGTACTAATATTTTCCTTTTTTTCTGAGCATAGGGGCAGATGTTTTATTCTCATGGCACACACCCGCCCAGCCTGCTTTATCTTCTTAACCAAACTTTGACTATTATTTCCAGGATCCTCCTCCTCCAGCACCTGAACAAATTCCAAGGCTAAATCAAGTATGCTGATCAGCCTCTCCAACTGACTTAATTAAGCCTAAGTAGCTGAGGCTTTTATTCCTAAAAAAATCATCTACAGGGAGATTTTACCTTTTGGATTTGACATTACCTGAAGGAGGCAAACTGATCACAGTTAATTTGTCTTTCAGCCACTGAATTTCTGCTAGTAAAACAGCTAGGGAAAGTGGGTTCTTTTAACAAGGCTGCTTGCTTGTGCCAAATGTATATTCCCATTTATGATTTAAGTCACAGTAAGACAACAGGTTTTTCCCAGCTCTCTAGTGGCTTGTGGGCATTTTGTAGTGGTCCTGACCCTTGCCACTGACTGGCAGAGAGCACCTTCAGTCAGCCTACCCCATTGCCACTTTTTTGTTGATTTAATAGGAAATGGTGGCCAATGCCAGATTTCTAGGTTATCATGGCAATGGGGGGCTAATTTCAGTTTCTGTGAAATCCACTAAACCACAATTTAGGTAGGTCCCTAAAAACATAGGCTCTCAGAACTGCAGTGGAAGGAAAACCAAGTCTATCACAATACCAACAATAAAGCTCCATTATTTCAGTCAGTATCACAAATCTGTACCATATCTACATGCAAGCAATCCTTAAACATTCTTATTAATTACTATGTAAAAGGAAATCATCCAAACAGGGCTTTTTAGAAAGGAAAATATTCTATATATTTAAAGGCTTTGCTTTAGTACAATATGCTTACACTGTTCAATTTACTAGATCAGTGGGTGCCAGCTTTTTTGGCAGGCATGCCACAAATTAGTCTCTCATCCTGCCCAAGTGCCACTCTGATCATCTGATCTACTGCTTTGCTTCCTGCTCTGTCTTTCTGCCTCATCTGCTTCCTGCCCTATCTGCCACTGTATTGCTTGTCCCCTCCATGATCTGTCATGTATCACACGCACAGGTTCCCCATGCCACTTGTGATATTTGTGCCAAAGGTTGGCCACCCCGGACTAAATAATGTACAGTATCTAGAAAGTTGGATTAATAAATAAGAAGTCCTTTATTGCCTCTTTTTTCTAGCTATTATTAGGGATTGTCTTGTTTGTTTGATTCAAATGATCACTTTAATGCATAGTTAATTTTGCATATTTAAAATACCTGTAAAATTATCACTGAAATATTGTTGCTCATTTATAGAAACTCTTTTAAAATACTAGCAAAGTGGATTTGCTGTTTCATGTCTACAATCAGTCTGAAGATTAATATTTAATGTTAAAGATGAGTAAAAGTTAATCTGTTTGTAACTCAGTGGCTTTTTAACTAAGGCACCAAATTGGGAGTTGGAAGACCTTGGTTCTATTCCTGACCTGGTCTCAGAGCTGAGTATGTGAGTCTTTTCCTCTTTTTGTGCATCTGCTTCCTTTTCTACTCCGTCTCCCAGCTATTTAAATTACAAGCTGCTTGAGGCAAGATCTTTCAGTATATGTTTGTACAGCATATACTCAATTTAATTAGGGCCTCTAGGTACTCTTGCAATACATATAATAATTATTGAGCAGAGCTGCACTGTTACAAGTTTGGGTTTTTTTTTTTAAGTCTCCTCCAAATGTTCAGGCTCTCTCCTAATGCTACCATATGCATTCATTAGAGTGAGAAACGGGTTTTGCAGCTGTAACTAGTGGATTCAAGTTTCATAGTTAATGAAACTTGATGTGAATTTCTCTCTAACAGTCTTCAAATAGTTGAAGGCAATTAGAGAGAAAATGGGGATAACTATACTCTGTGGCCAGAGGTGACAGGACTATGGCTTCAAAATGCAGCAGAGGAAATTGAGATTGGAGATTAGGAGGAACTTTGGCTATGAAAGTGATCAAGCATTTGAAGGCTACTTAAAAAAAACTGTAAAATCTCTATCCTTGGAAGTTTTCAAGATCAGATTAGACAGACACTTGTCTGGGATGGTTCAGTTAGGGATAATCCTGTCTTGAACAGGGTGCTGTACTGGATGACCTTAGGAGGTCCCTTCTGTCCCTACTTTCTTATCTTCCTAATACTGAACTTAAGCACAGTTTATTATGTAGCTCAGTATTTTTCTCTAAACAAACTGGCTACAGCAAATGTTGTCAGTGTGTCTATTTAGAGCATATAACAAGTTGTCAAAGTGACTGTCCTAGCGACTAATCTGTTTATCTGAATGAATACAGAATAAACAGCAGTGGTATAATCATATCCAGTTTTGCTTTAATCACCAGAAAGTACAAATAAAAATGTAACGGAACAATGGCATGTTCAGTCTCTGCAACAACAAAGAAAAAACATTTGTCTTATACCTACAACATGCAAATTTCAGAGTAAACCTAGACACGGGTAACGGGACAGATGCAAAGCTCTTTTATCTTTTGGCCTCTGAGCACTTGAAAGAACTACTGGGAGGAAGGATGGTTTGTGGCGTATGCAGTGTGACCCTGGCAGACCAGGAGGTGGCAGCTGTGGGGGGAAAGGTGCTCCACAGAAGGAAGGCTTGGCCTGCTCAGAGCTCTGGCAGGAGTAGCGATTAGCAGCAGGAAGCACCTGGAAGCCTGGGAGGTTCCTATCAGGTGGTGGGGAAAGTGTGGCTCTGTCAAGGGTAAGATCAGGCCCCTCAGAGCTCCAACAAATGGCAGGCAGTGGCAAGAGGTACCTGGCATCCCAGCTGCTGATGGCAGGGGGAGAGCACCCCACAAAGTGTGACCCATTGCTACGTCATGTGCAAGTAGGTGGGCATGTGTGACGTCCCGCAGCCTTTGGCAAAAGTTGCAAAGAGCAGCCAGCAGGACACACTGCAGCTTCTGGGTCTGCATGCATGGGTGTGGGTGGTGGGGCACCACAGCAGGATGCGGGCAGGGTGGGACAAGTAGGCATGTGCAGCTCAGTGGAGGGCACTCACTCTGTGGTTCTCCTGGAAGCCTAGGGCTTGGTACAAGGAAGGGTCCACAGTGATGTAGCATAGGGTTGGGAGTATGCTTGCCTATGCCTGGCAGCCAAATCAGGGGTGGCCCAGCTGTTAGGCAGAGCTCAGCTGTCTCCAGCAGCCTGGTGAGCCCATGGATCCTGCTGGGAGTGTGTAGAAGCACTCCCAACCTGCTGGCCGGGGCCAGTGCAGACATCCTGTGTGCCTCCCTGCCACCAAAACCAAACACGTGTTCTGTTCACTAAGTGATCTAACTTAGGCCTTAGGCCGCTTACAGAAATCGCTGCATCTTAGATAGATTCCACCTTGGGCTTTTGCATGTGTATACTTAGCTGCAGTTTTGAGTATTTTCTAAATGAAAATTTTGCTCCTTTTTGATATTTACTGCAAAGATTGACAGACAAGAAGCTGCAATCATTTTATATAGTTTACCAATAAAAATAAATGCAAGTATAAGCAAGCACCATACAAATGAACGCCAACTTACATTGGAGGTGTTATGGCAATCTCCAAACAAACTTCAGTAATCATGATTTAATGTATGCCAAAAATGTTAACTAGTCAATTAAAACATTTGTCTCTGGACAACTGCTGTTTAGAATAATATTACATGTGAATTTCAGTCCCTTGAGCTAGATATATCTGTGCAGCCACTTCATACATGCAGTTCTGTATTGTCTAGTAAGAGTACAATTTGTGTACTTACAGTTAATTGGCTGTACAGCCAGTCCAAAACCAGTGCGCATACATGCAGTAGTAATGTATAGACCAGGTATCTGCAGAGATCCAACCAAGTACCCTATAAAATTTAAGTGAAATAAAGGCCAGTAATATCAAATAGTTAAAATAATTTAAACTGGATTTTCAAGTATTAATTACTGATTTTCAGATTTATTCACTACTTTCTCATCACAAAATACTCTATTGTCTAGGTTTGTACAGTGTTGTCTGTGGGTTATATAAAATGCAAAAACAAGATAACTGGGAAAAGATTAGCTTAAACTCTGTTTGAGCTAATAGCTATGGTCTTATACAAGATGCTTAAACACCTTATAATGCATGTAGTTTAGCTAAGAAAAATGGGTACAGCAATGACCTCAATGAGTACTAGAGCTGGAATTTCCTGAGCTCATAAAATACACTATATACAAGAGTAATAACTTACAAATCTTTGCTTTACTGAAAAACAGGAAAGCATCACCAAGTGAAATATGAATGTTTCTGGTAATTGTACTGCTCACATAAGAAGAGCTACAGATTCTCTTTCACTTTTCTATATAGAACTGCTCTTATCCTCAAAGTAGGTCTTTTCTACATCGACTGGGTTGTCTCAAGGATCAACATCATGTAAATGGAGGGTAGTATTTGGAAATAGATAAAGTCTTCTAGCTACTCTTCATTATGCCAGTTATGATACTGACAGTGCTAAATAGTCATAGACATTTGAACTGAGTGAAAAACTTAAAAATTCTGAGAAGCTAAGAATCCATTAAGTATTGAACAATGTAACACTTGAAAATCATTGTTGCTGTTGGTGGCTCTATAAAAACTGACTAGTGTATACATATTATATTAGGTATGTATGGCAATATCTTGCACATTTCTAATAATAACGTGTTTTTCTTTCGAGGCTTTTTCTTATTACTAGTATGAATAGCTCTACTATTGCTGTGTTGAAACTAAGCTCATTTTCAAGGATGCAGAAACCAAACTAGGACTCAGAGATCAAACATTTTTCCATCTCAGTAATATGTTTTACACACTGTTTTGAAACAGATATATTGGACAAGATGCTCTATGAATGTAAATCATTGAAATCAACAGAATTATGCAGTTTATTTGTCTGTGCCAATGCAAACATTTTTATTACATACCTGTGTTAACCACAAGCTGATATGTCTGGACAGGCAGGTGGCCCTTCCTGGCTTTGAATTTTGCCCTTCACAAATTTGTATACTGCCTCTTGGCTATATATTCATTTCAAACCCATCTGTTAGGGCAACATTTTGCCTTTGCCTAAGGTGATGTGTTGGTTTTACTCGGTTATAGCAAAAAGAAAAATATTCAGCTATAGCTTATACACAAAACACTGAAAGTCGGTTTTCAAAAAAAGTCCCTTCTGTATAATACCCATGTTCTTAGGGTTGTGGTATTTTGCTGTAGGTCAGGCATATGATTTCAAGCCCTACTATAGACTTGTATCAAAAGGTATTCTTCCCTCCACACATGCACAGTATCTTAGCTGTAAATGGGTAACTAGTGTGACCAGACATGATGCTACCTCATTCTTTTGTGTGTGAGGATTGCCTTTATGCCTACAGCCCCCAGCTTGAACACTCCATTAATGACCTCAAACCCCTTCTGGAAAAGGACAACTATCTCAAGATGCCATAGTATTTTTTATGGGGTTTCTATAAATGAGCAATGGTATTGCAATGATATTTTAACAGGTATTTTAAATATGCAACATTAACTACACGTTAAAGTGGTCATTTGAATCAAATAAACTAGACAATCTCTAGTAACATGTGCTAGCTTGCAGACACATCCTCAATCTGATAAGGCATTTCTCTGGCAAGAATTTCTATACTCATTAAGACACTAGACCATGCTCTGGACCCAGATGCCCAGTGCTCCTCATCAACACAGACTGCATCATCGCTGGATCAAATAAAATGGATCATAACATCCAAGGTTCCTGTTTCTGTATCAGTCTCCTATACCATAACCTGCTTACAGCACTCCACTGCTTTTTACATGGGAGATAATTCTTTCTTTCCTATATGAAAGAATGAACAAATGCCAATTTGACATCAATTCCAGAAAGAACCAGAAACCTGTGGCAAAGCACTTTAACTTTGACTTTCCATCACTGATCTCAGAGCATAGTCATAGTCAACAAAGCATTAAAAAAACAACTTGAGTAAGAAATTGCAGAATAAGAAATCATCCACAGACTGGATTGTGTTAAGCACAGTCTAAATAGAGACTACAGATGCTTATCCCATTACCTGGGTTAGCCTTTATAACCCCCATTTACCTCAGTGGGTTAACTGATTTGTTTTAATCTCATCTACCCTCCTTGATGATTCCTGAAGTGCCCTCTCCTTTTTCCTCCTCCTTCCCTACCCTTCATATTCTAATCCCTGCTTTCTGTTTAGAAGCTCTGCTTCCTGCAATCCTTTCATAACGTCCAATGAAGTAATCCATTGCTCATGAAAATATGCAAATCTCTGATTTAATTAGTCTAAGGTATAAATCTACTCTACTTTCTACAGCTCTTTCGCCCCCAGGAGGGAACAGGAAAAACCAAAGTATCTTATTTCCCTCCAATCTCAAGGCCAGGGTTAGGCACTTTGCAGAACATACACCTTTAAAATCTGTCAGGCTGAGAAACTTAGAGCCTAAGTCTCCCACTTCCTCAGCTTTAAACTAGGAAGCTAAAAAAGCTAAAAGACAGCAGGACCCTTCTCCCAAAAGTTACTAATGGTTTTTCTGTAAGTCATATTTCAGGGACTTACACAGCACTTACGTGACTTCCTAGGTAAAATAAGACCATGGCAGACTGTATGTGGCTGAAGTGGAAGCTTTCTGAACATGCTGAGAAAGATAAAGCAAGTGACTGAAGAGACAGTAGGATGTAAAATCCATCCAAGTGATTCATGGATGAAATTCAGCCACCTATCACAATACCCTTTTGGATAGCTTAAATGTGATACAAGTGGTTTACAGATCTTCAGAGTGAATTTCTAATGAGATCACTCTTACTTTAGCTAGAAAAGCTTTTCTGGCTATTTTATTTATTTATTTTTTACACAGAATTACAGCAAATCTTCTGATTTCCAGCATGATTGACTGCTGCATTTAACAGCAGCTATCATTTCATGCAAGTAACAGACAGAAGAGAGGTTGTTCATTGTGGCATGCTAGGTACTTAAGAAGCTTGAAAGAAAGACAAGCCAGCCACAACATGAAAAAGTATGAATATCAGAGGGGGGACAATTGTACTTCTTTCCATTAAAGATATATGTGCAATCTAGGCAATTTGGTGATCTGGATAGTTTTGCTATGGTGATGAACCTAAATCGTATGCATTGCAGGTGATCTGATTCACTGAATATTATAACTGACTTGACTTCTGAACTGCAGTGGAACAGTGTTGGAACATGGGCATGTGCATGTATGTCCCTGAAAGGACAAATAAAGAAGGATACCACAAAGTGTCTTATCCTCACATTCACTCAACATGGTTCAGTAACAAGGACTAGAAGGACATAAAATCATCAAAGGGGTGTGGGGCATGGAAAAGCAGCTGTGGGCAAAAATGGGAAATGAGGGCCACCAATGGTTCTTATTCCTTTTCCCCATTGCTGTGTCAGAACAGCATATTTTGAGTCAAGGCTTACCATCCCTTTCTTCAGTAGCTATATAGCTTTTGTTTAGAGTCTCGCTTACTGAGAGCTTCTGTAAACAATTTTACTAAGTTTGAGGTACCAGGCTAGTCTCTCTCCTGTACAGCAATCTAGCAAGTCTCAATAAATGCTCAGTAAATACTCAAAGGATGTTTTAACTGACATGTATTTTATACATTAAGGCTAGGGACTGACATTCAAAAAGCTGGAGTCTGAATTTATTCCATCTTTGCAGGTTAGTCTAACCAGCCTAGATTGAACCAGTTTGCAACTGGACATTCCCTCCAGACTGAGGAAATGCAGGCACATGCCTGTAGCCACTCAGGCCAGGAGACAGGGTATGCTAGAGCATGATCTTAGCTGCAGGGAAGCTGTCCGGGGGGGGAGGGGGAGGAGGGGCATGGCCAGCCCCAGCAGTAGCCTGGAGTGAACTGGCCAAGGAGGGGGTTGAATTCCCCTCTCTTATCCCCCGGACCCAAGCTGGGATCCACCTGGCACTCCCCCCTCGCTGCCACAGTGGCAGGGGTGCAGCCAGAGGCTGACCAGCATGGCCCCCTGTGGCAGAATAGGCAGGGGAAGAGGTTATTCCCCACTCCACCAATGGGGAAGCGCAGTGGGGTCTGCTTGACCCAACCACCACTGCTGCTTGCTCTCTGCATGGGGTCAGTGGCAGGATAAGCCTCCTCCTGCCCCCTCCACCAGGCTCGGGGTTTGGGGGGAGAGACACAGAGCAGAAAGTGGGGAGTGACTGTGATGGGGGCAGCAGTCCCTCTCATGGTGTCCCAGAATGCAAGCCTCTTCCTGGCAGGGGGAAGGGTCACACTGTGAGTGGGGGTGGCGGTGGGGCTGGGAAAGCTGCTGCCAACTGCATGGAGCAAATGGTGGCAGCAGCAGCACTGGGATGGTTTGGGGGGCTATGATCCCTCCAAGCCCCAGTGCCACCATTCACCAGGAAGGGATCTGGGACAGAAGTTACATAAACCAGTTTGAACTCAAACCGTTAAGTCTAATACTACATTCAGCCAGGTTTATCTCAAACTGGTTTAGGGTGTTTTGAAACTGGTTTATATGTGCACTGAACTTATATGTTCTGTTACAGGTTTAAACCAGTTTCTGATCACTTAAACCCATTTACGTGTAATGTCTGTCTGTAGCAATGCTCTACAGTGATCTAGTACCAGAGGTTACAAGTCATGACACAACAGCTACATCGCCATAGCAGTGCGCTCCATCATTATGTACTGCTGCAAGGTGACATAGCAACTAAAAATAACTGCATGGTGCACACCGCACAGTATGGGCTGTTACTACATATACATATATGTATATTACATACATTTATGGTAGGACATATTGATCAATGTAAATCATGGAACTGTTATTTGTTACATCCAAAGTCTCCTTACATTAGTATTAGTTTGAAGTAAACTGATCAGTTTCAGCTGAATTGCTCTGCATTTACGTAAGTATTGAACATTGATTTTACACTGCTGGCGAGACACTTTTAAAACATTCCCTCCTTCTCTTGGTGTAGTTCATTTCATATATTCCTTCCATATTGCACAAATGTAATTATCTTCATTTCTACATCAGAATTAAACATGCCAGTCTCACAGTTTGGTGCAACTAAATCAGTGGCTAGCATGCCTGGCATTATTCATAGATCTGCTATTTCTATTAAATATATTGCCTGTTTTAAAACATGGCTTAATGAAAATGTAAAGGTACCTTGTCAACTGCAAACATTTTCATGCATACTCTGCGCATCAGAAGAAGTCAGCCATAAATGTGCTTGTATGTTGCTATTTCTATTTTCGCACCTATACTTAAACCAAGTCCAAATTCTGGCAGCAAAATTATAGGATCTTACTAGTCTCTCTCAATACTGTAAGAGATGCTGATTTCAGGATATCAAGGACATGGACATTCTGTAAATAACATAATTTTGTGAAATATCTGGGGATTTGATCCTACACAGTTTAATACCCCTTTACCAGTCTAAGCAGGCTCAGCCACTTGTAACTTCAAGGGCACTAATGCTATTCATCATCTGGCAGGAGATACTTAGAGACCTAGAATGCCTAAAACCATGACTGTGTAGGCTTAGGTTCAGATAGTTTTGATAGTCATAGGAGCTTTTAGTTGGAGCTTTATTAAAACTAAAACCAAAACCCTAGCCTTTGGAGTATTGCTTGTATCCAAGGTAGAAATAACCAAAGAATGAAATATGGACAAACCATGCAGTATGGATAAAGAAGCAAAATACATCCTTTTCAAAGCAAAAGTGCCATGATTTATTGTTTTAAATAACCAAATTATATTGAGTCCCACAGTAATTACCCCAATCCAATTTATTTTTATTTATCTAAATGGTCAAGCATATAAATGAAATGTTATGCATAATAATCATCAGCTACCACCATCTGTTTCAAAATATTATAGCATTGCTTAAGGCAGCAAATGCCTTGAAAGCCATTCATCATAGAGTTACTCTGACATCGCAGTAATAACCAATCACTGTACATTACCAGTCTTGAAGTTTATGTACATCAACTACACATTTAAAAGCAAAAATTGGTCATTATAACTTTCCAGCTAATTTAAATATGTTAAACTGTGGGATATACAAGTTAAATGCCTAGCTACACTCATAATGGCAAATTGAGAGTATAGGATGTTTCCTATACTTAACATTAATATATAGTAAATTTATGGCTAATTCTAGCCTCTGAGTTTAGCAAAATGGATACAGTCTTCAAGTCTAATTCTATTAAGTGCCATATCATTAAAATAGCCTCCAATCTATACTTCTAACACTTTTTCTGACATATATTATACATACGTTACTATTAAAAACATCATCTTCCATGTAGTTGATCCTCTGTTCTTGTAAGGTAAATGAAGAATTTAGCTCTTCTTAGGGAAAAATATTAACCTTTGTGTCATGGGATGAGGTCTCCAAAGATGGCCATGATACCATCATGAGCCCCTTAACTGTACCAATTTAGCCCAATGGTCAACCCTCTTTTCTCGCCCACCACCATCTTGATGTAAATATAATATAGGGAGGCTGCCTTCATGTCTGGTCGGACACAGTCCTGATGGACTTCCCTGAACCCCATGGGTCCTGTCTCAAAATAGATATCTTGGGACACCCCAACCTTATGGGCTATATGCGTGGCTCCAAACTGCCTCTTTACCATGCCCCAAGCCTTGCAGATGGTATTGCTATCGTCTCTGCCAGGCCTTGCTACAACTCAGCCCCTTGTCCTCACTGGGCTCTCTGCAGCCCTGCCTCTGCATCCCTTGGTAGTGGGCTCTTTGCAGCCCTGCCTCTGTCTCTGCGCCCCTAATGCCACACCCTCACTGGCGCCGGGGTCTATACTCCCCAAATACCACACCCTCTCTGGCACCGGGGTCTGTGCACCCCAAATACCACGCCCTCTCTGGCGCCAGGGTCTGTGCACCCCAAATACCACGCCCTCCCTGGCGCCAGGGTCTGTGCACCCCAAATACCACGCCCTCCCTGGCGCCGGGGTCCCCCCACACTACAGTGCCCCCCCAATGAGGCCTCCTCCTTCCCTAATAGCCTCACCCAAACCACTGGTTGTTATGAAACAGCAAACAAAACATAAGCCCTTGGGCTATAACATAACACATAAGTACCGATTGTGCTCCACCCCTTTAAAAGAATCAACTTTGCCTCTGGCATTACCAAAATCTAGACTAGCCCTCAGGCCTCTTCCCTTTAAGAGGGCTCTTTCCCACTCGGCCCCTGGCAGTGAATTGCATCCCTAGTTTCAGCCTGGGGTTTATATGGGCCCATGGTCCTACCTCTTCTGACCAGATGCAGCTGCAGGATAGTTTGCTCTCTAGCCTGTTGCCCTGATAGCCTGCACCTGGACTTCTGTCCATCTCTCTGGGCTCTTCCCAGGCAGTTTCTGCTATTCTAGGAGCAGGCACCTTAGTGCCTTGCGACACTTTGGTATTCCTAAAAAAAACAACATATGATCGGCTCATGATCTTTCTTAATACCCATTGAAGTTCAGTATTCCAGGTTAGAGTTAAATTTAACCAGCTGGATACCAACTAGCTATTGTTTCCTGGATGAACTGACTTCTTTGTAGGTTTATACAGTACCTTAGGGTTACACTTAGATCAACCTAAATACCATTAGATCTATTCAAGTGCTTTACTGTACACATATTTGGGGAGTTTTAGATTGGGCAAAAAATGGTCAGCACAGTCTAATGCAATTTGCCTGAGAAGTGCACTCAGGCAATTTGCCTGAGAAGTGCTCTAAGTTAGATTGGGCACACGTTCAGAGCACAAACCTGACGCTGCACTTTTCCTACCCCTCTCTGCCCCCATGGGTTATTTTTAGGCTTCTGACCTCCCATCCCAAAATGAACCACCCCCACAAACCCACCAGCCTCCCTCCCCAATCCCAGCAGCTCCCCCTCTAGACCTATCAAACACACTCCAATGGACCTGCTAGTTCCTTTCCACCCCTCCCCATACCCTGCCTTAGACTGTATTCCCAGCACAGCTTCAGGCACCAACGAATGTCTACAAAAGCAGAATGCAATCTATGTTCATTCAGCTTAAAGCAAGCTATGTGATCACAGATTGGGTCCCAGAACATCTGCACATACCCTTAAGTGCAAGGAAGTTAAGATATATACTGAGAATCCCTGCTTCATACATTTCATAAGGGATTGCAACTGGGGCAAGCTTTCATACCCGGTGCAAGCACTGGCCTGCCTCCTGTCTATGGGACAGCTGCCCTCCTCACTCACTTGCCATGCCTTATTGTAATAGTAATAGGATGTTATTCAGGAAGGAGACTCCCTATTTTGTACTCCAATATTTTGGGGGGATATCCACAACTCTGTTTCACCCCTACACTGTGGCCTAAACCTTGCAGAGAACATCCACCAGTGGTTTGCACTGGGTCTTACATAAAACATACAGACAGACACTTACTGGGCTCCCAGTCCTCACCCCCTTACTGGGGCTCCACACACCACCCCCTCACTGAGGATCACTCGGGTCTGCCACCCCATCCAGCTCAGGAGGCCGTAGTCCTGCCTGGCCTATAGCCATGCCTGGCTCCCTCTCAGTGTCCCTGCAACCACAGGACTCACAAAGAGCCTAGGTGCTACTCCAGGTCCCTTTGCTGACCTGGGTCCTGCTTCAGGAGTCCCATGAGCCTAGGCCCCCCCCAGACTGGTTGAACCCACCAGGGATGTGGGGGCTAGGATTATAAGATGTCCCACACTCATCTTTCACTGGGAAGGTGATTGGCCTGGCATTTCTTGGGGATTCCTCCATCAAAGTGAACCCCACCAGACTCCCCCCCCCTTCTCTGGCTGGGAGCAGTTTCATGTCTTACCCAGGACAAATGAGGCTCCTCCATCCCCATAGCCTCACTTTGTCCTCCACCGTGTTCTTGGCAGCTCAGCAGAGAGACGTTTCTCCTCTGCTGGCTGATCATGAACTGTCCTCAGCTCAGGGAGATGGCCTTAAAATGGCCGCCCCAATCAGGCACCTGCCTCTCCCTGGCCCAGTCCTTAAAGTGGCAGGCATTACCAGTGCCCTGCCACAAGGATATTAACTTTATCCAGTCTGTTAATACCAACAAGCCTTTCCTTATTCCCTTAATTCAGAGGTGAATTTTAATCAGTGTCAATTGAGCATATTTTCTTCCTTGATGAAATATGCTCCTGTGAATTTATGGAGTAGATACCCTGAATTGGAGAAGACACCCTGCATTGTGATAGCACAAGTACCATAAATCTTACCTCAACAACTGTTTTTCAAAGTAATTGTATAGTCATAGAATTTAAAACAATGAGTTCAGTAAGCTCTATGATCATATAAGGAACTTCTGTACATATGGATGCAAAGACAAATGTATATTTAAAGACAAAGAAAAAATCCTTTGCTACTTGTGAAAGAAGGGAATAATTCCTACAGACAAGATATATATTTTCAATCTCACTTTCTGCCACTAGGAATTACTTTTTTATCCTTTTGGCTTAGTAAATGGAGTAGCAAATGTGTTCAGATACTGCAGTGGTAAGCACAGACTAGTCTGTTACAAAGATTAACTGTTAAGAATGAAAGAATATGAGAGAACAAGTGTCTGTATCCAATGAGTAATATACCTCCAGAATGATTATAACCAATGCAGAAAATTCATCTCTACCATTGGAGAATTTGGTGCATCTTCCATTTAATTGCCATCTTAGCGTCCTTACTTCGGCAGTCCTTTATTCAGAGAACTTTAGAGGGAAAAGTCAAATAACCAGTCTATTAAAGGTTATCTGTCTTCTGTTCTCATAATACTAACAATACATCATAAGCAAGAGGGGAAAAAGCAAGTTTCTGCATTAGAGAAAAATCAAACTATTTGGAGATTTAAATATTTGTCATCAAGCTGAGTGACATAATGGCAATGGATTCATTTTTTTTTTATAAATGTCATAATGCAGTTTAAATGTCAGTGGTTCAATACTGAATTGCTATTGAAAGAATTGACAGGGCACAGTGCTTTTCCAATGAGATTAAAGAAATTAGTGGATGTGTCAAGTATCTAGTTCACTAATTTTTGTCAAAAAAAAATGATACTGATTTAGTGATTGGAATTTTTTTTTCAGTTACCTTAGCTGACTTGGAAATATAGGAAATTACCATTTAAAAAAAAAATCCTCATGTAATTCAAGTTTTTATACCATAAGATTGCTACACTACATATTTTACCTTTTTCCATCATGAAAAATAGTGAAAAAATTAGGTCAGGATTCTCCAGAGTAACTAATTATGTCGGGTACTTCTAAATTTGAGTGCCCAGTGTGTTGTATCTTAATGAGACTTGAAAATTAATGTCAAAGTTAACAGGTGGGACAAAAATGAAATGTGGTTGTCAGACTATGGTGATTCAAACTCAAGTACAAGGACAAGAAAGTGTCACCAAGCACAGGGAGAAAATATCTTTTATAGTAAAAGATGGTAAGGCAATGTGAGGTAACCAAATAAAAGTAACAAAAGTTGTTACACTAAATTAAAGTCAGTGCAGTTCAAAATGTAACAGTGAGTCACTAGTCCTTACTCACTGATGCCAAGTAGTACCTTATTCTACCTGTAGTTCCATATTTGCAAGTGTGACTGCTGAAGAGAGAAATATGATTCAACATGACTGAGTGACAGACTTGGTCCTACCACATCAAGAGGTTACAAGATGACAAAAGAATGACTGACAAAAGCTAGAACTCAGAGCATTGAGCACTTTTTCTCACCTCACAGATTACTTTAGTTGGTAAAAAATGAAGAGGCATAGATGGAATTAAATTCACAGTATTATGAAAAGAGATGGTATCAAGCTCTCTTCTCCCCTCACTGGTTTAAGCAGGACATGGAAGACCCAAGCTAAATTCCCACTTCTGCTTAAGGAGCTCTCAACCCACATTTCCCATATCCAGTGAGAGTGCCTTACAACCAGCAAGGTATTCTGAGGTAATTCTGTCTTTGTCACTCCTGTTGCAGCTGTTCCACTTTTCATAAAATACTGACGGTATCTGCATTTTTTCAGATACTACTTTAGCATATAGAATACTCACTCAAGATGCATAATACCTAGGTTTCAACCTGTAGTCTAGTGAATGTTTTTGCATGTCTATGTAGTCATGTCATCCATACCATGGGACTTCCCATGCTTTGGAAAATTTGGCAGCAAGGGAATGCTAGCAGTTTCCATATTTACCCAAATCCAAGATTACTCTGAATTTAAGACAACCTCCAAATAATTAGACTATATGCATGAAAAAATGTATACATTTGTCATAATTTTCCATGTATAGAATATTATTATTGGAGGGTCATCTTAAATTCATCCCTTACAGTGGTGGGAAGACAAACTATGAGGCGGGGAAGTAAGGGGGCGAGAAGAGTGGGGGGTGAGAGAAGACAGGCAGTGGGAGAGGTAATGGGGGGCAAGGGAAGGTAGCTTGCTCCCTGCTGCCTGGCTCCCCTTCATGCTTTGTCCCTAAGCCCCCACAGCCCCTGCCCCTGCCTTCCACTCGTTTTCCCATCTCCCTCCCCACATTACTTCTACTCTCACATAGCCAGAAGCCCCTGCCCTCAACTGCCCCTCCCCAACCCTCTGCTTTCTACCTGTCCTCCCTGCCTCACTTAACTTTCTTCCAACATCAGCAGGCTCCAACCCTGCTGCAGCCTGGGACACATAACAGACCCAACCTGTCCATATAACAGTGGCATAGAGCCAGCACCACTGCTACGGGGCCAGGCTGGGACTATGCTTTGTGCTACATGCTGCAGGAGGGACAGAGCCTGCTGCCATCAGAGCCAGGGTAAGCAGCATCAGGTGCTTGTAGGGGAGGGAGAGACAGGAAAATAGATGGATGCCTGAGGGTCCAGGAGAAGCGTGGGTAGTGGGGGAGGGGCAGGAAATTGGCAGCAGCTGCAGATGCAGCTGCAGCTCCAGCCCCAACCTTGGATTGGTCCCAGAGCTAGAGCCACAGTAGCTGCCTGTCCTCCTGTGCCAAGTACTTGATTTTAAGTTGAAAGGCTTCCCATCCGCCACTTCCCCATGTTAAAGCTCATCTTGGAATCAAGTAAATACTCCTCAAACTGCTGCAATTAATGTTGCCACTCCTGCCACCAAATGTCTGGTGAGCCCTATAGTCTACACAATTTGGACTTGTGGAGCAGATTGCACTGGTACACTGGGTCATGGTACAGCTGGATCTGGTGTGTGCAATTGGGCCTGTGTTCAGGGTTCTATTCACTGCCAGAGCCACCGCATGGGGTTGGACCAACATACTGAATTGCATCTGAAGACCAACTACACAAAAGATCTGGGCTGTGGTTTGGTCCCACACCACACATCTGGCATCCCTGGAAAAACTGACAAATTATTTCCATTCAGTCCTTGGCCACTTCACTCTGGTTGAGTGGTAAATGATTGCATCTGTGATGGTGGTTTGTATGTAGCTGGCACCAGAAAAAAAAAGAATTTCAGGTAGGCCAAAAGAGATCTACATGCTACACTGAAGTACATTAATATTAGACTCTAATGTAGAGGTGAGATATTTGGTATCCCAGTACCACTTTTCAAGCCATTCATCTCTCAGTTCTATCTACCATAACATTTCAGATTCCAAAAAATAAAATAAAAAAGCAGCATAAGATAAATCCTGATAACTGTATTTTTAAATAAATTGTACTAGTGTTTTCTCATTAGGACTGAATTATGACTGAATTACAAAGTACCTTGAAAACATGTTTAGCATGTGTATTTTCCTACTTAAGCCTTGATTATATTCCTGTATCTCAAAGGTACAAGCTATCACATAAGCATTTCTACGCTAATTAATGTTAATGTGTTATTTTACCTCATTTGCTTCATTCTTTCCCTATTCCATCCTTAGTACTTCTTATAGTTGGAAAGACAATAAAAATCAGCATACTGTTTTATGATAGGTAAAAATTTCATTAGGCTTTTGTGTACTGTAGCATTTTCATAGATTTCTAAGGTTGGAGGGGACCTCAGTAGGTTGAATCTGACCCCCAGCCCTGGGCAGGAAAAAGTACTGGGATCAGATGACCCCAGCCAGGTGTTTGTTCTCTCAAAGACTGCCAAGACTGCCATCTCCCTTGAAGCCCATTCCAGACTTCGGTAACCCTTACCATAATGAAGTTCTTCCTAATGTTTAGTCTAACTCTGCTCTCTGTCAGTTTGTGGTCATTGTTTCTAGTTGCTCCAGTGGGTGGGTTGGTATAGAGAGTATCTCCTATACCTTGCTGCTCTCCCTCCCACCCCCGATGAATATGTAGATGGACACCAGATCCCCTCTCAACCTTCTCATACAGAGACTGAAGAGATCCAGATCCCTCGATCTCTCCTCATAGGATCTTTCCTGCAGGCCCTTAACCATATGAGTGGCTCTCCTATGGACCCTCTCAAGGTTATCCACAACCTTCTTGAAGTGCGGCACCCAAAACTGGACACAGTACTATAACTCCCAGGCTGAGACCAAGCAGGCAGTTGGCTACTGGCAGCCCAGGGGGAAGGAACTCTGCTGAAGTGAATAATGAATAGAGACCAAATTGCAGGTATGGCCCAAGATTGGGGACAGATGGAACAACTCTGATGTGGTGAGAGGAAGGGTGGAGCCAGATAGCTTAGAGTTATGTTATAGCCAAGGGGCTTGTGATTTGTTTACTGTTTAACTGGAGGACTGGGTGAGGCTACAAAGGGATGAAGGAGGCCTCATAGGAGAACCATGACAGTGTGGGAGCCCCAGCCTGAGCATGGGCAGCAAAAAGCCCCAGAGCAAGGGGGCGCAGAGAGTGGCAAGGGCTGAGGAGAGCCCAAGTGCCAGGGGGCACAGAGAGTAGCAAGGGCTGCGGCTAAGACCAAACAACATCCGGTAGATCTGCGAGGCTTGGGGCATGGTACAGAGGTGGTTGGAGCCACACATAACCCATAAGGCTGGGGTGTTCGGGACCCCGTTATATAAACAAGGATCGGGGTAGCAGGAACCATGACAAGAAGCAACCTCTCTTTAGCTTTCATAAGATCAAGACGTGGTGGATGAGAATGAGGGTGCGTTAATGTGAACTTGGCATGGTAGGGGGTACTAGGGGAGAGCACAGCAATCCTAGGATTTTTACCCCTGCCTGGTACACTGCTGTGCTGCTTAGAAAGTCATTTCCCAAACTGTTTGTGTATTAGTGATTCCTTCTCCCCAGGTGCAGTACTGTATACTTATCCTTGTTAAACTGCAGCCTATTTTGTTTCACCCACTTTTCCAGCCTGTCCAAATCCACCTAAATCAGTACCTTTCCCTCCAGTGTGTATACTTTTCTCTATAATTTGGTGTCATCCATGAATCTGGACAGTGTGCTCACCAAGCCCTGGTCCAAATCACTGATGGAGATGGAACAGCACTGGCACAAGGACTGAGCTTGGGGAACACCACTGCTCAAATATATCCAGGTTGAGACCAACCTGGCCACCACCACTCTCTGGGTGTGTTGCATTAGCCAATTCACCACCCACCTGCCTGTGTAATCATGTAAATCACAGCCACTTAGCTTTTTATGAGAATGTGATGTGACACTGTGTCAAAGGCTTTTTTTAAATTCAAGTATATGGCATCCACCTTGACTCCTGCATCTAAACAGTTTGTAACCTGGTTGTAAAAAGAAACAAGGTTTGTCAGGCAGGATTCTACCTGCTATGATTCCATGCTGGTTGCCTTTCGGTGATATTCTTCCTGCTGGACTCCCACAAATGTAGTCCTTAATAGTTTTTTCAAAGGTTTTCCCAAGGATAGAGGTGAGGCTTACCAGTCTATAGTTATGTAAATCCTCCTTCCTCCCCTTTTTGAAAATAGAGACCACATTGGCCCTTTTTTAGTCCTCTGGAACCTGTCCTGAGCACCATGAGTGCTCAAACAGTCTTGCCAGTGGTTCTTCTATGACACTGGCCAATTCTCTTAGCACCCTGGGATGAAGATTAAGATAATTTGGGCCTGCTGAACACATCAAGCCCTTCCAAGTGTCCTTTCACTAGGTTAGTGCTAACCATTGGCCAGTGTCCCTCTTGTGCCTTTTACAGTCCAATTTAGAGATATGTCTTTGCCAGTGTGCAGGAATACTGATGCAAAAAACTCATTGAAGAGTTCAGTTTCATCTTTCCTGTCACTAATAGCCCTAGCCTGTCCTCAGGGGTCCTATGTTACCATGCACCTTCTTTTTTCTCCCTATATACCTGAAAAAGGACTTTTTGTTGTCCTTAATTCTTGTTGCTAGCCTGAGTTCCATAGCTACCTTGGCCCTTCTAACTGACTCCCTGCAAGTGGAAGCCAAGAAGGTATATTCCTCCTTGGTAGCTACCCCCTGCTTCCACAGTCTGTCTGCTTCTTTTTTCATCCCTAGGCTTTCCTGGATTTCCCTGTTCAGCCAAGAAGGTATTTTGGCTCCTTTGCCCCCTTCCATGTGCAATGGGACTGTCTCCTTCTGTGCCTGAAGGATCATTCCCATGAAGAACAACCACCCTTCCTGGACTCGCATCTTACCAAGGCTCTTGGCCTCACTTACTAACCTCCTGAGCTCATTGAAGTTAGCCTTTCTGGAGTCTACCACTTCTTCCCTACTGGTTATCTTTCCCACCTTATTACGGATGGTGAATTCCAACAATTGGTGGTCACTTTCTCCTGGATTACCCTGTATCTGCAGATCCCCCACCAGGTCACCCCCCGTAGCAAACACCAACTCCAGTAAGGCATTTCCCCTAGTGGGACCATATACTTCCTGTGTTAGGTGAAGGTCCTGTATGCAGGTTAAGGACCTACATTAGTGATCGGATCTAACTGACTGCTCCTCCCAGCAGAAGTCAGGGTAGTTAAGGTCACTCATGACAACCATATCCTTTGAGCGTACTGTCTCTGAGAGCTCCCTTAAGATAAAATCTGGTTCTAATATTCACAAAGGAAGCTGTATAACTTCAAATTTTGCTTTTGCAAGTTAAACATAGTCACTGTTGACATTTGGATCTAGATCCAGACTTTCCCCAGCTGTTCAGAGGACTGTTACTAAAGCAGGGGTGAGCAATTATTTCAGGTTGGAGGACCACTTACTGAGTTTTGGCAACCTGTCAAGAGCTGAATGGGTAACTCCACCCTTTGACAGGTACTCCACCCTATGGTTGCCATCTTGGTCCCACCCCTAACTTCTGCCCTTTGCCACTGGAAATCCCTTCCGTAGCCCCTGGAAGTACTCCTTTGGGGAAGAGGATTTGCCATCTTAAGAGAAAAAAAATTACATCACTAAAAATCAAACACCCATAATAATATATTTTAATTTAATTTTTAAAAATATTTGTGTCCTGATTTGTGTGCATTTGTGGTATATATGCAGATTGTATATGGGGGTTTGTGGGAATGTGTGGTTGTGTGTGTGTGGGTATGGATGTGGGTATGGGAGCCATGTAGTCCAGAGTGGCTGGTGGGTGGGCAGGAGAGTGGGAAAAGCAGCTGGGGGGTGGGGAGTGGAAGTGAGTGGAAGAGCAGGGCACCAATGTCCTGGGGCCAGTGCCAGTGGGGCAGTAGGAGTGAGGGATGCGGGGTGGCAGGGGTCTATGAAGCCAGGCTGAGCTGGACTGGGAGGACCTCACCCAGCTCTATAGAGCCCCTGCTGCCTTGCTTTAGGCCCCACCGGCACTGGCCCCAGGACACCAGCACGGGCCCCATGGTCCTGCCCAACTGCAGCCCTGTGCTCACTCCCAGTGCTTCTGCCCCAGCCCTGCAATACACTGCAGAGATGGATGCCCCTGTGTGGGGAATGAGCTAGTGCTCAGGGCAGGGGAAAAGTGGCTCCCACCTCCTCACCATCTCACAGCCACCCCAATGGTGGCAATGGAGAGCAGACACAGGCAGCCCTGCATGGGGCCCCTGCAGCAGGAGCCATGGGGGGGGGGGCTTTCTGGACAGGAGTAGGCCGTGGTGGTGGCAGGGCAGAGTGCCACCATGACAGTGGGGACAGAGAGGATGGAGCAGGGGACAAGGCCAGCACTGCTGGTCTCCACCCCCCTGACCCTGGTCCTTTGAGGCAGGCAATGCGGGGTGCTGGCAAAGGGAGATGTAGGGGATGGCAGGGCAAGCTACCTCCCCCTCTCCCAGAAGGTGGTGGTGGCACACGGTGGGGGTAGGGTTAGGATTAGGGTTAGCAAGCTCCCCCCCTCCATTCCTCCCCCCATAATTCTTGACTGTCAATTTGCTAGGTATCAAGTAAAAACACAAAGTAATGGCAAAAGGCAGCAACCCCATTGCAACAGAATACAGAACTGTATGAAGTAGCTAGTTTACAGCAGCAGAAACTAAACAAAAAACAGCAAACAGACACACTTAGAATTAAGGCTAGATAGGGTCATGACCAAGTGCCTCAGCCCTCAGTAGGCTTCATATAGAAAGAGAAGGAAAAATGTATACGAGCAACAAAAAGAAGCAGGAGGAACAAAGGATTAAGGCAAGAGTAGGGGTCAAGCACATTCCCACAAACGAGTGGGAAATTGGTTTAAAGACTAGTACTTGAAAGAGAGTGAAATCTGTTATGTTGAAATAGGCTCGCCCCGTCTTTTATAGAAGACATGTTAAGAGAAATTGCTTTTAAAACCAAACAAACAAAACACGACAACATAATATGGCATCTTATATTGAACTTGCAAGTAAAAAAAAGTAAAAAGATTTTGGAGGAGACACCAGGAAGCTAGTCTGTGCTCAGGTAACTAGAATGTTAGATTCAGTTGTAATACCTCTGTAAATAGTTCTCTTAATAAAAAGAATCTGTTCAGTTTTAGAAACATGGGCTAGGAACAGACATTATATTTATCCCTAGATATGTTCTGTGTCCTGGGAACCGAAGAAGCCGGGAAGACTTCCCGGGAGAGCGGGACGCCATGATGGAGGGAGAGCCCGCGTGGCTCATTAGCCCCGTCTATGTACAGATGTGGCCGACAGCTGATGGTGACATCAGCCGCCGGCCGGGAGATTTAAAAATGGCGGCTGCTGCTCCAGGGGCAGCAGATGGAGAGGGGAACAAACGGCTGGCAGAGCCGTCCCCACTGTTAGCCCAGCTGGATGGAAGCCGCAGAGCCGAAGTGCTGGAGAGTCCGGTGGCCTGGAGAAGAGGCGAAATGGCTGGATCACTGGCAGATAAAGCCTGCAGCATCCAATCAGGTGAGCAATGGAGGATCAAGACCACCCAAGAAGATCCCGAGCCGCATGAAGTAAGTGCTGTGGCAATGGGTGCGGGAAGCGCCAAGAGGGGTGAGAGACTGAAGGCTTACCTGGTGGGAGAGAAAGATCAGGGCAGGATCACTGCCTAAAATAGAAGGCGTCGATCGAAGATTAAGAGGACAGCGCCAAATATCCATCCAGGAGGCATTACTCCTGGGCAATATCATAGGGGTGCTGGTGGTAGGTCAGGGAGGTAGGCTTTATAGAAGGATCACTTTGAGGAAGTACGAAGCTGATGGTGTACGGTGACGGATCGGTGGTGGGAATTATCCATTGCAATAGGGCTGGGACGTCTATACAGGCGGGGAAGGAGTCTGCAGGAACATCACGGAGCAGGCGGAGGGAAGTGGAGACCACAGGTGGCGTGAGGCTGGGGTGTAGGGGTGTCAGGAGTCCCATATGTAACCAAGGAGGCCGACCGAGGACACCAAGGGACCTGTGAACTAGCCCTGCCTCACTGGGATAACAGCAAAGTCATGGCAGGCGAGAAGTGGGGTTGGCAAAGTGGGTATACAACCAAACCTAATAACATCTACGCTTGGTGAAGAGGGTGGTCACCAAAACGGAAAGTAGCCAGACTACTAGTAGAGATCTACGAAGGCCCGTTGGGGACATTCTGTTCAAATTTATTCCAGAACAAAAATAGCCTGGTATTAGCATATACACATGCCCCCTGCCCTGGCAGCAGGGAGCTCCCAGCTCCTGCTTCTTGATTTGTATCTCCCAGACCAAGCTCCACAGTTGCAGGACCTAAGCTGGTAAATCTTTATTTCACAGCCTGAGCCCCATGGTTGGGGGCCATGGCTGGAAGATCCTTATCTCTGAGGTCAGGCCCTGTGGCCATGGGAGATAAGTATCTCCCAGTCCAGGCCCCACAACTCCCCAGTCATGAAGTGTGGGCTGGGAGATCTGCTGCCAGAGCATGGAAAATAGTCTCCTCCCTAGCAGCAGTCAGTTCCTGGGGGCAGGAAGCAATCTCATACTTCCTGCTGCCTGGCTGACCAGGAGCACATTTACTCCCAGTCAGGCATTTACACATGTGCTACTGCTCAGTATGTAATTGGAAGTAAACTTGCTAGTTGTATCTATAGGTAGCAAATTTACTTGGGATTAGAGAAAATTGCTGCACAGTAAGTGTCTGCACGTGTAGACAGGGACACTTATTGTACAATAATTAACTCTAATCTCAAGTAAAGCACCTCATGTAGAAGAGCACACATTGTCCTCCTAGTCAAAGTTTAGGAAGTGACTAAATGCACTGCTGCTTTTCTGCCACTGATTCAATGATGCTGTCCTGGGATAATGGTACAGGTGTATTTTGCTATATCCTGGGATAAACTGTAACTACTTTTAATCCCAGATTTTTTAAAAGAGTTATTCCAAGATAAAGGACATGGACATCTGCATGCTTGCACTTTTCCTGGAATCAAAATAGTTTATCCTGGAATAAATAAAATGTTTATTTGCAGCCATGGAAATATAAATAGTTTATCCTGGAATAAATAAAATGTCTATTTGCATTACATGAAACATACACCACCTTCAGAGCTAGGGATGATAAGGAGGGATAGTCAGAGTCCTGAAACAAGAGTATATTAAAATGGAAGTCACCTTTCAGCACTGGGACATCATAATAACCTGAAGCAATCTCCTCTTAAGGCCTAAACTGTAACTTGTCAGCATTAATGCATCCACTTCTCAGTCTGTCCAGTAGCACAACAGAGCACTTCAAAATAAGAAATAACTACTACTACACCAAATTCAAACAAAACAATTTGAGATGTGTGGCAAGTTAAAAAAACCCCAAAAGATTGTTCTGTAATTTGATTAAGTAGAGGGGTTCATAGCCATGTTCTAGCAAATAACACTATGGCTCTCTAACAACATAAATAAGAAGTGAGGGTACATATGCACCTTTATAGACTAACTAACTAAGATATATATTATATCTTACAAAGGAGCAAGAGCAGGAAGTGAGCGCAAGTGAGCACAGGCTTCCATGAACCCAAGTTCACTTCTCAGACTGCTGTCTAACTGACTTCAGGCTAACACCATTAATTACCTCTCTACATGGAAGAAGGCAAGGAAAATCTTTTTTTTTTTTTTTTCAAATCATACATTAGAAGGAAAGGCCTTAATTAAAACTATTTGACGAAGAATCTGACACTACTGATTAGGGACTACATGCAGTAGAAGAACTTGAAAACAGTATTAGAACAGTTTTAAAGGGAAAAGAAAAATTAAGAAATGTTTTGCTTTAATTGAATTAAAAACTTATTTTTCTGATAATCATTGTTAACACTGCATTGTTATTTAAAGTGACATGACAAAGCACAGAAGACAGATGTACCCAATCAGAATAAGTATTAACAAATAGCAGCAGTAGGGATAGAAAACTAAAACACTTATGGCCTTGCAAACAAAATTTAACATACATGACTACAACCATGGAACAACTACCTTATTTTTATAAGAAACATTTTTTAAACTAAGTTAACTATTTTTAATAGTCACATAATGTAATGTTCATTTGTTTCAGGAGTGGGGAAAGATCTGCCTCACTATACATAAAGGTTTTAATATTAAAAAGGAATCCTAGTACATAAGGAACTTAAGAAATGGTTGAATCATTTTGCTTATTTAAGGTAAAAAGTGTTCTCCATGCTTTTGCAAAGGACTATTATTCAGACATATTCAAAAGGATTTATATAGTATAACTGAAATAGCAGACCTATGTAATTACACTATGGAGGACTATTCTGAATAATATTTTGTTGGATTCAGAATTCCAAATACTCCCAAATCATGCATATATTTAATACATCAAAGAGCCATTTTGGTTTATCACATACACCAAGAAACCACGTCCAGATGAGTGCAGCCATGCGGTATCATCACATACTGCATGTTCCATTATTCTCTGTGCTGCAAGGGAGCAGTGTGAAGGGATTTTGACACCTGGATATGAGTCTGAATAGATGGATTGACTCTATAGCCTGCTGGAAGATTTGTACGGTCATGGTCCATGCTGGAGGAGGCTGATGTACTTAATAAAATAGCTGGCCTGCTGCAAAAGATCATTCAGATAAAAGAATCAACATCCCCAACACAGTCCTAAGTCAAAGAATCCAAATGAGCTCTTTACCTCCACTTGTCAGCATATCAGGTTTCTTGACTCCTTCAAGTCGCACAACCACAATGACAAATTTAGCAGAATTTTTATATCCCCAAACATGTTCACCTTCTGCCTGCCTGGCTGGGGTAATGATTTGAGAAGATCAAGACAATCCTGTAATAGACACATTTTGATTTTGAAACAAAAATAGTGGGAGTATTGTTAGTGTTTCCTTCCATAATCACCTTTCTATTTATATATTTTATTTTTCATTCCTTAAGTTTTGTTCATCACAACTTAAACTCCTCTCTAGCTGACAAGCATATCTTGGAGGAGTTTTAAAGTGTTTTCTGTTTCATTCTAAAATAATAACTGATCAATGCACCCCATGTGTGGTTAACAGCTGTATACATCCTAAGAGGGTAATTGTCTCTTATTTAGCATATGCAGTTTCAGCATACTGTTTCAGCTATCTTAAGGCAATGTCATCACCAGTACAAAGAGCTGGAAGGCCACCAGGTAGCATTGTAAATGGATATGAGTCAACAATGTGGAACATGGTTTGGTTTTCCTTTGTTGTCATTGTGAAGGTCCCATTGGTATAGGTTTGAGGCACAGTGACCCTGTCCAGTTCAAAAATGTCAATATCAGTCTCCACCCCCCCCGCCTTTTCCATTTATGGAAGATCACCCCATGCCTCTCCCTCATCTCAGTTTCTGTTTGCTGCAAGCCTTCCAAATCTCCGAATCTCTCTGAATCAAGTCAGAGGCTTCTGATTCCATTTGGACCTTTTAATAGGTATCCCAATTCAATTTAGATTCAGAGATTTAGCCACTGAATTGGGCCAAATCGCCTCCGAACTGAATCAGCTACCGAAGCTTCACACAGCCCTACTAAATGCTTTTAAAAACATCTGGCACTAAACGTATGTGTTTATCAAGATATATGATATATGACAAGTTGATTTTTAGCAAACACCTGTTTGTTGCAATTAATGATGGTAGGCTGCTAGAGATGCTTATATCAACCACTGAGATCAAAATAAATATTTTGCCTTTATCTGTTTCACTTTTGCCCAGGGGTACAAAACATTCTACTTCTTGGCACAGCCTTCTGGTTCAGTAATAATCTTCAAGGAGCAGAAATTCCATTTCAGGTCTTTTTCGTGGAAGCATATTCAAAAAATATTTATTAATTCTCTGGAGTAATATTAAATACTGGTTAGTGATCTACTAGTCACTCATACTTTATCATACTTTTGGTCTTATATTCAAATGTTAATAGTCTGTACAAAATCAGATTGAAAAACAAACAAAAAACAGGCAAATATTGCTAATAACTTGAGAGACAAATCTGTTAAATAAGGCATTTCAGCAGACCAAATAGGAGTTAAGTGAACTCATCAGAGTGATAAAAGGCTATATAGAGTTTAGAGTTCCAAAATCAGCTACACCACCATACCTGACTGTACTTCTTACACCAACCTCACTCTCTCTCCTGCCATACCTTGATCTTAGTTTATATATTTGAAGGCTACCTAAGCCTTTGGTGCCTGCGTCACACTGTTCATCATAAGGCTAAAGATCACACTGCAGCCTATCTCCGGCCAGGCTCTTGCCCACTACCTCACAGTCCCTCAATGGCCTTCATCCACCCCCATAGCCACAACTCAGTCCTCTGGTGTTAGTAAAACAGAAATAAATATGAAACTCAAATTACTTAACTTCTGTCCTGGATCACAGGCCAATCGCTACCGGTCTGCTGCACTAAGCTCCTTCCTTGTGGCAAGGATCAGACGGACCACCCACTTAGGGGACCTGGCCTTATAATGTCCTCAGGCCCTCCCCCTTTGGTCATCTGATTATTCTCTGCCCCATTATGCCTATTATCCTGCACCTGAGGCTTTGTAGACTCTGAGCTCCAAAACTTGATTGCCTCTGTCACACCTAGGGCAGAAGGGCTGCTCCTCTCAGAGTTCCTGTGTTCCTAGCTGTTGTCATGGTGCTGTTAATTTTCAGGAAATTCTTAGCACTTCAGATAAATATCTGCCCATCCCCTCACTTTGTCTGACATCCTGCTTTAGCTCTCCATGGTATAGACAAAGAGTTTTTAATTGCCACGTGTAAAAATGCTATTTAAATTAGGAGATTATAACTACAAGAAAAATATAGATTTTCCTTCTGTTTCAAGGACATCAGAGTTTGTTTTTAAACCAACAAAAAGAAAAGAAGCCAAAGGAAATACTTTTCATGAAAGTATGTTTCCCCTCTACAATAAATTTTTATTTTTAAATATATCCTGATAGCTGAGTTCTGGTTCCAACCTTTAATTGGACCATAACATTTTTAATGGCTATAAGAGAGGGAAATAACTTCTAGGCTTGTGCTATTATTGGAAGTTATTTAGAAGACAAGTGCCAAAAGTGAAAATACTGTTTTCCTTATCTCCAAAGAGCAGATATACACAACAATATCCTTGAAGATACCAGTACCTCTTCCTAGACATATTGACTTCTATCACAAAACTCTGCAAATAGTTCTTATTCAAAGCTTTACAATAACCATGGGTTATTTCAGCAGCAGTGGGTGCATCTACATATGTGCTTTACTGCAGTTGACTAATTAGCTCTATAGTAAAGCATCATCATCTACACGTGCAATGCTATTAGGCCTCAGGGGCCTAATTAACAGCACTGTAGGATAGTACTGCCCAACACGAATACTATCCTATGGAAGATTTATTTACTTCACCCCAAGTCACATGCAGACAGTGACCAGGGCTGGCTGGAGAACAATAGTGCTGAAGTATGGGTCTTCCTGCCAGGTAACCCCATGCTGTAGCACCCTTGTACCCCAGCAAGCCTCCCTGCAGCACATTGGGCTGGCACAGAGCAGGTCTAGGCTGGCAGGGTGAATCACTAGGCTGCACCACCCTGCCTCAATGCCTCAATGTGCTGTAGTCTTAGGCACACGTGTAAATGCTGAGCTCAGGAGCAATAAACTCTGGTGTGAACTACACTGGAATTTATTCAGTAGTGTTAATTGCACATGTAGATGCACCCAGGGTCAACCAAACTATTACACCTAATGAACTATTACACCTAATGGATTTTATACATGGATTAAAATATTGCCCTTCAAGTGGGACTAGTCACATGACTGAGTTTGGTTATCAGGTCCTTAAACAACAGACTCAAGATATGATATGCTGAAATTACAATTATCACAGGATCTAAACTCTCTGGATGTTTCAACAGCTTAATTCCATGTTCATTTAATAAGCTTCAGAAATTGTTTATTAAGCAGCTACTATATCGAGATGTTTTAACATTTACTTTAATTGAAATAGCAGTAGCATTTTATTCTACAACCATTAGCGTGTGCTAGATATATTCAGAATTCATGACCATTTAATTGCTATTTGGTACTAGTAAACCATAAACAGCTGAATAATTTCCTTTGAAAAAAGGAACATTTCATAGTAAACTAGAGCAAACTTCTGAATATTTGAAATGATTGTATTACGTAAAGCTCAAGGCTATTTTTTAAGTTTTGGGTAGGTTTATGAGAAGATAGTTTGGATAAAACATTATCATTATTCTGAATGCGCTTCTTCAAATATTCCATGTGTAAGCCCTGTAGCCTGAAGCCTTAGAGCAGCGGTTCCCAAACTAGGGGTTGCAACTTCAAGTAGAATTCTAGTTTGCACAATTTTCACTTTAATTTCATCATATTTGTTGAAATTACAATGAAAACTTGTATCAGTATTTGGAATTTAGAGTGGAAAGGTTGTGGGGGGATACCTAGGTCTACTTATAAGTCTGGCAATTTTTTAATCCATCCGGCAGGAGACAGTGATGAACATGCACACTAGAAATTTTGTTACAGTTGATTAGAATAATTGCCAGGCTGTTCATTAGTAATGTCATGAGTTATAACCAATACAGTAAGCAGCTACTCAAAACAAAATTTCAATTAATGTTGCAGTAGGAGGAAAAGTTTAGTAGTACTGATACTGCTTCATAACATTCGAATATCAGATAATACATACTCCAGTTTATAAAAGATAACAATGTTTGGACAATACTGAAATACATCTGTTTAAAAGGACTGTTGATTAAGAGACTAGAGATTCAAACTCTTCTAATAAGTTATATGTGTAGCATAACATTTAATAGGATTTGTTATCAGCCTGGTTCCTTTTGAAATGTGAAGCCAAAATAGCAGCATTCATGGCTTACTAATTTGTCACATATTTAGTGTTATGAGCTATAATAACAGTTGAATTTCATTTTTTTTCCCACTCAAGACAACTACTTCAATAGATACCTGCTATGGCCATTTATAATTTGCAAGACATCTGGCTGCAATAAATGAGGATTTTTTTGGTTTTCACCTGGTTTCTCTTCTTTATTTTGCATGCAAAATGTGACCCCCAGACATTTTTACTAGTGATTAAATATATCATAGCACACTTTCTTATCTTTGGAATTCAGCATTAGAATGAAAAGTTCAGACCTGGAGGCCTCACCAATGCTTCACAGTTATTGCCAGTAGTACTCTGGCCTCTTTCAGCCTTTCTTGGCATAATTTGCCTCTTGTGAAAACTTGATCTCTATCCTCAAGCTCACTTAAGCCATTGCCAGTCATCTCTGATGCTCACTAAACCTTTCTGGCTTTTAAGAGCTTTTGGCACTGGCTTCAGTTTCTGGCAATTTCTTCAGTTTCACCAGGTGGCCTTGGCACTATAGATTCTCCTTCTGTGATTGCCAGTAATCTAAACTCTTCCCCTGTCTAATGTAGTTGGCTAAATAACCTATAATTGAAATGTTAATTGCATATTGTGGTTCCTAACTTTTAGAATAGCTGTAAATATGAAGGCTCCAAGAATGAATATCAACTAGTGGGCACCACCTGTTTTCCTGCAGGTCTGCAATCTCCATGTTCATGGCTACAAAAATAATCCTGGGTTCCTTGTCCCTCCCCAGATAAGATATTCATGAATGTAATTCCTAGAAAACGTTTGGTATTGTAGGTAGGGGAGGGATCCAGCTGAAAGCTGTTTTTATTGGAGAGGACACTATAGATATATTTATCTCATCTGTTTTTGTGGGTTGAGTTTGGTATCTTGTATATCGTTCAAATGGGAACTGTTGCATAAGAATCATTCCATTATATATTTTGTGTGCTCACTATTTTTTTCTTGCAAATCAACATTTAAAAAAACCAGGCTGTTTTAAAGGACTAAGAAATCCTGTAAATAAACCAGTGCTGTGGCCTGATATATTTCAAAAACATCATTCATAGCCAGCTGTAACATAATATATATAAATATGTCATTTTGTTCCTTATAGTGTCAAATGATTCAAACATCTCATCAGTGAAAAGTATTATTTCCATATATTTTCTATAATTAATCATGTGTGGTGTTTCTTTGTGTGGATTTTATTTTACTTCAGAACTGATACCCTACCTCATGTTATATATATTGAAGTTCCTCACGGTGTATTATATGCATTGCAGTTTCTCACAGTGAACCATGCAAAGTCACAAAAGGTAACACTAGTGATTTTTCCCCTTTGTTTTTATGTTGGGAAGGAAGAAAGCCGTAAATAACTTGGAATACTTTTAAATTAAATTTTGCTTGTATGTGTCAGTAATGTCCTTGTGCTCGTTAAGAGACAGGACTGAGTTATGTCAGACAGCCCTCTGTGTTAAAGATAAAGTATTTCTTTATGTTTATTTTCTCATCTCCCATCAATGTGTCGCATCAATATCTACTTTGTCTCATCAATGTCTATTTGATCACCTCTTGGTGAAACTGGCCAATTGTGGCCTTGCGTACATCACAATCCTCTGACTGGGAAATTGGCTCCGTGGTTGGACCCAGAGGGTTGTAATTGATGGCAGTCACTCATCGTGGTGCCCTGTGACCAGTGGGGTCCCCCAAGGCTCTGTCCTTGGGCCCATACTGTTCAACATCCTCATTAATGATGTGGACATTGGAGTCAGAAGCAGACTGGCCAAGTTTGCTGATGACACCAAACTTTGGGGCAAATCATCTGGACCTGAGGACAGGAGGGTGATCCAGGCTGACCTGGACAGTCTCAGCAAATGGGAAGATGAGAACCTGATGGTGTTTACCACCGAAAAATACAAGGTTCTCCACCTTGGGAGGAAAAACCTGCTGCATGCTTATAGGCTCGGCAGTGCTACACTGGCTAGCACTACAGAAGAAAGAGACTTGGGGGTCATCATTGATGACCGCAAGATGAACATGAGCCTGCAATGTGATGCTGCAGCTAGTAAAGTGACCAAAATGCTGGCTTGCATCCATAGATGTTTCTCAAGCAAATCCCAGGATGTCATTCTCCCCTTGTACTCGGCCTTGGTGAGGCCGTAACTGGAGTACTGCATCCAGTTTTGGGCTCCACAATTCAAAAAAGTTGTGGAGAAGCTTGATAGAGTCCAGAGGAGAGCCACGTGCATGATCAGAGGTTAGGAAAACAGACCTTACGATGACAGGCTGAGAGCTATGGGACTCTTTAGCCTGGAAAAGCGCAGGCTCAGGGGTGATCTGATGGCTACCTATCAGGGGTGACCACCAATATCTGGGGGAAAGTTTGTTCACCAGAGCGCCCCAAGGGATGATGAGGTCGAACGGTTATAAACTACTGCAAAACCGTTTCAGGCTGGACATAAGGAAAAATTTCTTTACTGTCCAAGCCACCAAGGTCTGGAACAGTCTGCCAGCAGAGGTGGTTCAAGCACCTACATTGAACACCTTCAAGAATAAATTGGATGCTTATCTTGCTGGGATCCATTGACCCCAGCTGACTTCCTGCCCTTTGGGCAGGGGGCTGGACTCGATGATCCTCTGGGGTCCCTTCCAGCCCTAATGTTTAAGAAATCTATGACATCTATGAAATTTTCTCATGAATTGTTGCTTTTACTTCCTATTAAAGCTTATAGGCTTCCTACTTCCAAAATGAACACATACTTTTTATGCCTTTGTTATCCTGTAAAATTTTTAATCTTATTAATCTATACCTTAAATTTCACCTCAGATTTATTCTCTTGTCTGATTGCTTCAGTTGCTCTGGATTTACATTTTTTGAAGGGTAACTGTTTGTAAACAAGTCAGTTGTAGAGGATAATATTAGATTCAGCCCAGCCCTTGTCAGCTGCTGGAAACCATTTAATACATTTTTTCCCTGACTTATTCAAATATATTTCATGCAGTCCACAGAAGTAAAAAAAATCATTATGACTTATGTAAGCCTTCAAAGTCAAATGCTTTTAGACAACAATTTATGGTTGGGAAGAAATAATTTGATTATGTTATATATCTGACCAGCTAAATGAAGTACCTTATATCTACTGTATCTACTTCTACCAGAATGTAAAAACTCTCATACAAACTTTTTTCTGCTTGAATGTCAGAAAACACGTAAATGACCTTGAAATAATAAGAAGCCTTTTCAGTGAAGAAAAGTTTTGGTTAAACTTGTAAAGTGTAATTTGCATCTAATACAAGGTGCATCTACTCAATCAGCTTCCAGAAACTGGAATATCCAACACCATGACAATTCAAGATCCCATCTAGACGGAGAATTTAGAATAAAGCTTGAGTTGTCAAATGGCAATGTCCCTGCTTGGTGGAATTTGTAAGACCTTAGAAGATATAGGATTTAATAGTTCCTTAAGATACCTCATCAAGAGAAGAGCTCCAAAGTACCCAAAGCAGGGTGTGATTACACAAGCAATTAATGCACATGAGTAAACTCTGGACACCTCCAGAGTTTTTCCTCCCAGGTATACTATTTGAATATGTGCCTAGGAGCAATTAATTCCAGATCAATCAGCTCCAGAGTTTGTTCATCCACAGCATGCAGAGCCTGGTAGGAGCAGCCTTGGCTGGCAGGGAGCTCCGGGGTCAGCCTACCAGCCTGGAGCTGCTCCAGCCAGGCTCAGTATGTTGTAGAGGGACTGGCTGAAGCACAAGGGTACTTCAGTATGGGGCTAACCAGCAGGTACCCCCTGCACTGAAGCACCTTTATGCCCAGGCCAGCTGGGTTAGCATCTACACGTGTGCTGCTGCATATGAAAAAACTACCTTGCTGTAGAGTTAGTTTCCTGCACCCTAATAGAGGCACACAAGTAGACACTGAGATGTTTACTACAAAGCTAATTAGTCGGCTCCACAATAAACATCTTGTGTAGATGCACCTGCAGAGTTTTAATCTGTCTTTTTTTCAACTAGCACTTTGGAGTGTCCTACTGATGCTGCATATAATCATCACCACTTTTGCACTACTTCTAATTTCGTAGGAATCTGTAGCTTTATGAATCAATATGTCTGATTTAGAAAGTCTGAAGTCAATCTAAAGCCAAGAGGTATGGTCAGAAGCAGTAGCTGAAGTCAGGGAAAGGTGTATTAACTATAACCTATAAGGAAGAAAACATAAAACATTCTTACTGAACAGACCAGTAACACTTTTGGATTGATTTCAGATAGTAATTATGGCAACAATCCAAGGTTCTGCTTTTATTCTGAAATCATTTTCTCTAGTGGTACATTCAGCAAGACACAGTCATGAACTTACTGACATGTACACTGAACAGACTTCAGACTTGTTAACAACATGCTTTGGAAAGCATGGTTTTAATACATGTGTTTTAATTTCTTTTGCTGCTGCATTGCAATTACAAAAAACAATATTTCTTGTTAATTTAAAAGAGACTTATCCCATAAAGGACTGAGAAAAATATTTTCTTAAACTCAAATATTCCTCTGTGTTACAGGTCTTTTTTTTCTGTTTAAAGTGTTGCAAAGCTAAGTTATAAATTATATTAAAATAATCACTCTGAAATTAAGTTTAAACTGTTTACAGCCACTGATTATTAGAGCAGTTTCTTTTGTTAACCTTTTCCATTGCATCACATTCAGTGCTTTCATAATTGTACTATTCATTTTTTATCCTTAGAATGAGAGAATGCTTCTTTTCTAATATTTCTTTCCTCAGGCACCTAAATGTGGGGGATAGAAAATGTATCATTCTGAAATATGCTTTTCCTCAGTATTCTCTTTTTTCACCTGTTGTTAGTCCTCATAATGGTAGATTTCCCTCCAGATATTATTAGCTCACTTTGCTAATAATGTATTTATGTAAATCCAAAGCTTTCAACTCTTTAGTTATGGGGCACAGATACCAGGCAGAGCAATGGTGATTTGTCTTTTGAACTGTCACATTTAATTAAATGGTCCATTAATTAAGCACAATATCTTTCCAGAATAGTCTAGTCATTTATAATTTTACAGGTATATAAACTGAGGCATAGAACAGATAATTCACTTATCTGGGCCACATGGAAATTGAGTGTTGGAGTTGAAAGTAGGATTCTGGAGTCATAGTTCCCAGTCATTCACTCTTGCCACCACAGTTCCCTTGATCATGCTAGGGGGAATGTTGCTTTCCTAATTCATTGCATCTCCAACAACCAAAAAGTGGAAATCCCAAGAGTATACTGGAGGCAGCACAGACATACCAAGAGAAGTTACATGAATTAAAAGACCTGACCTATGGAGGGGGAAGAGGCTTCAACTTCCTGCATGTATGTTAGCTTTCTGTCAGATATTTGGTGGAAAAAGATCTGATTAAAAAATCTAAGAATCTCTCAAAAATTTTTAAACATCAAGTGAAGGACTCACTCAAATCTGAGAAACTGTATTCTGCTGTTTTAGGGACTCATGCAAGCAATGAATCCCAGTTGTAAAACAAACAGAATTCTGTTGTGGGGGGAAAGAGGAAATATAATAAAATAGCAACTTGGGAAACCTGAATGATGACATTAACATAGGCTAAACTACTACCCCTTGTGTCCTTAGCCATAATCCTAAAGTCAGTCCTCTTTCCATGGCTGTAAGCAGTCGATGAGGTAGGTGATGGCTAAAAAATTAGTATTTAAAGGTTTGCTTTTGGGAATTGGCTTATAGATAAAGTAGATATGTATTAGAATGATGGTCCAGGGCAACAGCAAGGGTTAATTGATTTCTAAAAGCCTGGCTGTTATAGTTTCATGACCTCCAAGGCAGTCAGAGAGACACACAGGCTGGGAAATTGTAAGCATGTACCACACTGTTCCATAACATGAGATAAGGTGATACCAGGTCAGTGCCCAACAGCAGAGCCCTTGGGCTTTCTGGTTTTGGGGAACAGAGCAAATTAGGAGGACACCGGGAAAGCCCAAATAAGGATGTGGGCATGTGCTTGGGAAACAAAGGACTATGCTGGCAGGATAGAATACAGACTGTATGATGACCACAACAAGAGCAATCAGTGATGCCCATGGATGAAGATTCAGGAGGAGAAAAAAATACAAATGAAGGGATTTCAGAGCAACTAAGGGTCCCCAGGAGGGGAACCTGAGGCACCATGGACAAAGGGAATATCACCAGACTGACTGTTTCATCCACCCCTCTGTGGGGGAGTGGACCTCAGCCTCCGGTCTCCCGGCTGCTGACATCTGACATCCAAGAGATAACTTCAAAGTAAAGCCTACATCCTAGCCAGACAGACCTTGACTGTGATGACAGCCCTAGAATTGGTAGATATAGAATTGCTTGTATTTATTCTTACCCGCTATCACTATGTATTAATAAAATTTACCTATTATTGAATGGAAAGGTCATGGTTAGTCTGAGGATTTGGGTCTTCCCAGAACAAGATATCTGGGTTATATATCCAGTGCTAACAGTAGCCAGCCACAATATTGTTCCTCTTGTCCTTCAGAATCAGTATGTCCATATTTTGGCCAAGTCAACCTGTCATCCATCAGGGATATGCAGTTTATCAGGACTTTGGTGCCTAATCAGCTGCTCTGGTTCTGTGTAGGGAGATCCTGACTGGAATTTCCATATTCCTAGCACTCACATATTGTTTCATAGTTTCTAGGGTCGGAAGGGACCTGAGCAGATCATCTAGTCCGACCCCCTGCCATGGCAGGAAAGAATACTGGGCTCAAATGACCCCAGCAAGGTGTTCATCCAACCTCCTCTTAAAGACCCCCAGGGTAGGGGCCGGCACCACTTCTCTTGGAAGCTGGTTCCAGACCCTAGCCCCCCTGACTGTGAAGTAGCACCTCCTGATATCTAACCTAAACCTACCCTCTGCCAGCTTGTGACTGTTATTCCTGGTCACTCCTGGTGGTGCTCGGCGAAACAGTGACTCCCCCAATGCCTGCTGGTCCCCCCGACTAGTTTATAACAGGCCACAAGATCCCCCCCTCAGCCTTCTCTTTTGGAGGCTGAACAGGTTCAGGTCCCGCAGCCTGTCCTCATAGGGCCTGCCCTGTTGTCCCCTGATTATATGAGCGGCCTCCTCTCCATGGTGTTGACATCCCTCTTGAAGTGTGGCGCCCAGAACTGCACGCAATACTCCAGCTGCGGCCTGAGCAGTGCCGCATAGAGGGGGAGGATCACCTCCTTGGACCTGCTTGAGATGCATCTGTGGATGCATGCCAAGGTGCGGTTGGCCTTCCTTACTGCCTCTCCACACTGCCGGCCCATGTTCATCTTGGAGTCAATGATGACCCCCACATCCCTTTCCACCTCCGTGCTGATAAGAGGGGAGTTCCCTAATCTGTAGGTATGGTGCCGGTTGTTCCTCCCGAGGTGCATCACCTTGCACTGGACTGTGTTGAAACCCATCCTATTCTCGTCCGCCCACCCTTGTAACCTGTCTAGGTCTGATTGTAGCCTGTTGCATCCTACCAGTGTGCCTATGTCCCCCCACATCTTAGTGTCATCAGCAAATTTGAACAGGGTGCTTTTTACCCCCTCATCCAAATCGCTGATGAAAATGTTGAACAGTGCGGGCCCGATGACCGAGCCCTGCGGAACCCCACTGCCCGCATCCTTACAGGTTGAGAAGGACCCATCCACTACCATCCTCTGGGTGCGGCCCTCTAGCCAGTTGGCAACCCATTTGACTGTGTGGGTGTCTACACCACAGTCCCCCAGTTTCTTAATGAGAACAGGGTGAGAGACAGTGTCAAAAGCCTTCCGGAAGTCCAGGAAGATTATATCCACTGCTACCCCTGCGTCTAATGATCTGGTGATCCACTGCTACACCAGGTTGGTCTGACAGGACCTGCCACTGATGAACCCATGTTGGTTGCCCCTAAGCATGCAGTGTCCTGCTGGCCCCTCCTGGATGTGTGTCAGCATAATTTTCTCGAACAGCTTGCCTAGGATCGAGGTGAGACTAACCGGCCTATAGTTTCCCGGGTCCTCCTTCCTGCCTTTTTTGAAGGTGGGGACCACGTTGGCCCTCTTCCAGTCCTCCAGTACCTCACCAGAGCACCACGAGTGCTCATAAAGTTGTGCCAGGGGACTTGCAATGACCTCGGCCAGTTCCTTTAGAACTCTAAGGTGGAGACCATCCGGGCCGGCTGACTTGAATATGTCCAACCCCTCCAGAAGCTCCCTAACTAAATCCTCGCTAACCCGTGGCCCAGGTGTGCCTCCCCCGGGGCCCGAGGGGGGCCCACCAGGGGAGTGGCTGTTCTGGTCCCTACTTAGGAAGACAGAGGCAAAGACATCATTAAACATGTTAGCTTTGCCATCTGGTGTAACGACCAAGTTACCCATGGCGTCCTGCAAGGGCCCCACATTACCCGGGACCTTCTTTTTACCCCCTACATATTTAAAAAAAGACTTCTTATTGTCCTTAATCTGGGAAGCTAGTCCCAGTTCCATCTCTCTCTTGGCCTTCCTAACTGCCCCCCTACATCCCCGAGCAACTACAGAATAGCCCTCCCTGGTGATGACCCCTTCTTTCCACGGGGTGTAAGCCTCCTTTTTAGCGAGGAGACATTCCCGGATTCTTTTGGTGAGCCACAGAGGCTTGTGTGCTCTCCTGCTCCTTTGATCCTCATTGGGATTACCTTCCTTTGGGCTTGGAGGATCGTCTCCTTAAGGAGCGACCACTCTCCTTGGACACCTGGCTCCCCTCCCCCCGGGACCTCAGCGCTTCTCCAACTCTCCTCCTTAGCTCATTGAAATCTGCCCTCCTAAAATCTAGGGCTGCTGCCTTACTGCATGCCTTTGCCACCTTGCGCTGGATGGTGAATTCCAGGAGGCGATGATCGCTGTCGCCCAGGTGGTCGAGCACCCGCAGCCCCCTCACCAGGTCATCACCCGTGGCCAGCACTAGGTCCAACAAGGTGTCCCCCCTGGTGGGGCTGTGCACCTCCTGGGTTAGATGGAGGTCCTGCACTCTGGCAAAGAACCTACGTGAGCAGTCAGACCTGGCTGACTGCTCTTCCCAGCAGATGTCTGGGAAATTCAGGTCCCCCATGACAACCACATCCTTAGCCTTCACTACCTCTGTGAGCTGACCCAAGAATTCCTGGTCAAGCTCTTCTTCCTGGTTGGGAGGTCTGTAGTAGACTCCCACCGTTAAGTCTCTTTCCCTTCAACTGCCTTGTACTGTATCCCAAAGCACTTCAGAGTGTCCCTCCCCTGGCTCCTTGCTTCAGAGCTCTGAAGTGTTTTCAGTTCTGTAGAAAGAAATCAATGTCATAAAGAACCCCAGCCAATTCCTTAACATGAAGGGAGATACTGCTGAACCGAATCTTTCTCCTCTCTCCCATTATTATGCTTTGCTCAAGACTCTTTCATAGCACCATTGCAGCCTGCAGTATGTGTACCCTGCTCTTGGGCAACTCAAATATCGTCTTGCCCAGTCATTATAAAACATTAGTAATGAAACTTATTATATATACACACACACACATATAAGCCCCATGACCTGAAGACTTAAAATTTTACTGTTGACACCTATTAGTGAACAGGGAAAAGAGATGTCCTTTTCTTTGTTATGTTTATTAACACTGTATTAACACTTTATTAAGTTTTAAAGTGTATATGGGTAGTGAGGGGCAATAAAATTACTATTACTAATGTATTTCCATGTTAACAGATTTGATAGAATGGATACTATCAGGGTAAGATGGCTATGAAGACTAACTTTGATCTCATTTATGCCTCTTTCATCTGAGTTTAATTCCACTGACTTCACTGGAATTACTTTTGACTTGTAACTCAGAAAATGAAAGCAGAATCAGGCCATTTGTGTTCAATTACAAGACCATAAAGACACCCCTTTGATGGAAGTTATCTGACCAAGAAATGCTTCTACACCAATAGCGTAATTGCCAGGATCATTATAGGAAAAGGGAATGTAAAAACAGCAATAATATTTTCCTTGGTGTTCTTCAATAATAAGCAGTGAGAGCTTCCCATTATGAAAATTGGACTGAGAGTTTAGATGTTATATTGATGATAATGTAGAAAGAAAATGGACTATACTGTACGTAGTATTAAGCAAGGAAAGCTACTCCTAATAGATAATTTTAAAGAAAAAATTAGGATACACTATATGTGCCATTTCAAAATATGTACAATTGGACTATTATTGCATGAAAAGAAACTAAAAAAAACCCCACTTACCCATGTGCTTATGGTGATGAAAATGACAGAATTAATATGGATAGTATTAAAAGAAGGAACAATGCAAGCATGTCTACACATCATTGCATGGTGACATTGGTACTGCCTTTTGGAAGTACTGAAGTATAGCACAGTGTGGGTGGTTACTGCATCATGCACATGGCACACATTTAGATTTCACCGCTATGTCGCCATAGCAGTGTGCTATACTGAGGGAGTGCACTGCTACAGCAACATAGCTGCCGATCATGTATAGACTCACGAGATCACTACATCATGGTATCGTGCCTTGCAGTGATCTCAGGCATTGCTACATCACCATAGGGTGATGTGTAGATGCACCTTTCATGTAAAAAAGATATGAATATACAAATTGATAGCGGCAGTTAACAATTAGTTTGGATCACAGGCATAGCATTTAGACAATGGTAGGATTTACACCACTCTGAATAAAATGAATCCCTTTGACACAGGTGTATAGTTCTGGAAGCTCCAAAATATTAGGGTAAGAACCTCGAATTTCAGTGCTGAACCTAGATTTAAGTTTTGAGAAACTGTGGGAATTAACCTACTACTATTACTCACATAGGCAATTTCATTGACTTGAGTGGATTTGGACTACTTATGGCCCCAATTTATTGTCCACTGAAGTTATTAACTTCTGTGAGCATCAGAACAGATTGGGTGTTGAGCTGTAGAAATAAGATGGACAGTATTTTAAGATGTTTTATACAGATAACTTTTGTGCTGGTGGTCAAATCATCAAGATTTCTGTCAGGTCTCCTGACAAAAAAGATACAAGACACTGTACTGAAATGGGATGCTGTAGCCATCAGGCCTCCCAGTGGATTCACAGGAGTGAATCCTCTCTCTTAAGTCCCCATACACATTCTCTCTATGGTCATTAAACCTTTGTGCTGGTATAGGCGGAACAGGAGAATCTCCGATTTCAGCATATGAACTCTGCTACAATATTTGTAATTATTTACATAGCTGAACATTTCTCGTGCTCAACTATATACATTTTGCTTTATTATTATTCTGTTTTGAGCTAGGAAAAAACTGACATTGTACAGAACCAAGGGGAGACCTGGGCTTGTAGTAGATAGTCTATAATCTTTGATTATCTTACTACTATAAATGATAGTAAACTAACTTGAGTACTTTACAAAAATATTAATAGCCGTCAAAAATATATATTTAATTAAACTAAAAGTCAATTTTATTCATGCAGCAGCTAACCAACAGAAGTAATATGCTAATAACGTGGGTACCACAACTTTGCAATTAAATACATATTTTTACTTATCCATTTGATAATGGAAATGCAGATTTGCATATAAACATTATGATAAACTGCATACTGCTTTCCCACACACACAAATCATGTGTCCAGGATGTGCGCATGCACAAACATACACATACACACACACATACACACACCAAGAGAACACACACATGCAGGGCATGAGTGGGCCACTGACTTTTATGCAGCCAATGAAGACAATGCCCACATCTTTCTCAACTACCCATTCCCTGGGCTGATGGAGAGAAAGTGCTATGCTCCTGGGGTCCCTGATTTCATCATCAGCCATGTCCTTGCCCCCCAAAGCCTCACTGGGGGCCTGGCCTACCACCTCCTGCCCTGACTCCCCTCAAAGGGACAGAAGAACCATTGGAATGAGCACTTCAACTACAGACTGGCCCTGGCACCATGAGCACATGTGGCCTAGGGATGGGGAAATGGATGATCCCCCACTGATGTTGGTGGCTACAGCCCTTCACATAATAAGGTTGTCTGGATCCACAAAGCCCTGGTTGACTACCTCCTCATCCTGCCCAGATGAGTAGGGCTGGAGAGCTTCAAGTGCCCCTGACTTGACACCGGGCCATGGGTCTCCTGTGGCCCCCCCATCCTGGACAGCACTGAGCACAACACAGGTTGGCTGAGCACCGTTCCCCTTCCCCTCTTCATCTCCCACCCCCACAGGGGTCATCTACCGGGGTGGGAAGGAAAGCGGCTTGAAGAAGAGGCGCCTCATTTTAATCAAATGTTGAAGCCGCCAACATTTTAGTGTGTTTATTAAAGAAAACCTGGAGCATTGCCCACTCCAGAACTTAGAAACATCCTCTCAGTTAACACTGAGAGTGGGGAAAGACCCTAGTTGCACCCAACAGTTATGACATTGAGAGGGGAGGGAGGGGGAAGAAGCCTTGGGGGATCAACTCAACAAACACAAAATTTTGGGGGCAGAGGCAATTCTGTGTAGATACCAAGGGATTTACGGTGAGCCCCTGGTCCACACCCTTTTTCCCACCCAGGGTTGGAAGCTATGCAGCTGCTCACAAACCAGCACCAATTGTGACATGGAACACGTAGGTTCCACCTGCCAATTGGGAGAGCTGGAACACTAAATGTGGAACTGTTTGGGCTGGGATTTTTGGTGAAAATCTTTTTCAGGTCACCCCAAACCACATGTCTGTGTTCCATCTCCAGCTAGGAAAACCTTGAAGCCTGGACCATTTCCCTGCTGTGGGAGCCAGGATGCCTTGTAACCCAAGCATCTGGGTCCAGAGGGATTAGCCTTCTTCAGTTCTCTGGGAGCAGAAGGAAGGAGGGAGTGGGAGGGGGTGTTTCCAAGGGGGAAATTTTCCTGTTTCCACCTGCAGTGCTTCTCATATGTAGGCGCTCTGCCAAATGACCCTGCAGTGATGGCACTTGGAGGCACACCAGTAAAAAACCACAGTTGTGACTGCTGGTTACATCTCAGCTGTGGGGCTTGAAAAAAGCTTTCAGTGCCTTTCCATATCTGTTTAGGGGGCCGGTTTGGGTTAAGGAGTTACAAACCAATGCACGGGCCTCTCAGGAAATCAACATGTTCCTGAGGGATAGGGTGACCAGTTGTCCATTAACCAGACTTATGGTCCCATTCAATGCAACACAGGTTGATAAATTCCAACAACAATAATGACCTTGGCTCCTCAGCTTCATTCCATGCCAGTGATATGGGGGTTGTGGTAGGTATTTGAAAGGCACAGGGTGAATGGGAAGCATCAATAAATTAGCATCATGACTCATCCACTTGGACAATAATTGAATATCAGAGTAGGCAACAACATCCTTCCCCATAAGAATACCCCAAATTACCAAGAAGTCACATTAGACCAGTGTTTCTCAACCCATGGGTCACAACCCAAAAGTGGGTCACAAGAACATATGAAAGAGTTGCAAACAAAAAATAGATAAACAAACTTTAAAAATGGATTCTTCTTTTCATAAGAAAAAAAGTGGGAAACTGAATTTTTCCCTTGCAGGTTGAAAGAGCTGTAGCCCGCAAGGGGCTGCTTGCCCCACCCCACCCCCGGTCCCATACACCCACCCCCTGCCTCACACACTGGAGTCTGAAGCCTGGTAGCAGGGTCAGGAGTGAGGGTTACCGGATCAGGACCAGCCATTGAGGTTTACAAATGGGACCTGGTACAAAAAAGCTTGGGAACCGCTGCATTAGACCAATCCATCGCCTATAAACATCACATTTAGAAGGTCAGCAGTAAAGTCTCTTAAGATATTTAGCCAGCATGACATGGAGTGCTAACTTCAAAGTCTTCAGACCACTGCACTTTCAGTGGTATATACCCCAGCAGATTACTGTGCTCCTGTATGGTCCAGAAGTTATCACAGTAAAAAGCTTGACATTGCACTTAGTTCACAGAGACTCATAACAAGCTTTACAATTTACACACGTATAGATGTACTCCCTGTACTCAGGCATTGGGCCAAGTGACATAAGAAGACAGACCTGAACTGCTGCCAGGTTTCTGGGCCTTTGGAGAGTCCAGCAGACTGGGTAATATGGCACTGTGTTGCGCTAAATTTAGTTAAGGAGTGGGGTAAATGGAAATTAAATTCTGGATCAGACTAATCTAGTCTAAAATCTATTCCTAGTGTTTAATACCAACAAAAAAACCCAGGGGCTCCTATGGTGTACCTGGGTGTCCCACTGGGGTTTGGTTATGGTGCCCAGGTGAACCAGCAGTGTCCAGACGGGGTGCCTGGGATCCCAGCTGTGTTCATATGAGGTTCTCAAGCAACACAGATGTCCCTGGGAAACCCAGCAGGGTCTGGGTGGGATATCCTAGCTACTCAGTGGTGCCCAGGTGACCAGGCAACAGCCACATGACTCAGTAATGCTCAGGTAGAGTGCCAGGATGACCCAGTGATGCCCTGTTTGCATGCCCAGGTGATCTGGCTATGTCCAAGCACACCAAATAGGCACCATCTGGTCACCCAGGTATGCCAACTGGGCACCACCAGGTTATTCAGGCACTCTACCCAAGAACAACAGAATCATCCAGGCATCACTGAGTCACCCAGAAATCTCACACAGGCACCATTAGGTCTCCTGGGCATCCAACCTGTGCACCTGAGCCACAGAGGCTACCTCAACACAGGTCCAGGCCTGATCTTCTGGCCCATGCCACCCTGAACCAGCAGAGGTGAGCCACCCACATCAGGTTGTGCTGGGGATGTGGGGGCTATGCTGAGGTTCAGCTGGCAAGGTAAAGCACTTCCTGAGCATTTGTCTTTGTTACCATATTTGCCCATCATTTTGGGGGTGCCCATTTATTAGGGATATGTTTTTAGGGTCTTTGTAATTCTATCAATGTGCTGCTAGTGTTTCTTGTGTTTCTATATGGAGCTGTATCTCTCCCTTCTGCAAGTCCTCACCCCCAATGGAGCTATCTTTTAGAACTCAGTTTCAATGGGGCTGGGTTCCTTCAGCCACCAAATCAGGCAAATACAGTCATACATTTTAATGTGACACACCTGACCCGGCTAGGTTGATCAGCATGGACAGGCTGACACCCTCATGTGCCAGGAATCAGTTCATTAAGGTAAGAAAAAAAAGCAGTCAGACACAAGCACACGGGTAAACAGATACCTCTGAATCCAGCTGGGTGTCCAGCTGACACCCTCATGGGCCAGCATTCAGTTCATTAGGGCATGTCTTAGCCAAACTGGGTCAACCAGCCTGGACAAGCTGATCCCGTTATGTGTCTCAAACTCAGCACGTCCCAATCTTTTGCTCTAACTGCCCTAGTAGCAGTAGCTTCTTGCTGAGTAGACCCCACAGTATTTCTGGGCTTCACAGAGATCTTTGGCTTAGGTAAAAGAAGCGCTGCTACAGAGGAAATGGGGAAGGGAAGCAGAGAAGGAAAAATACACCGGGTTACCAGCATTTTGACTATAAAAGTTACTTTTTGCTAAGTATACAAAATATATAATGGTACTAGTAATAATAGACATGCAAGGAAAAACAAACAAAACAATTATAATATTACCCTGGTTTCATTGAGTATTTGAGGAAACTTAGCTCAAGCTTAACTAATACAATTCAGGTTCAGAAATCTATGCCTAGAGAGAAGAGAAAGAGAGAGAGAAAGCAAGAGCTGGGATCTTACCCTTCCAAGGCACTCAGGTGATTTGTTGACAAGCATAGCTCTCAGCACGAACCTTGAAGGAAGACAATCTGTTTCTCCCAGCTTCTCGAGAACAACAGCAGATGGTGTCAGAGAGATTTCTCTCTCTTGAAGCATGCTGTTTGCTGCTTTTACAGATTTTTATACCCTCAGTTCAGCTTCTTCAAAGCATTCTTTTAATTGTGTAAATAATTATCTTTTCTATTGGCAAGGGCTTATTTGGTTTGGAACATCTCAAGAAACTGATTAATAACCAGAAAAAAACATAAGGTTAAGGAGTAACCAGACACTTAGGAGCCAGCTTGAAATTCTTATGGATATCAGATATACTGGATGGGATACCTCATTGTTTCTTCTCAGATGGCTTAGATATGCTTGCAGAATCAGGGTTTTGTATTTTTACCTGTTGTGAATAAGCCTCAGTTTAGCATAAGTGTTCATAAACTTTGTGGGAAGGACTTCCACCAGTCATCCCAGGAAAAGTATGACAGCATTTGTGGTCAGGGCTCCAATGGGCTGGAGGCTGTGATGAACCCTTAACCATTGTTCAAATGTTGCTCATACCCCTTCTGACTTGGTCTCTGGTCTCAGCATTCCATAGCTTCATAGTTTCATAGTAGCTAGGGTCAGGAGGGACCTGGACAGATCATCTAGCCTAACCCCCTGCCACAGGCAGCAATAAATGCTGGGTTCACAAGACCCCATACAGGTGATCATCCAACTTCTTCTTGATTTTGCCCAAGGTAGGGGCAAGGACCACTTCCCTGGGAAGTTGGTTCCAGATTTTGGCCACCCTAACTGTAAAATATTGCCTTCTGATCTCTAACCTAAACCTATTCTCCATCAGCTTATTATCATTGTTCCTTGTCACCCCAGGTGGTGCTTGGGAGAATAGGGCTTATCCTATTTGCTGTTGATCTCCCCTGATGAGTTTGTAGGCAGCCACCAGGTCACCCCTCAGCCTCCTCTTGCTGAGGCTGATCACGTACAGGTCCCTCAGTCTCTCCTTGTAGGCGCTGTCCTGCTGCCCTCTCACCAAGTGGGTGGCCCTCCTCTGAACCCTCTCCAGGCTGGGCATATCCCTTTTGAAGTTCAGTGCCCAGTATTGGACGCAGTACTCCAACTGCAGCCTGACCAGTGTTGCATAGAGGGGGAGTATCACTTCTCTGGATCAGCTTGAGATGCATCTTTGGATGCATGACAAAGTATGGCTGCCCTTGCTGGCTGCAGTCTCACATTGGCAGCTCATGTTCATCTTGGAGTTGATAATGACTCCAAGATCTCTTTCCACCTCTGTACTGTCAAGGAGAGAACTCCTCAGGCTGTATGTATGCTGTGGATTCCTTCTCCCAAGGTGCAGCACCCTGCATTTGTCTACGTTGAACCCCATCCCATTCTCATCTGCCCATTCTTGTAGTCTGTCTTAATCTAGTTGCAGCCTCTCTCTCTCTTCAAGTGTGTCCACCTCGCCCCACATCTTAGTATCATCAGCAAACCTGGACAGCATGCTTTCCGCCCCCTTGTCCAAGTTGCTGATGAAGATGTTAAACAGTGTGGGCCCAAGGACCAAGCTCTGGGGTACCCCACTGCTCACATCTCACCAGCTTGAGTACAACCTATCCACCACTACTCTCTGGGTGCACCCCATCAGCCAATTTTTTACCTATCCAACTGTGCAGGCATCAACACCCAGCATTCCCAAATCCAGCAACCTGGTTTTAGTCAACCAAGTTTAAATAGGAGTCCCATAGTTGGACCAGGGAATGTACAGCCCAAGATGCCTAGTATACTTTTCTTCTGCTTAGTTCTGGTTACCCGAGGTGTGTGTTTGGGGAAATAGAAAAAGTCCATTGTAAGTCCAGCAAGTTGGGTGCCAGGCCTCCCTCAGGAAGACAGAACTGACAGGTAACACCATGCAATAAGTATAACATCTGTACCCAGCTAGTGTTTCAGGTAATTCTACTTATATCTACACTGCAAACTTACTGTGGCAGAAAATGGGAGGCTCAAACATCTTTCTGCCACATGTTGAATCAAAAAGCATGTAGACATATTTGCATAGTGCTGCAGGTTGCCTATTAGAACTCTCAGTGCTACATCATTTCCTGTCTTGCACCTAGGGCAGTATGTTTGAATGCACTGCTGGGTTATAAGTAAATTTAAACTATAGATATATTCTATATGTCAGTAAATTATGGAAGAAATATGTATATTCCTTTTTTAAAAAGCAAGCTTTATAAACCCAAATTCAAAGAAACTCATGGTTCAATAAGGATAATCAATTACTAAAATACTTTCCTAAGGATATGGTGTATTCTCTCAAATCACAACTGGATATCTTTCAAAAAGGTTCATTATAAGCAAAATCAGACACTGTAGACTTGATACAGGCATCGGTGGACAAGGAATTATACAGGAGGTCAGACTGTATAATCATAGCAATCCCTGCTGGCTTTAAAGCCTATGAATTGACCTTGAAGTCTACAGTGCAGTCCTCGAAATAAACTGAATTCAGCCCTAAGATACTGCCATAGAGAAAACAAGAATGGGGGGTGGGGGTAGCAGGAGCTGGTGGCAATGGAACCTGGCCATGCTGGATGGGAACTTACCCAAGTGAGCCCGGGAGGAATGATGTGGCTGCTGATGCATCAGGGAAAGGGGTTCAGGAGCAAGCCCCAGAGAGGGGATGGCCTTCCAAGGTCTAATTGTAATATATGGGGGGAAGGGGGAGGGACATCCTCATTGGTCCAGAGGGCAGACAAAACAACAAAAGGAAGAGTCAGAAAACAGACTGATGTTTGGCCTTTCCCCAGAGAGGTGAAAGTACAGCAGAGCCAGAGAGCTGTACATCTCACGTGGAGACATGGGACTCAGATGGATTAAACAAGGAGTTCCAGGAGAGCGCAACTGGGACTCGGTGAGGACCTGGCCAGAGCTAGGAAAATGTGCTAAGCAAAGCACTTCTGGGATGAGGGCTGAGCTGGTAGTACCAGGGATGGATGGAGATAAGAGCCAAACCCTGAAGAAGCCAGTGAAGGCATTGCAATTGTGAATACAGGATGAAATCACACTTCTGAGTGAGGAGTATGGCAATCCATTGAGGGATGGATTCAAGAAATTCAGGAGACAGAAACTATAAGCTTTAACCAAAAACTGAAAAGCAGATGCATTCATGGATATTTATGTTGAGGATCCAGAAGTGAATGAATTTGGGGACATTTTGAATGAATTTATGGGATTAAATAATGAATAAGAAAGGAATTAATTTTTGGACATTTTGGAATTAATTTATAGGATTGATTAACCAATAAGAAGTAAATTAATTCATGGACATTTTGAATAAATTTATAAAATTAAAAGGGAAAAGAAGTTAATTAATTTGGGACATCACAAATGAATGTATGCAACATTCAGAAGAAAGAAGTAAATTAATATTCTGTTTGTGAATGTTCAATTGAAGGACCCAGCATGACTTAATGCCTAGGCATCTGTATCTGTTGCATGTAGTGAGAAACAAGAGAGGAATAATGAACTGAAAAACATAAATGTTGGACTGACATGAGTTATCCATTGAAGACCTGAAAGGAAAGGGGCAGAATGTAGGAAAGGTGAAGCCCTGAAAAAAAACAGCAACTTCACCCTGAGGGACCATCAATCCTTCCCAAGAGAATCTAAACATCAAGATATGATGGGAGAGCGAGAGAATGGGATGAAGGACAGGCAAGTTCCAACAAGGCAATGGTCTAAAAATTTGCACCTGCTCACAGAGGAGGACCCTTTAATCTTTCCTGTTAATCTCATCTGGAATCATTAACACTAATATGTACACTCCTAACTGTATGATACCACAGAGAAAGTTTTAAGTTGTTCAGAGAATGCATTAATTGCACCTTTCCACACCTTAGAGTGTAGAAATTTAAATTAAACCATAATCTGAATTTTCTCCTTTTGGAATTATTACTATATATATATATATATGCAAGGCATATATATGCCAACAAGAAATATATATATTCTTAATGTAGTATCTTTCAGCCTTAATTTCAACTCACATTCATTTTACAATGGTTTAACTTAATTGACTTCAGTAAACCCTTGATTTATATGATTTAAGGGAGATCAATACTAGGCTTTGTTGGATGCTGAAGCAACAGCCCTCGAGAGGAAAAGCTTTTCTAAGTTTGGGAGAGTTTAGGAAACAGTAGTGCAAGTTTCATCATTGCAGCTCCAATTATTGTGCTTCAGCACTAACCTAGAGATTTGTCATTTAAACAGGGTGTCACAAGGTGCCATACAACATTAGCACTGTTACCTTTGAAAACACGATTTACAAGATAAAGCCAGAGATTTTAAACAGGAACCCATAGTGTTAAAATCATTCTGATCTGTTATGGTCTTTCTGACTTCTTTGCAACAAAAGAATCTGAATTATTTTTTCTGTAATGGAAAACAAACACAACACTGCCAGGGCAGAAGGGGCAGGCCATCAAGGCAGCTGGGTCAAAGTGGGATGCAAATGTGCCAGTGGCTAGGATGCCATGCAGCAACTGCCACTGCAGGTCACCAGTCTTCTTGGTGGTTGGCACCTTATAGAACATGCGCCAAGCCGGATGGGCCAGTGGGGAATCTGGTGGCCCTAGGCGCCATTGCCATGGTATATAGGGGCAGTCCACTAGCACCTCGGCATGGCAGACCTGAACCACCCAGACATATAGGCTTCTACATGACAGAAGAGCAAAGGCCAGGGTGACTGGCAGCATGGGAAAAACCTTGCTTGGGGCATATATGGCACAGGGGACCTGGCCTGCCCAGAGATGGTCATCCAGGGTGGCTGCTGCCTCCAGTGGGAGGGCAGCCTGGATGTGACACAGGATGGATCCGGATGGAGCACATGCCCAGCTGGGTGGTCAGGGCTTCAGGTGAGAGCCAGGCTGACTGAGTGGGATCATGGGGATGGCTCAGGCAGAGGATACGCACCTGGAGGAGAATGGCCATGAGGCCGTAAGTAGCCAGGCTCGACATGGGGCACCTCAGAGCTGGGTTGTGCACTAGAGGTTCCCTCAGCAGCTGTGGAAACTTCAGGTGTTGAGCCTGGGGCTGGAGGCAGAAGATGACCTGCCAGGCTTGTACCATACCATGATAGAAAGCTGGAAGCACCTCCCCATTAGGGAGCATGAGGTCCAACGGAAGTGCTCCTAATCAAAGCTGAGGGCCCTCACCCTCTGCAGGAACTGGCACGCCAGTTGTTGCCAGGGTAGGTGCTCCTCACTGTACAGGAATTGTTGAAGGGCCTGCAGGCAGAAGGCCACCTTGCTCACATGGTCAACCAAATTCTGCCCCCCCTCAGCTACAGGTAAGTAAAGGACAGCTTGTGGGAGCCAGTGGTGCCCATTCCAGAAAAAAAAAATTGACCAGGAGGTGCTGGAGTCTCTCAAATAGGTCCTGTGAATATGGTGAATACGGAATACGATTGAATACGGTGCACCAGTGCCACAAGATCATCACCACCAGGTTGTTCATGATGAGGACACATCCATGATAGGAGAGACTGGGTAGGCACCAGTGCCACCATTGTAGGTGGGCCTCTACCCCTTCCTCAAAGCTGTTCCAGTTGCACAACATGAAGCTCGATGGCCCTAGGAATACAACCAGAACCTTAAGGCCCTTGCAGCACCAGGTGAGGCCCCCTGGAAAATCTGGGGGGTCACGCTGATCCACGCACAAAGCAGCAGGGTATCACTCTTGACCCAGTCGATATGGGCTGAGGAGGTACATTCATAGGCTCTCTGGCAGTCTGTTAGGATCTCCATGTCTTCTTGGGTGTTAAGGAAGATGGCCACGTCATCTGCATATGCTGATAGCCAGAGCAGAATGGATAGGCCTGTGGCTGATGGCAAGGCCACACTACTCAGGCAGTGCCACAGCACATGCAGCACTGGCGAGGGCATAGAGCATGCCTGACAGAGGACAGCACTGACAGATGCCTTTGCATGCAGGGGCACAGAGCTCCCTGTTCACATTGAGCAGACTGGAACTGTCTTGATACAAGACCCGGAGGGCTCAGGTGAAAGGGGCCTGAAGCCTCCAGGGTCTGAAAGAGGTAGGCATGGCCCACCCGGTTGAAGGCTTTTTCCTGATCCAGAGAGATGAGGCCAATGTCTAGGGCAAAGAGTTCGCTGGCTGTGAGTAGGTCACGCAGCAGAAGCAGGTTGTCTAGGATGGTTCTGGCCGGCATGCGGTAGCTCTGCTCAGGCCCAGTGACTGAGGCCATGATGGTGCAGAGGCGCGTCACCAGTGCTTTGGCCAGAATCTTGTAATCCGTGCACAGCAGGGAGACCGGCTGCCAGTTCTTAATGAAGCCAAGTTCTCCTTTCTTGGGCAGCAGCGTGAGCACTGCACTGTGGCAGCTGATCTGCAGGACCTTGTTGACAAGGCTCTCCTGGAAAACACGCAGGAGACAGGGGCCGAGGAGAGGCCATAAAGTCTTGTAAAACTCAGCAGATAACTTCTTGAGGCCTGGGGCCTTGCCGGAGGTGAGATCAGCCATGGCAGTTGCCAGATCCACCAGAGACAATTCTTGCTCAAGCTTGCTGGCCTCCAGAGCACAAAATGTGTGGCAGACCCACATGGAGTTCCCACATGGCCTCAGGATAGGACAGCTCAGCTGCAAACAGGTCACAATAGAGAGCAATGGCGTACTCATATACTTCACCCGGGTCAGTAATTACCCAGCCCTCAGGAATCTTCAGGTGATCTAAGACTTTACTCGCTGCCTGCCATTGCTCCAGGTTGAAGAAGTGAGTTGGGGCATCTGTTTTGGCCAGCACTTGGCAGTGGGTGCAGAACCTTGCTCCGTGGGCTGCACTCTCTGCCAAGTCATGCAGGCACTTCCTGAGGAACTGGAGGCTCATGAGCGGCACTGCATTACTGTTGGCAGCCAGCAGGGCAGCTTCAAGCTCTCCTACATCTTCTGCTAGCTCTCTGATATGGCGGCGCAGTTCATTTGTGGCCATATGAGTGTACTGCTGGCAAAAAGCCTGGATCTGTACCTTGCCCACATCCCACCATAGCTTCCAGGAGGAGTAATTCAGTCTTGTGGCCTCCCAACCCTGTCAACATTTGGTGAAGCAGTCCTGGAAATAGGAGTGTTGAAGCAGGCTGACATTGAAGCACCACTAGGGCACTCACGTACAGGTTCTCCCCAGCAGGCTCATAGTTTCATAGTTGGAAGGGTTGGAAGGGAACTGAGCAGATCACAAGTCCAACCCCCTGCCATGGCAGGAAAGTGTACTGAGGTGAAATGACCCTGGCGAGGTATTCATCTAGCCTTCTCTTAAGACCCCCAAGGTAGGACCCAACACCGCTTCTCTTGGAAGCTGGTTCCAGATCCTAGCTGCCCTGAGAGTGAAGTAGCGCCTCCTGATATCTAACCTAAATCTACCCTCTGCCAGCTTGTGACTGTTATTTTGAGTCACTCCTGGTAGTTCTCAGGGAACAGGGACTCCCCCAATACCTGCTAGTCCCCCTGACCTTCTCTTGTGGAGGATGAACAGGTTCCTCTCCTCTCTTCGTAGGGCCTGCCCTGCTGCCCTCTGATCATGTGACTGGCCCTCCTCTGGACCCTCTCCATGTTGTCCACATCTCTCCTTAAGTGTGGTGCCCAGAACTGGACGCAGTACTCCAACTGCAGCCTAACCAGTGTCACATAGAGGGGGAGGATCACCTCCTTGGACCTGCTTGAGATGCATCTGTGGATGCATGACAAGATGTGTTTGACCTTCCTGACTGCGTCCCCATACTGTTGGCCCATGTTCATTCTGGCATCAATAATGACTCCAAGATCCTTTTCTGCCCCTGCACTGACAAGAAGGGAATTCCCCAGCCTGTACACATGCTCCTGGTTCTTCCTCCCCAGGTGCAGTACCTTGTACTTGTCAGTGTTGAAAACCAACCTGTTCTCATCTGCCCACCCCTGTAACCTGTCTATGTCTCATTGCAGCCTATTCCTCCCTTCTAGCATTCCCACTTCTCTGCATATTTTAGTGGCTGCTGTGGCTCAATTCACAGCAAGCCAGGCCATGGTCTGACAGGCCTTAGGGAATGATGTGGCCATAGTGTAGGAGTGGCAGATGGTGCCCGGTGACATAAAGGCGGTCAAAGTGGGTCATAGTGAGACCACCGGCACTCATCCTGGCCCAGGTGTACTGGTGTGCATCAGGGTGCAGGGCTCACCAGATGTCAATGAGGCCTGCAATCTCCAAGGTGGAGTGCAGCTTGCAGGCTGAGGGCAGGTGAGGCTCAGGACCCGTGCAGTTGAGTGAGGTGTCAGTGGTACAATTAAAGTCCCCACCTACAAGGGGCAGGTCAACCTAGCTAGCATTGTGCAGGAGGGTGGCAACATCTCAAAGAAAGTGACCCTCTCCTGGCCATCAGTGGGTGCATAGATGTTGATTAGTAGCAAATGATGTTTTGCTAGGGTGCTGCGGACAGTTGACAGGTGGCTGGGGACAATCTCCTGAGCCACCGCTGTATCATGCTGTAGTTGTGATGATAGAAGAGTCGCAACCCTGCCACTAAGGTTGGTGCCATGACTCAAAAACAAGTGGCCTCACCAGGCAGCATGCCAAGCCAACTGGTTGAGCCGTTGGAATGTGTCTCCTGGAGGAAGGTAACAACAAGCCACTTCTGGCACAGGAGCTCCAGGATGACCTCCCATTTCACCAAATCTCAACAGCTATTGACCTTAAAAGTGCCAATGGTTGTGGCTGCCATAGGTATGGGAGAGGAAGAGTGAGGTAAGGTATAGGTGGAAGAGTGAGCACCTGACAGCAGAGCAAAAAGCAGAGACAGGTTGAAACAGGCCTATCATGCCCTACTCTACTCCCAAGACCCCACCAGGCCCCACTCATCTCTCACCCTCTGTGCGAGCTTCTCCAGATGGTAAGCCATCTGCTGAGTGCCTAGATCTTGTTGCATAAGTTTGGCTGCAGCTCTGGAAGCCTTGATAAAAATTTCAGGGTCTGTACACCAAAGCAACGCACTATGTTCTTCTGTCCTTTGGTCTGTTTCAAAAAGGTCAGGAGATCCCCATAGTCAGGACTGACCTGGGGGGGGTCTGCCAACATGGGATGGACATTTCCAAAAGATGCACGGCAAAGCTGCACCATAGTTGGGAGCACACCCACAAATTCATCATCTACACCCTCAATATCTATACACATCAGCCTCTTCTGATCATCCAGGTCAAGGACTGTCTCTTGAAGAGCAATCCCCACTTTCTTGGGGAAAGAGAGGTCATCCTGCTCTTGAGGTTGCTTGTGACACTCAGAAAACTAGATCACCATCTCACTATCCTTCTCATCTAATTCAGTAGTCTGGGACATGACCAAGCGGTCAGCAGACTCCTCTGACACCCCATGTGTCAGATCTCCAGAAGAGAGGTACTGTGCATAGCTTTTTTTGCCACCCGACTCTGGAAGCTGGGAGACAGGTTGGTGACCCCTGCCCTCACCTCCCCCACCTCCAAGCCACCCCTATCCCCGGTCAACAGGGGCACTGACATGACAGCCGCAGTGGAGCCAGGATCCCCAGCAGGGCCCCCTCCCCCTCCCGCACCAGCTGACGACAGTCTTAGCAGGGATGGGGTGTCTTGAATGGTCCCCTTCACTTTTTTATCTTTGTTCTTCTTCTTAGTGACAGTTGTCCCACCCTTCATAGAGGATGGGCTAGCCTGCTTCTGGCCTGCTTCCCCAGGGCCATCCACCTCAGATAAGGCCATGGCAGAGGGCAGCTGGGAGGAGGCCTGATCCCCATCATCTGACAGGCCCTTGGCACCACAATCACTGCCCACCCAAGCCACCTCAAATGGGGTGGTTAGGGCAGGCAGGGGGCAAGTGGAGACATCAGCCTCTTCACCTGGTGGTGTCTCTGCACCGGTGGGGTTGGGCACTGTAGGTGGAATGGGTTGGGGGAGGGTTGGGGATTAGTCCCAGCCCCTCCACTGGATGGCACTCTCACACCAGAGATTCCAGCCCTCTCAGATGACACAGGGGTGGAAGGAGGTCAGGAAAACCTCTTGACCTCACTGGGTGGGGCCTGTGTCCCAGAGGTAGAGGTGCCATCCATTGGCACCGCTATAGTTGCCAATGTTCTGGCTGCTCTCTCCCATGGGCACTAGGCTGCTAGGTGGGAAGAGCTACCACACTGGAAACACGTGGTCTCCCCAAAGGAAAAATAGATCACAAACCTCCAACCGTTGAACATGAGGCTCAAGGACTGAGGTAGAAACCACAGGACCTCCCTGAGGAGCATGAAACCTGCCTTTGAAAAAACAGGACATGCTTCAGCTTTGGGTTCTTGCTTCTCATCATCACTCAGTGAAAGGAACTCATAAGAACCCCATAGGGCTCGCGTTCCTTTGCCAGTTCCCAATCGGTCACATGCGGGGGCACATTAGAAATCACCACTGTCACTGCTGGGGTGTCTAGGGGCATGACAAAATAGTCTGCACCCACAATGTCCAGGCCCTGTGTGCACACCCTGTTAACTAAGGTGTCATTGTTCAGATAAATCATTGAAACCTTGTTAACACAACATGCGTAACATATGTTATATTGCATCTATGCAGACCTCAACCCCGATGTAGGGAAAGGTGTGAACCCTCAAACCATGGGTAATGGGGAAGCTCTGGAAGGCATCCTCATGCCAGCTGCTGGGTTTAGGAGCAGTCATTCCTGTTAGAACAGGGTTAAATTTCAGCTATAACTAAGCAAAAGGAAAACAATAAAAAAGTTTATAATAACTAAAAAGATAAGTGTCTGGGAATGCAGCCACAAAACTCTAGATGGGAGGGGGAAAGGGGTGGAGAAAAAAATGGCACGGGGGGAAAAGGGGATTGAAACAGTGAAAACAAAAGAACAAAGAGAGTGGGGGCAGAAGGGGTAATCAAGAGCACCCCTTGCAAGGCAAGCTAATGGAAAAGATAACTCCCAACAACAAGCAAACTGAAAAGAAGAGAGAAAGAAAGGAAAAGAGACAGTAAGTAAGAAGGCTGTAAAGACAAAGAAACTGGAAGTACCAGGAGGATGGGACAAAGAGGAGAGAAAAGGCGAAAAAAAGCTACAAAAATGCAAGAAAAGAAAGAGAAAGTGAGATAAACAAAGGCTAGAGACCTTTAGACAGGTGGGAGTCAGAAAAGAAAAGAGGTAGGAAGCCAGGGTGTCTTACACTCAGTATCACCCCACACAGCTCCAAGTGAGCCTGGTCCAGTCCATCCAGAGAGGAAGGAAGGATTTGGATTTTAAATATTTTATTCAGGGGTTCAGGGGTACAACAATGGTGGCCACTTGCAAGCGAAAGCACCAACAACTTACTACCAACCCAAAAACGAGATCGGACAAGTCTCTTTGTCCTCAGATCCAGAACCCAAATCGGGCAAGGGAGTTAATGCCCACCCAAGTATTCCAAAGAGATCCGAGCCACAGCCCGTCCGCAAAAGGTGTGTCCCACGCACCCCAAATCCCGGGCCAAAAGACAAAACCCCGGGCCAACCAAACCACCCACACATCACACCATGACAGACACCTTCGCTGCATTTCACGTCGTGTCTCACATGCTATGCGGTCGGCGTGCCGGCCACACAGTCCTAACCAATTCAGACCCTGCTCCATCCCCTCATCCACATCACAAAGCCTTCAACTTCCACCCAAAAGAGAGCAAAAAAGCAGCCTGGCGAGGGCCCAGGACGTGGCAGCGCTGGAAGTCGCAGTTCGACCCCGAGCCAGCCCGGTCGCCCAGACCGGTCATGACATCAGAGCGCGTATTTGAGACGGCCGTCCTCCACCCGGCACAGCGCGCCCTCCAGGGCCCAGCGCGCCTCAAAGGCGGGCACCGCCCGCCGGAGCACAGCGTGCTCGAACTCCAGCGAGAGGCGCGCCCGCACCAGGAGGCGGAAGAGCCGCAGGGCGTCATCTGAGCCGGTCCCGGCCAGCCGGTTCCGGCGGCTCTTGAGGACGGCCAACTTGGCCTGCCCCAGCACGAAGTTGGCCAGGCAGACGGGGCCCCTCTCGGCCGCCCGGTACGGGCAGGAGCACACGTAGGTGGTCTCCGAAAAGCTCCTGCCCAGAGCCCGCAGCAGCAGGCTGAGGGTGACAAAGAGTGGCTGCAGGCGGGGGCAGTCAAGGAAAGCGTGAAAAAGGGTCTCCTCGACATCCCCCGGGCAGAAATGGCAGGCTGTCGAGGCGGCTGGATCCAAGTGGGACGCAAACGTGCCGGTGGCTAGGATGCCGTGCAGCAACCGCCACTGCAGGTCGCCAGTCTTCTTGGCGATTGGCGGCTTATACAATGTGCGCCACGCCAGGTGGGCCGGTGGGGAACCTGGCGGCCCCAGGCGCCGTCGCCACGGTGTGTCGGGGCGGCCCGCCAGCACTTGGGCGTGGCGGACGTGAATCACCCAGGCGTATAAACCTCTACGCGACAGAGAAGCAAAAGAACAACCCGTGTCACTGTCAGGAGGCACAGGGAGCGTCAGCAGGGTGCCAGGGCCGCCGGCCAGATCGTCGGCCACGGCTGGGGTGACTGGTAACGCAGGGAACGTCTCGCTCGGGGCGTCTTCAGTGCAGGGGGCCTGCCCCGCCCGGAGATGGGCCTCCAGGGCGGCTGCCGCCTCCAAAGGGAGGGCGGCCCGGATGTTGCACAGGAAACGGCCCACGCTGCGAACGGAGCGCCTGCCCAGCCGGCTGCTCAAGGCCTCGGGCGAGAGCCAGGCCGACCGAGCAGGGTCCAGGAGGTGGCCCAGGCGGAGAACACGCGCCTGAATGAGAGCGGCCGTGAGACTGGCAGAGGCCAGGCTCGGCACGGGGTGCCTCAGCGCCGGGTTGTGCACCAGGGGTTCCCCCAGCACCCGCGGGAACTGAAGGCGACGGGCCTGGGACTGGAGGTGGAACGTGGCTTGCCAGGCTCGCACCACGCTACGGTAAAAGGCTGGCAGCACGGCCCAGTTCAAGAGCGTGAGGTCCAGCAGGAAGAGCTCCCGGTCAAAGCCGAGGGCCCCCACCCTCTGCAGAAACCGGCATGCCAGGTGTTGCCAAGCTGGGCGCTCCTCGCTGTACAGGAGTCGCTGGAGGGCCTGGAGGCGGAAGGAGACCACCCTGCTCGCTAGGTCCACCAAACTCTGGCCCCCCTCAGTCACAGGGAGGTAAAGGACAGGTCGTGGGAGCCAGTGGCGCCCGTCCCAGAAGAAGTCGACCAGGAGGCGCTGGAGTCTCTCGAGCAGGTCCTCCGGCGGGTCGAGTACGGCGCACCGATGCCACAGGCTCGCCGCCACTAGGTTGTTCACGATGAGGACGCGTCCACGGTAGGAGAGGCTGGGCAGGCGCCAGTGCCACCTTTGCAGGCGGGCCTTCACTCCTTCCTCGAGGCCGTCCCAGTTGCGCGCCATGAAGGCCGGTGGCCCCAGGAACACGCCCAGGATCTTGAGGCCCTCGCGGCGCCAGCTGAGGCCCCCGGGCAAGGCCGGGGGGGTCGTGGCGATCCACTCTCCAAGCAGCAGGGTATCGCTCTTGGCCCAGTTGATACGGGCCGAAGAGGTGCGCTCATAGGCTCGCTGGCAGGCTGTCAGGGCCTCCACGTCCTCCTGGGTGTTAAGGAAGACGGTCACGTCGTCTGCGTATGCCGAGAGCCGCAGCGGAGGGGCAAGGGACGGGCCCACGGCTGGTGGCAGGGCCACGCTGCTCAGGCGGCGCCGCAGCGCATGCAACAGCGGCTCAATGGCCAGGGCATAGAGCATGCCCAACAGGGGGCAGCCCTGACGGATGCCTCTGCGCGCGGGGAACGGGGCACAGAGCACGCCGTTCACCTTGAGCAGGCTGGAAGTGTCTCGATACAAGACCCGGAGGGCGCCGGTGAACAGGGGCCCAAAGCCAAAGGCCTCCAGGGTCCGAAAGAGGTAGGTGTGGTCCACCCGGTCAAAGGCTTTCTCCTGGTCCAGGGAGAGAAGGCCAACATCCAGGCCAAAGAGGTCGCTGGCTGTGAGTAGGTCGCGCAGCAGAAACAAGTTGTCTTGGATGGTTCTGCCCGGCACGCAGTAGCTCTGCTCAGGCCCAGTGACGGGGGCCATGACAGTGCGGAGGCGGGTGGCCAGCGCCTTGGCCAGGATCTTGTAATCCGCACACAGCAGGGAGACCGGCCGCCAGTTCTTAATGCAGCCAAGGTCTCCCTTCTTGGGCAGCAGCGTGAGCACTGCACGGCGGCAACTGATCGGCAAGACCTTGTCGGCAAGACTCTCCTGGAAAACGCGCAGGAGGCCGGGGCCGAGAAGAGGCCAGAAAGCCTTGTAGAACTCCGCAGGCAGCCTGTCGAGGCCCGGGGCCCTGCCGGAGGCGAGGCCAGCGGCGGCCGCCGCCAGCTCTGCCAGAGACAACTCCCGCTCAAGCGCGCCAGCCTCCGAGGCACCAAGGCGCGGCAGGCCCGCGTGGAGTTCAAGCGCGGCGTCGGGGCAGGACGGCTCAGCCGCAAACAGGTCGCGATAGAAAGCCACAGCATGCTCGCGTACTTCGCCTGGGTCCGTGATGACCTGGCCCTCAGAGGTCTTGAGGTGATCTAAGACTTTGCTCGCTGCCCGCCGTCGCTCCAGGTGGAAAAAGAAGCGGGTCGGGGCATCCGTTTCGGCCAGCTCCTGGCAGCGGGCGCGGATCCGCGCTCCACGGGCCGCGCTCTCCGCCAAGTCGCGCAGGCACTTCTTCCGGAACCGGAGGCTCTCGCGCAGCACCGCATCGCTGCCAGCTGCCAACAGGGCAGCCTCGAGCTTCACCACGTCCTCCTCCAGCTCTCTGACACGGCAGCGCAGTTCATTGGTGGCCAGCTGCGTGTACTGCTGGCAAAAGGCCCTGATCTGTACCTTGCCCACATCCCACCACAGCTTCCAGGAGGAATACTTCGGCCTTGTGGCCTCCCAGCCCCGCCAAAAGTTGGCAAAGCAGTCCCGGAAGTACGAGTCTTGAAGCAGGCTGACGTTGAAGCACCAATAAGGCGCTCGTGCACAGGTTCTCCCTGGCAGGCTCAGTTCACAAAAGGCTAGGCCGTGGTCTGACAGGCCCGAGGGAACGATGCGGCCACTGCGTAGGAGTGGCAGGTGGTGCCTGGTGACATAGATGCAGTCGAGGCGAGCCATAGTGAGACCCCCGGCACTCATCCTGGCCCAGGTGTACTGGCGCGCGTCGGGGTGCAGGACTCGCCAGACGTCGACGAGGCCTGCGGTCTCCAAGATGGACTGCAGCCTGCGGGCGGAGGGCAGGTGAGGCTCGGGCCCCGTACGGTCGAGCAGGGTATCGGTGGTACAATTAAAGTCCCCGCCTACAAGAAGCAGGTCATCATCCTCACCGACCTGGCGCAAGAGACCGGCCAAGGTCTCAAAGAAAGTGACCCTCTCCTGGCCATCGGAAGGTGCATAGATGTTGACGAGCAGCAGATGGTGTTGCGCTAGGGTGACGCGAACCGTCAGCAGGCGGCCGGGGACCACCTCTCGTGCCACCGCCGTGTCAGGCTGCAGCTGTGATGATAGGAGAGTCGCGACCCCGGCACTAAGGTTGGTGCCGTGACTCAAGAACACCTGGCCTTGCCAGGCGGCACGCCAGGCCAACTGGTTGTGCCTGTCGGAGTGCGTCTCCTGGAGGAAGGCGACAGCCAGCCGCTTCTGGCGCAGGAGCTCCAGCACGGCCTCTCGCTTCACCGGGTCTCGACAGCCGTTGATGTTAAAAGTGCCGATGGTTGTGGCTGCCATGGGTGTGAGGTTGGGAGAAGAAGAGCGAGGCAAGGCGTAGATAAAGAGCCCCCAAGAGCCGAGCAAAGGCAGAGGCAGGTCGAAGAGAAAAGGCCTATCGTTGCCTACTCTAGTCCAGGGACCCCACCAGGCCCCATTCATCTCTCACCCGCTGGGCGAGCTTCTCCAGACGATAGGCCATCTGCCTAGTGCCCAGATCCCGCTGCATGAGCTTGGCCGCCGCCCTGGCAGCCTTGATGAACACTTTAGGGTCCTCGCACCACTGGGTGATGCGCGCCGCTACGTTCTTTTGCCCTTTCGTCTGCTTGAGAAAGGTCAGGAGCCCCCCATAGTCAGGAGCGACCCGGGGGGGGCTGCCAACATGGGCTGCACATTTCCCACAGAGGAGCGGCGAGGGCGCACACTGGCTGGGAGCGCTACATCCACACCCTCGATATCCAAGCCCATCAACCTCCTCTGATCGTCCAGGTCGAGGTCTGGCTCTTGAAGAGCAAGCCCCACCTTCTTGGGGGGGGAGAGGTCATCTCGCTCTCGAGGTCGCTTGCGACACTCAGAAAGCTGGATCTCCATCTCACAAGCTTCCTCACCCGATTCAGTGGCCTGGGACGTGACCAAGAGGTCAGCAGACTCTTCTGCTGCTCCCTGGGTCAGACCCCCAGAGGCGACGCATTGTGCATACGTCTTCTTGCCCCCCATCTCCAAGAGCTGGGAGACGGGCAAGGCGTTAATGACCCCTGTCTCCCCTACCTCCAAACCGCCCTCCCCCCCAGTCAGCGGAGCTGCTGATGTGACAGCCGGAGCAGGGCCAGGCTCCCCATCGGGGGCCTCCCCAGCACCAGCTGCAGAAGGCCTCAGTGGGGACGGGGCGTCCTGAGGGGTCCCTTTCGCTTTCCTCTCCTTGTTGCCCTTCTTCTTCTTCTGCTTTGTGGCAGATGACCCCTCCTTCACAGAGGGTGGGCCAGACTGTGCCTGGCCTGTCTCCTCAGAGCCAGCCACCTCAGCCAAAGCCGTGGTAGAGAGCAACTTGCAGGGGGTCTGAGCCCCATCGTCCGATGGGGCCTCGGTGCCACAGTCGCTGACCGCCCCGGCCTCGATCGGGGGGGCCAGAGCAGGCGGGGCGGAAGCGGAAGCATCCGCCTCTCCCCCCGGTGCCGTCTCTGCGCTGGTGGGAGTGGGCACCGTAGGTGGAATGGGGGGCGGGGGGCTGGGGCCTAGCCCCATCTCCTCCGCCGGACGACGCTCCCACGCCAGAGACTTGAGCCCCCTCAGATGGAACAGGGGCAGGACGAGGTCGGGAAAGACTCCCGGCCTCACTGGGTGGGGCCTGCGTCCCGGAAGTGGATGGGCCGTCGGTCGGCGTCGCTGTAGTTGCCGACGCTTTGGCCGATCCCCCCCGCGGGCACTGGGCCGCTAGGTGGGACGAGCTCCCACACTGAAAGCACGTGGTCTCCCCACAGGAAAAATAAATCACATACCTCCGCCCGTTGGACGAGAGGCTCAAGGACTGAGGCAGAGACCGTGAGCCCTCCCTAAAGAGCATGAACACCTGCCTTCGAAAAGACAGGACATGCCTCAGTTTGGGGTTTTTGCTCCCTATGGTCAACCGGCGAAAGGGACTCGTAAGCACCACATAGGGCTCGAGTACCCCTGCCAGGTCTCGGTCGGTCACGTGCGGGGGCACATTGGAGATCACCACCCTCACCGCTAGGTTATCTAGGGGGGTGACAAAGTAATGCGCGCCCGCAATGTCCAGGCCCTCTACGCACACCCCGTGGACTAGGGTGGGGTCGCTCAGGTAGACCATCGGGACCGTGTTGACACGACCTGCGTAACGGATGGTCTGCTGTCCCAAGAGACTAGCCAGAGCGTCCACGCAGACCTCAACCCCAACAAAGGGAGGGGTGTGCACCCTCAACCCACAGGTAATGGGAAGGTTCTGGGAGGCATCCTCGTGCCAGCTGCTGGCTGTAGGAGCAGCCATTCCTGACAGGACAGGGTTAATTCCCAACTCTAACTAAGCAGAGCAACAACAAAAAAGTTTATAGTAACTAAAAAAGATAAGTGTCCGGGAAAGCGGCCACAAAAACTCCAGATGGGAGGGGGGAAGGGGGTGGAGAAAAAAAAGCGGCTGGGGTTTGAAAAAGCGAGAAAAAAAAAGGACAAAAACAAAAGGGAGGGGGGAAAAGGGGTAATTTAGAGCACCCCGCGGAAGGCAAGCTAGTGGAAAGTAACTCCCCGCTACAAGCAAGCAGAAAAGAAAGAGAGAGAGAAAGAGCGAGAAAGAGACAATAAGAAGGAAGGCTGCGAAGACAAAGAGACCGGAAGTACGGGGGGATGGGACAAAGAGGGGAGAAAAGGGGGAAAAAAAGCTGCAAAACAGCAAGAAAAGAGAGAGAAAGCAAGATAAACAGAGGCTAGAGACCTTTAGACAGGTGGGAGTGGGAAAAGAAAAGAGATAGGAAGCCGGGGAGTCTTACGCTCAGGATCGCCCCACGCAGCTCCAAGCGAGCCTGGTCCGGTGCGTCCAAAGCAGAAGGTGTTTTGTAACCTGGTCATAAAAAGAGACTAGATTAGTCAGGCATGATCTACCTCCTATGAACCTGTGCTGGTTCCCCCTCAGCATACTTTTTCCTGCTGGGATCTCACATATATGAGCCTTAATCTTTTCGAAGACTTTGCCAAGGATGGAGGTGAGACTGACTGTAGTTGCTTGGATCCTCCTTCCTCCCCTTCTTGAAAATAGGACCACATTGGCCCTTTTCCAGAAATCCTCTGGGACCTGGTCCATGTGCCACAAGTGCTCAAATATTCTTGCCAATGGCTGTGTAATGACATCAGCCAGTGCCTTCAGTACCCTCGCATGGAGCTCATCCAGGCCTGCCAACTTAAATGCATCCAGTCCTTCCAAGTGACTCTGCACCATCTCAGGGTCAACACTTGGTGGTCTGGCAACCTGCTGTTGTCTCTCTGTGATCCTATTGTGAGACTTCTCTTGCCCCTCGTTTAGGAAGACTGAGGCAAAGAACTCATTGAGGAGCTCAACCTTGTCCCCCCTGTCTGTCACTAATTGCTTTTGCCAATTCAGTAGTGGTCCTATACTGCCTTGGGCCTTCCTTTTACTCCCTATATATCTGAAAAATATTTTTTTTGTTATCCTTAACTTGGGATGCCATCCTCAGCTTCATGTTAGTTTTGGCTTTTCTAACTGCCTCCCTACAACTGCGAGCTGAGGAGACATACTCCTCTTTAGTAATTTCTCCCCATTTCCACTGCTTATATGCCCCCCCTTTTTGCCCTTCGGCTTCTCTGGATTTCTCTGGTTAGCCAAGGAAGCCTCTTGGCCCCTTTCTCCCCCGCATCGGGATCGTCTCCCTCTGTGCCCGAAGGATCACTTCCTTAAGGCACAGTCACCCTTCCTGGGCTCCCATCTCACCAAATCCCTTACCCTGCAGTCCGTCATTGACTAAATGCCTGAGCTCACTGAAGTCACCCTTCCTAAAGTCTAGCACTTCCACCCAACTAGTTACCTTTCCCACTCTATGCCTTATGGGGAATTCTATTATTTGGTGGTCGCTGTCCCCCAGGTGACCACTAACCTGTAGGTCCCCTACCATGTCATCCCCTATTGCCAGTACCAGGTTCAGTAAGGCATTCTCTCTAGTGGAAAACCATGTACCTCCTGTGTCAGGTGGAGGTCCTGCACACAGGATAGGAACTTGCATGAACAGTTGGAATTTACTGTCTGAGTTTCCCAGTAGATGTCAGGGTAGTTTAGATCCCCCATGACTACTGCTTCCCTAGTTTTTATGGTCTCTGAAAGCTGCCTCAGGAGTTCCAAATCTAGTTTTTCCCCTTGGTGTGGGGGTCTGTAGCAGACCCCTACCACCAAATCCCTTTCCCCTTGACCTCCATGTATCCTAACCCACAATCCTTCTACTTTCTCCTCCTCCAATTCCATTTTGATAAGGTTTGATTTATAATGCTCCTTGACATAGAGCGCATTCTCTCCCCCTCTCCTCCCTACTCTATCCTTTCTGTACAGCTTATAGCCCTCTATGTGTACAGCCCAGTCATAGGTAGAGTCCCACCAGGTTTCTGTTAACCTCACTAAGTCGTGTTTTCTGCAAGCAGGAGTGGTAGTTCATCCTGCTTGTTCCTCATGTTCCTAGCATTAGTGTATAGGCATTTGAGCCCTGCAACTGGCGCATTTGTTGCCGCCCAGCTCTGATGCCCAATGGGCCCCTTATTGCTTACCTGCTTATTGCTTACCTGTGCTGTACTGCTGGATGTCCCATGGATTACATGTTCCTGATGTTCTGCTTCTTCTGCCTCCCCATCCCCCATCTGAGCTAGTTTAAAGCCTGACGCAGGAGATCAGCCAACCTGTTGGAAAAAAGAATTTTACCTTTCATTAAGAGGTGAAGTACATCACGTCCCCATTTGGCCAGGAAGTCAACCACAGCTAGCTGGGTCCAAGGTGTCAGCTCTGAGCAGGCAGGGTCCTGCCACTGGTCTCCCTAGCAGGAATTCTGGTGCTCCCTATTGGAAAACTGAAAAATCCCTGATAAAAAAAATCCCAAAGTCACTGTGTATAATACCCCAAAATCCATGTTTCTCCACAAGTAAAACAAAAGACCACTATAAAGAGAGAGAGAGAGACAGAGAGAGAGACAGAGGGAGAGACAGAGGGAGAGACAGAGGGAGAGAGCGATCAGTTGGGCAATATTTTATTGATATATCTATAGTGTTAAAGCACTGGCTGTTGGGGGGCTATGGCCACACAGGGGGTACAGCCCCCAAACAGGAGCTATGGCCCCCCAACAAGGGCGAAATGGTCCCCACAGGTGCTACCAACCCTCCACAAGGCTCACATGCCCCACCCCAGCCCACCAATTGTTGCTTCACCTGGCCCCATCCCCCACTAGCTGCTGCAGCCCCCGATGGCTGCCCCTACCAGCCCCACCCTCCACAAAAACTTCATTTTTTTTTAGACCCCTAGACATCCAGGGGTCTAATTTTCTCCCCATGCTGCAAATATTTTTTCATTCCTGCACATGCCTCCTGCCCCACCTCAAAGGGGTTTGAGATGGGGCAAGAGGCATGTGCACACTCATCTGGACATGCCCAAGGAGGATAAGTATCCTTAAATCTCAGCATTATGCAAAAACACTTAGGTATACATAAATTTGGAATTTAAGATGAGGTCTTTGTTTAAAGCTGCAGCTCTGACATTTATTCATTCTCTTTCTTTAAAAAAAGCTATAAAAAGGGATATTTGGGAACAAAATGGATTTCTATTAAGTAGAAAAAAATCTGTGAATTAAATAACTAGGATTGTTGCCGCATTACAGAACTAAGAACCCAACATTATATAAGTTTTGTTATACTCCATCTGCAGTGTACATAGACAGATAACAGAAGCCCAACAAAGAGAGACATTTAACAGAGCAGTTAGGCAAGATCTGGGTGACAGCCGCAGACAGACAGGACATTTTCCCTCTCAGATGAATGCTGGATCTATGATTTCCACTTTACATAGGAAATAAAACAAATGACTTTAATCATGACAGTGGAAAGTCATACTTCCCAGAGAAAGAAGTGATTTGAGCAGCCAGAAGCATAGTTCAGGAAGGCAACTGACAGGCAGACACAGAGAAGCATCACTAGTAATGACTGGACATCGTGTAGTGGGAGTCAGGGAAGATCAAAACAGAATAAATCATTGTTCACATACAGAATGGGATACGACATAGTGCTTGGGTCTGCTTTGCAGTCCAAGCAAGGAAGACCCAAGAAATTACAGAAACTGATTAATATAGTGCATAACAAAAACATGATAAAAAGTTGGTCAATACCTGGCTCTTGATAAAATTTATCATTTGAAAAATATTTTTCATATTAAGATAATGCAAGTAAAGCAGATCTAAGAAAGAACTCCCCAGTCCCTTTCTCCTAAGGATTACAGAAAAGGTAGCTGTAAAACATGCCTGCAGTCAGACAGACAAATGATCTGAGCCTTGGGCTGAGTAACACTCCAGGCCATAGAGGGGAGCCTTAAACACTTAAGTGAATGTCATGGGCTTCAGGAGAAATCACATGCCGTGGTTACCTTTGCACTAGTTATCTCCGCAACTTTGAACACAAAGACACTATGAACATTTTAAAAATAAGCTTCTGAGTCAAGCTGACCTCCTGTGCTAAAAGGAAGCTTAGGTCTAAATTTGTTTGAATAAGAGGGATCCAGGTAAAATCTCATGAATGAAGCCTTTTTCCCTAGGATCTGAAATGGGGGGCAGGGAGAGAAACCCCACTTCTTCACTTGTTCTCCTACAAATTGTGTTCCTGGCCCTGTGCCATATACCACCTTTCCCCCCTGTTTATTATTAAGGATGTTCAAATAAGCAGACTTATTTCCTCAGACTTCATCTACTAGAAAATGCTGGTCCCTTCAGTATTTATTTTCTAAATTGAATTTAAAACTTGTGAAAGATACACAATTGATAGTGTCGTGTCTGCCAACAGCTGACAAGACGGAAGGGCAATAGTCTATCCAATGGATTGACTCCACCACATGTTACTGCAGATAAAGACCCAGAATGCAGCCTTCTCTGTTCCACATAGTAATTATCACAGAAGCGTGAACACAACGTTCTCCTGGCTGAGCAAGTATGAAATATTACAAACTTGCCTCAGCATTCATTTTATATATTACAAGTGACACTAGAAATGAAGATCCTATGTTTACTCATGAAAGGACTTAGAACAGGAAGTGGGAATTCAACATCTTCCATAATCACATTTCTCTTCTCAGTTCTAACCTAGAGGGACCACCACAAAGAGTAGGAGGGTACATGTTTTTTTTGCCAATTCCACAGTTGTCCACTGTGCTGAAAACAGTTGCTGCTAGTTATATGGATATGGATATTTCTTGTGAGATGACAGCCTGCCAACTGAAAATAGGCTGAGGCCATCAACTTGTTAGGCAGCAATTAGATGGCTGAGGGTAGAGACTTTTGACTTATTTTGACATATGATAGATCCAAATAAGGAACTTTCAGATGAAAGACTTTGTATGGCATTAATAGTTTCCCATGATAATTGTATTTGAATTATAGCATGCATCTGCATATTTTAACTGATTCAGCAAAGACTAATCTAGACAACCAGTTTTGTCTCACTAAGTACTTCAGGCTTGGACCTCTCACTTTTTAATGATCAATTCAAACAATAAGATAAATAAAGCAATTCAGACATTTATTCTAAAAGAAATAGAAAGACATAATATTCCACCTAAAATATGTATATAAAGCTACCATAGCAATCCAAGTATTAATGAAAGTATCTTTTCTAATGTGTAAAATTAGAAAACACTGTTCAAGAAAACCATGCAACAATCAAAAATATGCTCTGAAAAAACCTAAGTTCTGCAGCACCCATTACACTTGCTTGTTTAGTCATTAACTCTGACCACATATAAGTGGTGCTCAAACTGCAGCAAGGAAGTTTGGCACCCAGGGCAAGCCATGGTGCTGAGCCACTTTTTGCTCTGCTGGGAACTCTGGTTGGAAGGGGGGTGGAAAAGGAGCCCCCTTGACAAGTGTGCCCCCCCCCACCTTCCAAGCTTAAGTCTTGGAGGGGCCAGGCTGGGCTGGGCCCACCCACCAGAAGGTCTCCTTTTCCACCATCCCTCCACCAGAGTTCCCAGCACGCCCTCACCCTACGCACACATCTGAGAGGAACATGCCCCCCCATGCTTGCTTGGGAGTGCACACAGCAATGGGTATCCCCACACTCCCCCCAAACAAGCCACTCATGGCTCTGTCCATGCACCACCCCAGCTGGGCAGTACCTGTTGGCACCTCTTCAATTTGGTGTCTAGGGAGGTCACCCTGCTCGCCGCTCCCCACCCCTTGCTATAGTACTGGTGATGCTTATAGTCTTAAGTTAGATAAACAAACAAGAGAACCATTGTATGTCAAGACACTTTCTACTTCATTTAGTGGATTGCAAATTGTTACCACATTCTGTAAACAGAGTAATAATAGATATTTAAGGGAACCACAAAAGAAACCTAATCAGTGAAACTAATAGCAATACCTAAGAACTCAGAGAAATCAGATACTGTCTACTGTGCCCATCTCATCATACATCTTTACAAATCAAAACAGAAAAAAGTAGAAATTAGTAAAGTAGCAAAATGTAAGGGGAGATTCATATTTTCGAAATACAGAGCAGAACTTGGCTGTCAGAGTAAAAAAAAGCACTTCACTTGAACTAATGTTTTCAATTACATCACAAAAGCTAAGTACAAACATTCAAAAAGCCCATGGTGAGTACTCTAACTATTGTGCTATACTGAAAGCCCTATAAATTGGAATGTGTTCAAATTAAACACACATTTGCCACTTGATGGGGCTGGAGCTTAAACTGCCTGAGGCCAGAAGGTATGGGGATCTCTCACATGCCTCCCCACATTCCTTGTGGATGCCCCAGGCTGCTGAAGACTCCTGAGCACTACTGAATGGGTCAGCCATCCCTAATTCTGGCATGGGGGAACAGTCTCTCTCCCCTCCCTCCAGCTGCTGTGTTAGCAACAGAAACCAGAGAATGACAGAGAAGCAAGGCTGGAAGGGACCTCTGGCCAAGGTGGGGATGCCTGGGTGCCAGGAGGGTGAGCCCATCTGTCAAGTGGAAGCCTAGACAGCTGTGAACTAGCATCTCCCCAGAATCAAAATGAGGGCTGGGGGCTCCCATCCTACTTAGATCCACAGAAAATTGGGAGAGGGTAGGGGAATGGCACAGGGCAGGATCACCCAGAGCTAGGCTGGAAAACACACACACACACACACCGAAGCCCTGTGCCCCACCAAACCCCAGTGGCAGCAGCAGTGGCTCTGTTTCCCACCCCACTATGCCATGTCCCCACTCAGAGGCAGGCTGGAGACACACAAACATACGCACAAAAGTCTGCACTGCACTGCACTGAACACCAGCAGAAGTGGCAGCAGAAGCAGCTCTGCTCCTCACTCTGGCATGTATGGCCCTGCTCAGGGACAGGTTGGAGATGCACACACATACACCAAGCCCTGCTCCCTGCAGAGAGACAGCCGGAGTGGCTGCGCAGTGCTGTGCCACTTTTCATTGTGCCGGGAACTCTGGTGAGGAGGGATGGAAAAGGATCCTGGAAGCCAGGAACTCTGATGAGGAGAGCTGCCATGGTGGGGGCCAGACCATCCCCCACCAAGGTCCAAACCAGGAAGCTGTGATGGCACCTGCCTGGCCAGGGGGATCCTTTCTCCCAAATGCAGCCAGAAGCAGCACCATGGTGCTGAGCCACTTTTTGCTCTGCTGGGAACTCTGGTTGGAAGGGGGGTGGAAAAGGAGCCCTCTTGACAAGTGCACCCCCCCCAGCTTCCAAGCTCAGGTCTTGGAGGGGCCAGGCTGGGCTGGGCCCACCCACCAGAAGGTCTCCTTTTCCACCATCCCTCCACCAGAGTTCCCAGCAGAGCAAAAAGAACCACAGCCCTGCACTGATGTTCCTGACTGAAGCCGAGAGAGAAGCCCCACTGCTGCCAGAGTGGCTTGGTCTGCCCCCACCAAGACCTGAGCCAAGAAGCTGGGGGAGGCCCACCCAGCAGGGGTCTCTTTTGCCATGCCCTCACCAGAGTTCCTGGTGCAGTGAAAAACAGCACTGCACTGCAGCTTCTAGCTCCCCAGCTGGCCTATGGTATGCTGTAGGGACAGGATGGCTGTGGGGATAGAAAATCTCCCTCCCCAGCCAGGCTGCAGCTCACAGCTGTCCAGAGGGAGGACATAGGGCTGGGATCAGAGGCTGTCACTGACCAGGGATCAGAGTCTGTCACTGACCTGGGGCCTAGTGTAGCCCCATCATTTGGGCAGAACAGATGAGCTCTGCCTAAGGTGAGCACTCTGCCATGTGAGGAGCACCTGGGATGCTGGCAGTGTGACCTAGCTTAACACTTGATGGGATGTGGAAGAGAGGTTAAAAAATGCATACTAATGTAAAGCACTTTAATCTGATAGCACATCCATCATGGGTTAATTTAGAGCATGATCTGCCATTTTTAAAGTATGTCATGAGCTTCTGTTCCGTTACATATCATGATATAGAGTGCCTTTTGTGTGCTTATACTGTGATATGTGTAACGCCTATACCTAGACAAAGTTAGAACACCAAGCACTGCAGTGTCAATTAGTTACCATTACAAGTGCATACATAGTCAATTGTCAGTTTCATTGGACCATATCATGGTGATAAAAAAATGAAGAGCTCTACAGAAAGACCTTTTAACAGATAGTTCTCAATCAACATTTTTACAGACACAGAATTTTTAAAGCAAATATATGGAGAGCCTGGAAATAATCCATTCAGTTAGTTGCATATGTATTCATCAGTCAGAAGTCTGTTCTGCCGGCTTTCTACTTGACAGAAAATCTTTTGAATTTATAAAAAAGCACATAACCTTCCAAGCTGTTGGAGAAATCTTACCTGACAGCCAGCCTAACACATGTATTTGCTTCACAAATCACTTCTGAAGTGATATGTCATACTTAGAATTAAGATGTGTTATTTTAAAACAAGAATGCATAATATTTTTGTGGTATTTTAATCTCTCTGTATATTAAAAGAAGCAAGATAAACGCGTTTGCAGAAGTAGGAACTACAGAACGGAGATGGAGAATTCATAAACTATGAACAGATCTTCAAGGGAACTGAAAAGCTTTGAAGAGAATTAGACAGAAATAAAAAGAAACTTAGGAAAGGTGAGGGGGGAGACCATAATTGAAAGATAAAAAAAAACATATTTTTAAGAATACAGAAATACTAAGAGGATCTCATGAAGAATGTAAAGGAACATATTAACCTGGATTTTTGTTGAAACTGGCAAATAATAGCTTACATTGCGACTGTCTTTCATGTATCCTTAAGAATTTGGAGGCATTTTGCCATTTAGGCTAGGGACAGACATTCAAAAAGCCAAGCTTGAATTGATTCACTGCACAGCTTAAACTGATTAAGAACCGGACAGACATGCTTTGTTAAATCAGGGAATGCAGGCACGTGCCAGCAGTGGCTCAAGCCAGAAGCCAGAGGGAGCTAGAGCACGCCTGCCAGCTAGTGCCAAAGGGGAGGGAGGAGAGACGCCCTCCAAAGCTCTCACCTCTTTCTGCTGGAGTGGAAGTGGTGTGGCCAGGCACCAGCTGGGGCTAGCAGACACAGGGGATGCCAGCGTGGAGAAAAGGTCCTTTCTCTGAAGCAAGGTATTAAACAAAGCAATTTGCAAACCATACAGCAGGGAACTACCAAAAATCTCTGTCTAAGCTAAGATGCAGCCCAGCAAAATACAGCATACACAGTTTAGCCTAAAGTAAAATGTAAACCAGAAAGACAAGAGTTAGTTTTACTAATCCTGAGGGTAGAGTGTCTCCTTAGAGCTGGATATTCAGAAAGGATTTGTTCACATGTGCTGCTTTATAATGTAAATGTAGCTCTCTGCATTCTTTAATGAGGCTGTCTGCAGCTTCCCTTTACATCATCAGCATCACTGATGATTATCAGGTCTTTGCCAAAACTTCTCACCTCTTAGTCTGGCCCTGCAAGTCTTAGCTCTGAAAATGCAGGGCTTGGATATGCAAACAGAAAGCATATCTGCTTGCCTCTCTCCCCCACTCCCAGACACACAGACAAGCCAAGCCACAGAAACCACGGCCAAAGTCCTGGTGGTGCCAGGAGAGAGAGGGGACAGAGGACAGAGGAAGTGATTAACGCAGCTTTTGCAGGCAAGCCACGGACGTACAGCTGGGGCTGGCAAACAGCAGCTGCAGTCCCCAGGGTTTGCCAGTGGAGGGTGAGGGAGAGTGGGCAGAGGGAGAAATTTGCCTCAGAGGCCATGGCAGGCCAGCATCTGGCTACACCCTGCCTCTGCTCTGGCTAGAGAGCAAAAGGAAGGGCCCAGCCCTGCTGTGGAGCAGAAAGCCCCACCCAGCCCAAGAGCATGCTGGGATGCTGGAGGACTCTGGTTTATATTAAATCAGCAAGGGGTCTGGGACAGAGATTGCATAAACTGGTTTGACACAAATCCATGTTATGACATTTTGTTGCAAATCTCATTTTTAATTAAAATACATTTAATTGCATGATTTTAACAAAAAAATGCAAAATTGCAATTTAAACCAGGCCGTACTTATTACTGATTTTCTGGAGATGAAAAAAGAAATGTATGAATTAAGACCTAGAAAAGAACTTTGAAGAGACGTTTCCTTTCCTACTTGCAGCAAGATGCAGAAAAGACAATTGAAGAGAGTAGGAGTAGACACTATATCTTAGGGCACCTGTACACATGCGGTAAGCTTATTTCCCCTAAATTGAACTTGATTATAGTTTTGTGGGTTTTTAATTATGACTCACTATTTCAATTTAGGAGCTTCTGTCACAGTGATGGCCCTCCATCAGCTCACCCCCCCCCCCCGCACCCCTGTCATGGGTAGTGAGGGGCCTGCTTTTTCTTTTTTTGGTGAAGTCTACCCACCTCTCCCATGGATAGGGGGGTGAGCTGCTTATGGTCCCTGAGCTGCAGGGAGGGGAGGCGGTCCTTCCCTCCACAGCACTGGTGCCCCCCCCCAGGCAGCCTGCCCACTAGCAGCCCTCTTGGGCAGCCCCAGGGAGCACCGTTGCCATGAAGGGAAGGACCAGCCCCTGCAAGAGCTCAGGGTCTGCCAGCACTTCACCCTAGAGTTGTGCAAGATGAGGGCAGGGTCTGCTGGAAAAAAAATTAAAAGTGGGTCCTTCACTATTTTTTTTCTCAGCAGAGTGTGTGCACGAGCTGCTTCTGGGCTGTGCATCCCCTGAGTTGTTGAGGGGACCAGTGCTTCCCACCAGGAGGGTGCCACCCCCTGGGGCTGCCCAGGTGGGGTGCTAACTGGGTGGGTGCTGCCCCAGCTCTCAGGCAGCACCCATCCCAAACCAACAGTGCACAGGGTGCTGGAAGCCTGGGTGTGCTGGGGGAAGCTCAGGTTTGGCAGGCTTCCAGCACCCTGTGCACCATCCCCGTCACTTTCCTGCTGCCTGGGACCTCCCAGGAGCAAGCTGGCTTGCCCCTGAGATTGTGCGGGAAGGCAGCTGGGTGTGCAGGCAGCCGGAGAAATGGCACAAATTTGGGGCATTTTTGATGTGACAAGAAAAACAGATGTCTGTGCCCATGGCCTTTCTGCCACCATAAAGATTGTTATGTTGTCTCAAAGGTGACACCTGTTTACACCTGAATTACCCTCCATCCCTACTGCTCTCATTGAAGCATCAGACTGAGAAAAGAGAATAAGTTCTAGGAGTCCAATAAATTAATCTTTCTTTAGAACCTGACCAAACTCAACTTTCGTTTCATAGTAGTTTGGGGTCAGAAGGGACTTGAACAGATCATCTAGTCTGACCCCCCGCCACTGGCCGGAGCACACTCTGGGATCACGTGACCCCAGACAGGTGTTCATCTAACCTCTTTTTGAATTTACCCAAGGTAGGAGCAAGAACTATTTCCCTAGGAAGTTGGTTCCAGATCCTAGCCACCCTAACAGTGAAATAGTGCCTCCTAATCTCTAACCTGAACCTGTTCTCCAGCAACTTCTGGCCATTGTTCCTTGTCACTCCAGGTGCTGCTGGGGAGAATAGGACCCTTCCTATTTGCTGCTGATCTCCCCTAACGAGTTTGTAGGTAGCCACCAAATCCCCGCTCAGCCTCCACTTGCTGAGGTTGAACAGGTTCAGGGCCCTCAGCCTCTCCTCATAGGGCCTGCCCTGTTGCCCTCCAGCCAAGTGGGTGGCCCTCCTCTGAACCCTCTCTAGGCAGGCCACATCCTTCTTAAAGTGTGGTCCCCAGAACTGGACGCAGTACTCCAATCGTGGCCTGACCAATATGGTGTAGAGGGGAAATATCTCCTCTCTGGACCGGCTTGAGATGCATCTTTGAATGCACAACAAGGTGCAGTTGGCTTTGCTGGCTGCCACCTGGCATTGGCGGCTCATGCTCATTGATCCCGTTCCTCCTCTGTGCTCACAAGGGGGGAGCTCCCCAGCTTGCATGTATGCTGTGGATTCCTTCTCCCCAGGTGCAGCACCCTGCATTTATCTACACTGAGTCCCATCCTGTTACCATCCTGTGAACACAGACTTGTAGCCACAAGTGTGAAATTTGAAGTACAAAATGAGCTGTTATTCTGAAACAGTCTTACAACAGAAATAGGAAGAACCTTTAAACTCTAATGAGAATAGGATCAAAGGAAGCAACAGCGTCACAAAGGTAGGAAATAAGGAAGATTATATGAATGCATTTATAAAAGGTTTCCATATAGTTCATGGGATTGTAAGCAAATGGAAACTTAGGAGTACCAGAAGTCCAACAGTACGAAGTGAAAAACTAAATGTAAATATAAATAGGAAACCCACAAGCTTTTGCACTGAGTGCACGAAAAGATGCTGGTATGGACAATGCTAGATACAGGGTGCTTAGTTAAACCACTGATGTAGCTGCAGCCTCTGACATTCCACTTTTACCCACTTCTGCAAACCTCTCATGTCAGAGGCCAAGTCCCTTTTTCTGCAACACTTCTCCATGTCATTTGTGTGTTATTTTTAAAAAAGATTTATTATGGGGGAATGTGAGAGGTGGGAAGCTGCAAAGTCCAGGGAAAGAAGAAACATGTAATAATAAGATTTTTCCTACTTGACTCTGAGAGCAGTAAGTTGTCTCTACTCATATATCCCAAACCATTTAACCTGGATATGCTGTTTCATATTAGTCACCATAGTTTCTTGGCACAGAATATAAATGATGAAGAGCACTATTAAAGGAACACTGCAAAATGGCTAAGTCACGTAGGTTCCAAGTCTGAATCAAAATCCAGCCAGTGAGTGACTGAACAAAATGAAGATCCTCAGAAACTAAAAATGCTTTCCAGCCCCTGTCTCCATTTTGGTATGTTCATCCCTTGCTAGCTGAAATACAGTTTTGATGGGGCCAGAACTACAGAAATAAAATGGTAATTTTGTATAAGGAAAATATTTGACTAGATTTGGCTGAGGGCTTCATAACTCAGTGGGCTGCCTAGGTGTTGGTCTCAGATATATTATATGGTGGCATGAATACATACCATTGTCCTGCATACCATGCTCTCCTAGCTCTTTTCACCTCTGGGGACTGGACTGGAACTGACCTCATGTCAGTGTACCTTGGATACCCTGGGCGTATAAAGACTTACATCCAACTATCCCATTCAGTCCATCAGGGCCAGTAAAGATCACTCTGAGAATCTCAGTGGAATAAGCCTACTGGTTGGAATAGCTTGGTTACTTCAATTACACAATACTCTTAAAGTTGCAGCCTCTGCATATTAGCATATAATGGTGTCCTACTACTTCCATGTTGAATTCCAATCCCGGCCCTATTTTTTCTGTAGTTTCACTTGTCAAATAAGGCTCTGTATTTTATCTTCCCTGTGAATAACCACTTTGAAGTGAATGCCTTTTTCACCACTATAGTCTTCTCTTTAATAACTAATAATAGAGCTTTGACAGAAGAGTGCTAGGTGGTAAGACAGTGAACATTATTCCTGAGTTCCCATGGCATGGGTCATGGGCCCCACGTAAACAACAGGATTGCTATCTCCCACCATTCAAATATCATGAGCTAGACTTTCAGACCTTGACATTATATGAGAACCCATACATTTTTCAATTCCTTTCATTCATCTTCTGACTTCTGAGATTTTGGTCATATGTTCAGACTTTTCTCCCCATCTCCCAAGCCTAGAAATTAGCTTTATTATAAAAAGAAAGAACAACTACAACATTAAAAACAGCTGAGACTATTTTTCAGTGACTATATGCTTGCAGAGGACAGGCATTTTCTGTTTTTTTTTATTTTTATTTTTTTTGAAGCAGAAAATATCGCAAGAAAATCAAGGGAACTTGGAATGCAAAAATAGCATTGGCTTATGGCAAGAGTCAAAAACACTTCAGAGATTCTGAGTTTACTGTATCCCCTACACCTATTTTGGGATGTGCACTCCCAGATATCTGGCAATTACATTTTTTAGAAGTATTTGGTTTGCTCAATAGGGCTAATATTCATACTGACAGAATTATTATTTTATCCTCACATTCCTCCTAATTACTATTCTGAAGTGATTACTCTTTTTTCAATTGCCTATAGTCAAGTGGATTTCTTCCCTTTAGTAATTAACTCTGGGTATAAACTTGCCTTCATTCCTTTCTGTTGCTACACTGCAATTGTATATGTTTCTATAAAAAAAGAACAGATTAAAACATTTATTACTCTTATAATGGCATAATGATGATACACTTCAACTCAAAACAAGTTTATTTCACAGAAAACGACATTGTCCCACAATACCTAGTTTTATTTAACATACTTAGGTGTGCAGATGCAGGTACCACTTACTCCACAGACTTGGCAAAAAGTCCAATCTTAGCTCATTACTTTTAGTAGAGCCACTAAGGTTAACATATAGAAAGTGAATTGATTAGACCAGAAAAAAACGACAAAACAAAGATCAGAGAGAACATGATGAGACCAGTAATATCTAATCCTCTAACAACATTAAAGAGACAGATAACACAGCAGAAACCTACTAATCTCACTACACAGAGATCAGGAATGCTTCTGTAAAGGACAATGTGATCATTGTAAGTGATCATTTTGAAAGGAATGGCCAAGCAACTAGAAGTGAGCATACTTCTAGATTGGAACAGATTGGAACTCTGCTCGCTCTTCCTTACGTTAGGCAGGGCTAGCTCAGCACTGAGCAGTCCTGGAAACAAGTTTTTGAACACACAGACATTCATCCTAAAGTAGATGGCAATATTTTTAAGAGTAGAGGAAATCATAAGAGTCCTAAGTTAAAGAGTAAAATCATATATACATATGCATATATATCTACATACTTAAAAAATATGGTTTCACTCTTTAGGAATCTTATGATTAGTGAGCCTGTCTGCAAGGATGCTGTTGCCTCTCTTTGTCAGGTGGATCCCATCTTTCTAACAATCCATCTTGGAAAAACATCCAATGGTTGAAAAAGTCAAAATCCTACTGTGAACATCATCTGTGCAGTCATGCAGTGATCTACAGAACGCATCTGCTCCTGCTTGGGCTCTTCCCCTTGACCAGAAGGATCGAAGAGAATACCACCTAAGCCCCTGTCCCCTCGCACCGTTGCTTAAAGCATGATGGGTATAATGTCTGTACCCAGCCATTCTGAGTGGTCTACTATATGTATGGTTTCACCCCTCAACATAGGAATCTTATGATTTCCTCCATTCCACTTCCTCTTCATCATATATATATATATATATATAGGCTACTCCTCCTTCCTGGGTGAAAGGAAGGAGGAACTTCACAAGCATCCTGCAATCAGAAATTAAATCAGAGGAAAGTGAATATTTCGAAGTTGAGAACATATAAAAAGTTGGCTTAATAAACAGTTTTTCAATCCATAACTATAATGAGTACTTTTCAGCATAGGAAATTGATCTTCTGTTCCCTCTTTGCTCCTAAACAGCAGGCACTAATATATATTTGGTTTCTGCTTCAGGTGACATGAAGCGTTTTCAGCCTAATATAGATTTATGTATCCTGTAGAGGGTTGAAATATCATTCTTTTGGGAACATTTATATTAAAAATCCCAGCAGTAATTTCAAATACTGAAAGCTAAAATTATTTGGAGTCAAATCAGTAAAATGTCATGATAATCATTAGTTCAAGGTTTTAGTTCAAATAAATTTGCATGCCTAATTTCTAAAAAATACATATTTCTAGCTGCTGCTGAATTTAATGAGCTATCTAGATTCAAGTGCATTTTTTCCACCATAAATCCTCCATACACTGAATTTTTTTGACAGGTTAATCTTTGCTTCCTCTTACACAGATAATACATGATTAATTGCAGTGATTGTGTAAAATATAATATTCAAGGAAAAAAATTAAAACTACTTGAAAGGTGACATAAAAATCTATCATTTAAAATAATTTCTACACATCAGAAATCCTGATACAGTGTATTTATCACAGGAAATTATGGTATTTAATTTGATTGGAGTGGGCAAAACTGGAACCTGTACTCCAAATCCCCTTGAACCACTACAGAGAAGTAGGTAGTTTGGGCTTTGAGTCACTTGTTTCAAACTGGATTCTACAGTTTCAACTGAAAATTGAATTTAAAAATTCACAATACGATTTTACAATTTTTTTCATAGTAGGACATAGCCAAAACTGTATAAGAACATCTATTTTTAGACTTCAGAAATCATCTGACGCACAGATCTTCTATGACTTCCCAAATTTTGTGAAAATGTGTCACAAATTTTTGTTCATGATTTAATACAAACTATCTCCAATTTAACTGTAAACCAAAAATCAGCCCATACCTAAATCTAATGTAGTCACCAGTACAATTGTGCCTCTTTAGCCCGTGACCAATTTTAAGAGGAATTTCAAGAATGATGTCACATGTATCAGAGGATTTTTATTCTCACCTGCTAATTTATTTTAACAAGGAATTGGATATGTTGCTTCAATTATGAATGTGTTGTTTGGCCGTTTTTCTTTAATTAGCCAATCTGAAGCTATTATTTCTTCTAAATTCTTTCAGGCAGTATGTGTCATGACCTTCTCTTGAGAACCAAGCAATTACATAATTTAGTTTATATTTGACATCATATACAACACCTGAATGTTAAATTACTGGAAGGGTATCCCCCCTTATAAATAATGCAAGTTCCTAACTGCTATTTATAAGTTCATAATGTACTTTTTCCTACAACCTTATCCCCATTTTCCCATAAAATGTGTTTGCTGTGCAATGAAAGTGATTTGCAGGGAAAATAGTGTGAGGAGATCAAAATCTTTTCCCCCTGTATCATTTAAAAATGCCTTTGAAGTTAATGGACATTCTGTCTGAGTAAAAAAGTAGAGCATAGGGCCTGATTTTTAAAGGATTTTAGCTTCCTAAAAATGTAGATAAACACCTATGACTTGTGTATTATGCTCCCATTGTACTTCCAGAAGTGTCAGAGAAGCCAACCTTGGTTTCTGCTCAGCATGTACCAAAGAGAAGAGTCAGTTAAGCTGCTTTTAGGGTGCTCCCTCAACTGCTACTCTCAAGCAACCTAAAGATAGAGCTCGCAAGAGAGTTAACAAGGGAATGACCTCTTGGTAGGAACTAAGGGGTAAGACTTGCTTCTCAGTGGCACACTCTGGAAAACTGAGTGGTATAGAGATACCACTAGTAGGGTTTTCAAATGCATATAAGTGAAATTAAATCAGGCCTGGGTACCTAAGTGCTTTTGAAACTATTAAGGAGAGAACTACTTAAAAAAAAACAACAGACACAAAAATCCCACTGTCCCTTAATCTTGATTTGCATTTGTAAAAATTGCGTTTTCTGTCCTGCGCAGGTTTTGAAAGCATATCTACAGTTATATGCTTAATTGGGACTGACTTACTAAGAGGTGTGCAACTGCTATTTGTATCTCTGAAAAGCTTCTACAAGGGCAACTTATATCTGATGTCTTGGTGGCTGCAGTTATGAGGCAGCAGCTAAAATCACTCAAAATAGATATGAAGGATCTCAGTTAACATGTTTTCTGTTAAGTACCATATTACCTCAAGTATAAGATGACCCTGAATATAAAATAAGTCCCCCCCCAGCCCCCTCAGTTAAATTCTATATATGGAAAATGTACAGATTTATTATAGTTTTCCAGATATAGAATAGATATGGATAGATAAACTCTATAGATAGATACAGAGTCTTGGATTGGCTGCAGGTCATTTACCCTGGCCTATGGACTATGGCTTGTGCTTTGGAACAATATACAATATACAATCTAACATAATTTATACATATTTTCCTGATGTGTAGTACAGGACATACCCTAGAGTTCATTGGAAGATCTGTTTTAGGATTTTAGATAGATTTTCAATAAGCTAAACATTTTCCAATTCCTCATGAAGTACAATAAACTGAAATTATATGTATGCATACACATACAACATTTGCATAAATTCATGTAAAATATTTCATATATGCATTTCCTTTCACAACAGTGTTATTCATGATATGAATAGCTGAAATTGTGACGCCTGTGAAAAACAGAGTACGGCTTTGTTATGCATTCAGTAACACAGCCAACACTTGTAAATAACTTAAAAATCTAACTTGGTGAAATATTCGTGTGCATGTTTTCTGTTAGGAAATATCATAGTTATTGAGTTTCCTCCACAACCAAGCTGACAGTATTTTCTCTTCATATTCGTTTTATAGAAACATGGTAACTGACCAGTTTTTAAATTTTCTCATTTTGAAGGACGTTCTTAACAGAGGTTTGTAAAGAGTAGGTATCTTGGGCACATTTTCTGGGGAAAAAGAAATGAGTCAGCCAGGCATTTTAAACTTAAATTCTTTGTCTTTATAAAATATCTTGCAACTGCCTGAAAGCTGAATGACTGTTTTAAAGGTCCAATTGCATAGCTTGCTTGAAACAAAAGCCTGTAAAATTTTAAAAGCAGATTATATTTCAATGTGTTTGAATAACTGTTTATATATTATTAATCCTTCATGAAGAATTGGGGATGAACTATTATTTTTCAGTCATAGAAGAAATATGTTAGAGGCGCACTGTTTGGAGTAGTATAGTACAGGCTCATTAAAGTGACAAATGTATTGATTGCTTTTGAGAATGAATAATTTCAGATCATTTTGAAATGACAGTACCCATATTTGCAAAGGACCAAAAATGTTCCTGGAAATGGCAGTCAAAAGCTACATAACAACTGTGTATGTCTTCAGAAACATTGTCTTTGATTGAATGAAGTATAATTTTAATGCTTATTCAAGTATGAGTAACCTTTTATATAAAATAACTCCAATAGGAAGAAAAGTGGAGGAGGCATTAGTAAAAGAGACGTAAAGAGTGAAGTAAAAAGTTACAAGGATAGCTACTGTAATTAAAATTTTGTGGCAATAGCATATTTTCTTAAGAGCTCCCTTTACCAGCAACAGTCCTGTCCGAAAGGACATCCTGTATGGGCAAATTGCAGATGAGAAGAGAAGAGTAAGGTGCCTGAAATTGCACTTCAAAGACTTCTTTAAGCAGGACATGAAGGTTTTTTGAATCAATCTAAACCTTTGGAGGCCTTAGCAGGAGACAGGACTGAGTGGCACTCCCTTCTCAATCACGGAGTCCAGCACCATGACGAGAAATGGTTACTCAGCTTACAGCAGAAACATCAGTACAGTAGCCCCTAATGCTATTTACACCTGTGACTATTGTGGCAGGACCTGCAAGTCTAACATTGTTACCACAGCCACAAGAGAACATGCCCCACAGTCAAAAGACTACCTGCAATATCAATTGTCACTCGCTGATGAACGGATGTCATTACCATTTTGTTTTGCAAGTAAAATAATATTAGGTGAATAGTGTAGAACACTACCACAAACAAGTCTTCTCCATAATAAATTACTACTTTCCTACATCCCCTGTATCTTTGTTTCCACAAACAATAAGGTAGAGTTACAGACAAACGGATGACTATTCTCAACAGGACTTGTCCTGAGCTTCACTTTAATGAGCTAACACTACGAGGAAAATACTTTTCACAGCATATATAATTAGACCATGGAACTTATGGCAAGTGTCCAAAAGAGACTGGCTATTTATATGGGAGACAAGAATTACAGTAATTAACCCTAATAAACCTAAAAATATTGACCTACAAAGAGTTATCTTAAATGACATACTGGTCCATTCTGCCCTGAAAAAAAATCTATGAATCTATGGTTATTACAGATAAAAGAATAATTTATTTTGTTGAGGAAATTACCCTATGACTGATGTGAGATTTGTGCATTAACTGGCATGTTATATCTGGCATGTTATATGTTACACATTGCTCTTTCAACTGCTAAAATGTTGATTGGTGTCAGTGTGAGCTTGAGTTTGGAGCAATCATACCTTAAAGCCTAAAACCTCTTCTGACTGTCCCTTACTTGCATGGTTGCGACTTGCAACTAGAGAGCTAGCAAGCAGGGAGCTGACTAGGAGCTACAGCTGTGAGTTGCACAACAGGGCTGCTGAACGAGAACAGGCTTTTCTATTCCTGTCCTAGGTTAGGTGGGGGGAGAACATGAAGCTGGGAAGTGGAGAGTTAATGCGATGGGGTTGGGTAATGAAATGAGAGGTGGAAAGGAAAAGGGGGCAGGGGAAGGGTGGTGAAATGAAGGAAATCAGCCACTGAAAGATACAATAAAAATAACTAAAAATAAGTTTAAAAGAAAGAGGAAATAAATTAAAGAAGATCTCAAGTTTTAATAAATAGGGATTTGGGATTGGAGTGTTGGGGGATGTTAGTTATGCTTCCCAGGGTATCTGGGAGGTGGGGAAGGTGAGGGATGCTGCTTTTGGGAGAGCTACTGCCCCTGCCCCAGGAAAAAAACTCTAGCACATAGGGACCCAATTCAGTCCCTGTACCTTATCCCCCCCCTAACCTTCCCTAGACCCTACTCCTGGATCTAACTGTGCCCTGCAACCTGGAAGGCTGTTTGTATGGGGTTGTACCTCTGGGGGTAGGAAGGTCAGACCCCTGGGGGTGAAAGAGGGAGTTGGCCTGGTGCCAGAACTGCTTCCTGGGCAGTAGAATTCAGGGTGTCTACACAGAACAGGAGGATGAGGGAGGGAACTCTGCATCCTGGGATGCTGGAGGACCCCAGCTTAGGTGGCTCATCTGTGGGGAGTGGCCATACATTAATGTAACATGAACTGGGTAACACAGATCTGACATACCTGGCCGGCAGTGGCATAACATTAAGATGCCTAAACTGTGCTTAAAACATTTTCAGGTGTTAATGTGCAAACAGTTTAAGGATTTAGAGCTCCAGGAACCACCTAAAATTAATGTGTAACAAGGTTCTAATTGTCTACTAATATTTCTTACCACAGGAGAATACTACAAATGCACGTATGTGTACCTTATAGCTAATTAAGTGCGATTCTAATGACAAATTATGGAAGATTATCCTATCTTATTCTTGCACAATAGGGATCAGACTTTTATAAGGTCATGGCTCAGTTGGTTTATTTTCTGATGGTACCATTATCATATAATTAGCCATGTGCTCCATTTAAAAATGGTTTAATTCTATTCTCATTCACAAAATCATTTTATAATAATGTTTAAAATCAAACAGATGCCCCATTCATTTATGGCTCATAAATATAAGGCCTTCACATAACTTCAGCGGTGGAATTTTAAAGACACCATTGCCTAAAATTGTGAAATGTCTCTACAGGAAATTTTAGAAGTTGTAGAACAGGTGAGTATGCAATGAATTTGGCAAGATTTTCCATCTGCATCAAATGACTATTTAATGTTTAACAGGAAAAAAAAGATTCAATACATAATTTCCTGTTTTCTAAATTCTTTTCCATAAAAAGTTGTAAGAGCTCATTAATTTATGAATTAACGTATTAAAAATACACCTCTGACTCAATTGCAGACCACACTATCACTGATGCCCCTCTGGGATGCCAACCCTCTATCATCCCCTTCACGAAACCAGCCTCTCCCAACATAATCAATGGTTGCATCACAGATTCAGAGCCACTAGTAATCAGAAAGGGAGAATATAATCTGTTAATACTACCTACTATCAGAGACTACATGACACCTAGCATTAAAACATCATGTGTGAACATCACTTTACAACATTTTTGATCATTTGGCCTGCAATATTGCATACTACATTATCTACCCTATGTAGAAGAATTGTGGAAAATTTCACTCACAAAAAATCACCACATTTTCTCAGGTCTATAATACCAGCAGATCGTCAAGTCACCAGTCCTGCCCTGCTGGGTAGTGGTATTTAAAATGCTCATTACTTGGGACAGGGCTGAGATAAAGGGCTCCAGTTCCCCCATGTTCTGTCCAGAGCTCTAAAGACCTGTGAGAATCTCATCATAATCTACATTGCACTGACAGGTCACCACTCCCCTACATGGCTTCCTACCTCAGTCCTGAATCATCATACCTGCAAATCACAATCTTTGCCGCCATGGGCTATATGTAGATATAGCAAGAGGTGTGTTTGCACAACATTTTAAAGCAGGCTAAATGCTTTTGCAGCGCTTTAATGGTATCAGAGTTTGTATGCCTCAGTGGCATATTGCACATTAATTGCTGCAGGAAATTCAGCAGTGTAATGCATCTTAAATGACTTGGGGTGCAGCAAACTAACACTCCTTCAAGGAGTGTTAGTTTTCTACCCCTACAGTCATGGAGTGAAGCACCAAGCTCTATGCAGCTCCACAGCTCTGCAGGAAGCCCTGCAGGCAGCCTGGCAGCAGCCCGGGAAAGCAGCTCTGTCCAAAAAAAGCAGCGTGATCCACCCCCTCCCCACCCAGAGCCTGCTTGCCTGAGCTGCATGGGGCCCAGTGCTTCCCCTGGCAGCTGTGGTGCCCCCAGGAATTCCCGAGCTGAGTGCCTGAGGGCAGGTGATATCTGGGGGAGGCCGCAGCTGTTGTGGAGAGAAGAAGCAGCCTCCCCCCAACAGCCCAGGGACTGCTCTACCCCCCGGCTGCTTGCCCTCCCCTTCCCACCAAAAAGTCATGTGAGTCAGCAGGATATGAGCATGACACGGAGGTTTAATCAGCCCTGAATTAAATAGGTGTTTTTTAAAACCCACCACTTTAAGTTAGGGCCCCTGTTTTGTCTACACATGCCTATAGTGTCTTGAGGCTAACTTAGTCTCTCTATACAGGCATACCTCGTTTTATTGCGCTTCGCTTTATTGTGCTTCGCAGATATTGCATTTTTTACAAATTGAAGGTTTGTGGCAACCCTGCGTCGAGCAAGTCTATCGGCACCATTTTTCCACCGGTTAGCATTTTTTAGCAATAAAGTATTTTTTAATTAAGGTATGTACATTGTTTTTTTAGTCATAATGCTATTGTACACTTAATAGACTACAGTATAGTGTAAATATAACTTTTATATGCACTGGGAAACCAAAAAATTCGTGTGACTCGCTTTATTGCGATGGTCTGGAACCGAAACCGCAATATCTCCGAGGTATGCCTGTAGCTTCTTCCAGGGCTCTGTGTCTCTCTCTAAGCACTGCCAGCACTAGCTCCTAGACTGGGAACTTACACCAACTGATATCCCTACCCTTTTTCACCTGTGAGATGGCAAAAAGCAGTAGTGAAATTAGGGAGCACCTGACCCAAGCACGGACTATAATGAGGTGCCAGGATCCTCCCTGCCAGTAGTTTTTCCACTGCCCATGCCCACCACAGAAGCTGGGTAGAGCAATATCACCCCAAGCAGTGCACCTGGGAGGCAAAGTCTAGGGAAGGTGAGAGGGGAGAGTAGAGCAATGGTACTCCCCTCCTTCCCTAGTACTAAATCCCCAAAACTTTGCAGCAACAGAGGAAACCATGCACTGCCACAAGGACCAGGGAGTGCAGCACTGCACCAAACAGTATATCCTGTGTATGTAGGTGGAGCTAGAGGAATGGTCCTCCTCCCTTCCACCAGTCTTTGCAGCAGTGGGGAAATATCCTGTCCTGGGCACTCAGTGAGCTTTCTGGCCACTGGCAAAGACAGAAGTGAACTGGCTTCAGTCTTAAAGGGACCCAGTTTGCACAGAACTTTCAGAATGGTGTTCCCTAAACCATAAGAGGGACTGGAACCAAACTAAAACTATATTTTCCTCTGAACCAGCTCTAATTTTTTTCCCTGGAAGAGGTAAGAGTGAGTATGCTAAAAAACAAAAAAGAAGCAACCCCCTCCTCTCCCCCCCTCCCTTACCACCCTAAATTTTAATTCAGATCCCTCATGTTTTTTTAACTGCATTTAGACTCTGGATGGACTTAACACTAAACATGTGAAAAAGGTATTTGACTTTCTGCTTAGGAGCAAAGCAGCTAAACTGCAGTAACTGTTTTTTCTGCCCTCTTTCTCCAGTATTATAAACCTTCTGTTAAGAACAAAATAGATTGGAAATATAAAGCAGTTGTAGAGTATCAGCTATAACAAGCCACAATTTCAAAATATTTTAACTGTTTGCCTGTCCACACCCTTAGGACATTTGCATTTACCCCAAACTCTTCTGGCTCATCTTCAGGTACTCCTTTTATAAGTACTTCTTTTCATCCCGGTTATAGTTTCAACTTGTTCAATGAAATTATTGATTTTGAAATAATAAATTGGTTTAGACAAAATAAATTTCTGTATTATGATTTATATGAAGAGAAGCAGCCAAATGAAAAACATTAATACATTTGTGAACTACTTCAATAAAGTACTTGTGTATTTTATGCTAAAATTTTACAGTGCTATCAGATCTAATTAAATGCCTGATAAAGCAAAACATTAACTAGAAATTAAGCAAAACTGACAAGTCATTTTTTTCTGCCTTCTCTGTCATGAACTGCCTTTTTTCCCCCACAAATATTTATTCACCCTATTTGATGGTATAAGGATATCAGGTACATTCATAAATGCTTGAAAATTCAAATGAAGGCTCAAATCCATGTAGTGATGAGTAGTTTAGATGAGTTTGACATAATAATCCCCAGCTGAGGGGTAAAGTCAGATGTTAGTAATTTTTACAACTTAGCTGAAACTGTTCTCCTCAAAAGCACAATTGTATTTTTATGTGTATTTTGAATTAACTTCTCCCATTTCTTAAGATCATTCACAAGCATCAGTCTCTATGTACTGACAATCAGAGACAATAAACAGACCGTAAATTAATTGCCAGGCAGATGGCAAACATATTTCTTCTAAAATTCTTTTGGAGTGCATACGCTCACTTGCCACACCCAGGCTATGCTCACATGGCTCACTAAGCTGTGTCAATGTAGACTCGGACTGGCATGTACAGACATTTGCCAGACTCAGGCGCTTCACAGGAAAATTGGGATAAGTAACTTGAGGCACGGGGAGGGGCAGGTAGGATCAGAGGAGGGGGCTAGCAGGTCTGTGAAGAGAGTTGTCCACCCAGGGGTTGGGGGCTTGAAAACCAAAAAACAGTCCCATCGGATCTGGTGTGATAGGGAGGGGATAGGAAGAGCACAATCCTGGGGTTGAGGTGAGCGGTTGAACTTTCTCAGCCCTGGGGCTGAGCTCTAAACACATACAAGCTTCTGATGGACCGGGCTAACCTGTTTCTGATCTAAGTTGGTTAACCTCCTCAGCCATTTTTTGCCCAATTGAACCTCTCTGAATGCCTGTACACTTAGGAAGATAGGTCAACCTAACCCTTGGATGAACAGTTGCCAGTTTTAAGAAGCTACCAAGCATTTCAGATATCCTACAGAAAGACAAATGAAATCAGTAGGAGTCTTTCCACTTTGTGAAGTTAGTAGGAATCTTTCCACTGCCTTCAAAGGGCTATGGATTAGGTTCAGTGATCAGTCTCAGAAATATCATACCAAGCTAAATACCATATATGTATCTCTAGGAACGTGTGGTGAATATTGGCTTACGCTTTAAAGAGGCAAATGAGAGGAAAGGTTTGGCAACACAACCAGAGAACAGCCATAAAAAGCTAGACTGTGTCCCATCCAGCTAGTCACAGTGTAAGAAGATCCTTACCCCTTCTCCATATACTTCTGCTGAAATTGTAGTCCACAATTTGCTTTCAGCTTTGGGTGCCTTATTACCAGAAAAACTTGGAATAAGGTTGGAGAAAAGCAATGCAAATCATGGAAAGGGCAGTAAATGAGTTAATTAAAATGATAGCTTGGCTAAGTGACAGCTAAAGGTTGGCATGAAAACTTACTAAAAACTATTTGAAGGATGTAAATACAACAGTGGAACACATTATTGAGAATGCCTTAAGGAAATTAGAATTGAATTTAGGCCAATGGGGGGGAGGAGGGGGAGGAGGTGGAGAGAAAGAGACAGACTACCAAATAATGAAATAGGAGTCTTTAAAGGACGTGGTTAATTCCCCAATGGTAAAACACACACTTGAAAAATTAAGGAGGAATCCTGTACTTGCAGTGGCAGGACTAATTAACTAACTTTATTAGTTTTTTTTCTTTGTTAATGTATTATTCTACAATGAGCACACATTAGCATATCCCTTCTGTCACTTATGTTATGTCCAGTACATGTTCCATTCAACCACTGCTTCAAATGACTAATTTGTCCCAAAAGTAACTTTTCTGACTTGGGAAGAGCTTTGTTGGTGCTGATTATATTATAAAGGACATTGATATAATTTCCTGTCTTCTGACAAATGATAAGGATCTGCAAATCTGACATTTAAAAAAAAACTCTTCTATTTTGACACCGATTTGGTACAGTATCAGAGAAAATGGAAGCTTCCTAAAGCAATACCAAAGAAGAAGTTAGCAAATCTTAAAAAGGAAGCTGTTATTTAAGAGGATGTTTATGTTCTGTATCAGTGATTCTCAGCCTGACATATGAGAACCGCAAGGGGTATTCATAGTTATAAAAGGAAGATATGTGGGTTGCAAAATAAAGGGAAATCTATTTATTTAACCATTCTGCATTGTTCCTGGACTATACCAATTACAGGAGGGAAGCATGCAAAATATTTGGGAAAAAAATCATATCTTGAGAAACAGCTGATAAACGTGTCCTGATCCATCTTGCATATACTGAAGGCTATGTCTTTCAACTGACTGTAACAGGCTGTAGTGCATGAGGCCTTCATAGTAAACATGGTGCATGCAGTACCAAATAAGAAATGCATAGTATATATGAGACAGGTTTTAACAGCTAGTGACCATGTGGGCAGTTCTCCCTTCATATAGGAACTCTGTCACTTATGCAGATGTGAAGCCAGACATGACCATACAAGTCTGGTGCATCTTTACCTATCAGCCTTTGTGTAAAGTAACAACTCACTGGATATACATTTAGCAAAAACTATTCTCCAAAATGCTTGCCTTCCTAGCCAAAGCGCAACTCTGATGTGGGCTAGGTAAATACATCTTAACTGAACAAAGTTTAAGCAGCGTTCCACAGACCCCAGCCTCTCTCCTTGGGCCTTTGCTTTCATATTGGGTATGGGTACAGGGATAAAGTGGGGCAAGGGGGAAATCTTCCTCTCCATTCATTCCTAATGCTGAAACTGTAAGATAGAGTGGGGTGAACTGGCAAGCTGTTATTTTTTGGAGGCCTTCTGGATTGCCTTTTTTTTTTTTTTTAACCACCCATTTAGGGTTTGGGATGTTTGGTTCTGGGACATATTGTACCATTTGTAAATTGTATTTTCACATCTTTAGTAAGTAAGTTACAAAGTGTTTGGCTGAAATCCCTTGACATTGATCCTGAAAGAATTGCAAAACAAGGATGGTTGTCACGTCTATACACAGTCCTATATGGCTTTCCTTGCCTTAGCTCTCCTACTGCCATCTTGCAGAAGAAGTGTGAATATAGATTTTGACTACTAACCAGTAGACCTGTGCAAGTTGGCAACAAGCTGATCCAGCTTCAGATCTGGCCACTTTGAATGGCCACAATCCAATCCAGAGCTCCGGATCAGTTGCTTCAGTCCGGCCAAAGCAGCACCAAAGCTTCGGAGCCGCCTCAGAGATCCGGCTATAGGTTATAATGGGGGATGAATGAAATATCTATAACTTTGTTATTTTAGCTCTGATTTGGGTGCAACATGCAAGGGTGGTAACCTCTGCTGAGAGCATGAAGCCTGCCAAGGTTCAAGAAGATCAGTGCAGGGGTTTGGGGGGGAACTGCACCCCAAATCCTTAAAGGGAAAATTCTTGTCATGTCTATGTTACACCACAGGGGGTTGAAAATTGCAGGGGTGGTAGCCCCTGGTGAGGCCATAAAGTCTGCCAAATTTCAAGAAGATCGGTGCAGAGGTTTGGGGGGAACTGCACCCCAAGCTGCTGACAGGCAAAACTCATGACACAACTGACCTTGTGTGTGTTAAGGGACAGCGGGCTGAAAACTGCAGGGGTACTATCCCCTGGTGAGTCCACAAAGCTTCCCAAGTTTCAAGAAGATCAGTATAGGGGTTTGGGGGGAACTGCACCCAAAGCTACTGACAGGCAAAAGTCGTCATATAGGTGGGTGCTTGGGCAATTGCATCTGTCTTGAGGCACAGGGGGGTTAAAACTAGTACAGGCCTGAGTGCTGGGGCCTGCCAGGCCATGAAGACTTCCAGCTCCATGTGTCCTAGTGCAGGCCTGAGTGCTGGGCCTGAGTGCTGGGCCTGCCAGGCCACAAGTCTTGCCAGATGTGTGCGTCTCGCTAAGAGAGTCTGTTGTCTCGGGCCTTGCACCCCAAGCTGCTGACAGGCAAAACTCATCATGGGAGTGGGTAACACTTTGTGTGTGTTAAGGTGTGCCCTTCCTGGTGTTGGGGCCTCTGCACAACATGGCAGTGTGCCCCACTGAGGCCTCCTCCTCCCCTACAGCTTCACGCCCAGACTTCCACTTCACATAACAACAGGTAAAATAACTTAGCTGGCTCAGCACCAGTAGCATCAGGAGCAGCAGCAAAGGTACCCAAACAGAACTGTCACAGAGTCTGTCATTTTATAAAGGAAGTAAAGGTGTGGTGTGGTGTGGTGTAGTGTGGTGGACATATGATATTATTCATGGTGTGTGATGGTTTATCTTGTGTTTTTATGTCGATAGGTGTATTATGAAAAAAAAGGAGTACTTAAAAAAAATGCATCTTTGGAAGCTTTAGGGTTGAAAACCTATTTGTCAGGCTGAGGAAGTACCTGCAGTTTGTCCTGAGTGAAAGGAATAGTAAAGAAGCCAGAGGCTGGCCCGACTCGCAATGCAGGCAAGAAAGCCAGTCAATGAAAATGGAAATAGAGGAATCAGGGGGTAAGGGACAGGCTGGGGTGGGGGGTAGTGGGGAAAAGGGGATGTAGCATCTCAAGTAAACGTGCAGAAGTGCCTGGGGTGTCAGATGTCTGGCAGGTCACAGTGTGTCAGAATTCCACTGTCAGTGTCTATATTGAGTCCATGAGTTCTGTACCTACTACCTAAGAGGCTGATGAAGTGCAGTTCATAGGCCTAGCTCTGAAAAGTGGTTGTACATTCAAACAAGCACCTAACCTCATCACCAGAACTGAAGCCAACTTCCTACAGCTCGAAACATAAAACCTGCCAACTATCTGCAGTACTCCCACAAACTGCATACCACAATCTATCAAAAACAACAAAACCCAACTACCTGTGGGGACACATTCCTCACCAAAAAAACACTCTGCCTCCAGTCTCTCAGGCCTGATCCTAAGAGGGAACAGATTACAATGCAAACCACTTTTCAGAGATGGGCCTATGAACTGCACTTCATCAGCCTTCTAGATAGTAAGTACAGAAATTCATGGACTCAGTATACACAGTGGAGTTCTGGCACACAGCGATCTGTCGGACATCTGACACCCCAGGCACCTCTGCACTTTTACCTGCATTGCTACATCCCTTTCCCCGCTATTCCCCACCTAGCCTGTCCCTCCCCCCCGACACCTCCATTTCTGTTTTCACTGACTGGCTTTCTTGCCTGCATTGTGGGCCAGGCCAGCCTCTGGCTTCTTTACTATTCCTTCCATCCAGGACCAACTGCAGGCCCTTCCTCAGTCTAACAAAGGGGGTTTCAACCCTAAAGCTGGCTCACTGGGAGCCTCACAACTGACCTGCAACCAGCAAGCGTCAGGCCTGTCAAAGACATGACAGGTCTGGATGTTCCCCAGCCAGCACTTTGTGTGTGCATGAGTTAGCTGGAGGTTCTGGTGCCTCCTACCCACCTTTCACCAGGGCATCATTGGTCCTGGTATTTACGTGGCTGCTGTGCTGCCAAAAGTGCCACCAGGCCTCCCTACCCTGGCAGGGTGCAGTTTTAGTAGACATGTCCAGGACCTGGGGCCTCCTCCTTCCCCATATCCCCAATCCCATACCTCCAAGTTTGTCCTGGCAGGGGAATGAGCTCAGCAGGGAGATGTTCTTCCCCTGCTGGCTGGTGATGCAGTTAGTGCCCCCTCCAGCTGACAGCGGGGTATTACTCAGCTTTTAAAAAACCTCAAAAAAGGAAATTGGTGCAGATAGAGTGAGGAGGGTGGCACTCTGTCTGCAGGTAAAGCTTGGAGAACACCAGCAGCAGGAGGTTCACCTTTAGGAACACCAGCTGCTCCACCAATGTAGGATCCAAGCAGGTGCAGTGAGATGTGACAACATCCCCAGCAATGCTGAACACCTTCTTGCTTGGAACACTGGTCAGTGGACAGGTCAGGTGTTGCCAGGCAACCATGGCCAGATCCTGCCACATCAGGCTGCAGCTTGCCCAGTAGCCCAAGGGCTCACAGTCCAGTGGCTCCACATCCTCAGTGAGATAGATAGGTAGCAACTCCGGCGGGCTTTAAAATAGGCTTGTCAGGTGAAGGGGAAGATGAGGGCAGAGGAAACATCAGACTGCCAAACCAAATAACACCCACAACTACAGCCCAGCCCAGCCCAACGAGCAAAATGAATGAACAGGTAAGCAATGGGGGCCAGGGCAATGCTGGGACTAGGGTGACAGTACACACATCCACAGGAGGCCTCAAATGCCTCTACACAAATGCTCGTAGCATGGGAAACAAGCAGGAGGAACTCACCCTCCTGATGGCTGACACCAGCCCGGACATAGCGGGGATCACGGAAACGTGGTGGGACTCTACACATGACTGGGCGGTGAATATCAAGGGCTATAGGTTGTACAGGAGGGACAGGATAGGAAGGAGAGGTGGGGGCATGGCACTCTATATCAAGGAGGAATACACATCCTCATCAATTAGCAAGGAGTCAGAGGAGGGGCACTCTGAGGTGCTCTGGGTTAGAGTACTAGGCAGTCGAGGGGAGAGAGACTTAATGGTGGGGTCTACTACAGACCTCCCAATGAGGGAGAAGATCTTGACCAAGAATTCTTAGGTCAGCTCACAGAGGTAGTGAAGGCTAAGGATGTGGTAGACATGGGGAACCTGAACTTCCCAGACATCTGCTGGTAGGAGCAGTCAGCCAGGTCTGACCACTCACGTAGGTTCTTAGACAGAGTGCAGGACCTCCATCTAACCCCACAGGGTTAGATGCACAGCCCCACCGGGGGGACGCCTTGTTGGACCTAGTGCTGGCCACAGGTGATGACCTGGTGAGGGGGCTGCGGGTGCTCAACCACCTGGGCGACAGCAATCATCACCTGCTGGAATTTACCAAGCAGCGCAAGGTGGCAAAGGCATGCAGTAAGGCAGCAGCCCTAGATTTCAGGAGGGCAAACTTCAACGAGCTAAGGAGGATAGTTGGGGATGCGCTGAGGTCAGAGAGGGGAGGGGAACCAGATGTCCAAGGAGAGTGGTCGCTCCTTAAGGAGGCAATCCTCCAAGCCCAAAGGAAGGTAATCCTAATGAGGATCAAAGGGAGCAGGAGAGCACACAAGCCTCCATGGCTCACCAAAAGCATCCGGGAATGTCTCCTTGCTAAAAAGTAGGCGTACACCCAATGGAAAGAAGGGGTCATCACCAGGGATGACTATTTTGCAGTCGCTCGGGGATGTAGGGGGGCAGTTAGGAAGGCCAAAGCAGAGATGGAATTAGGACTCCCTTCTTAGATTAAAGACAATAAAAAGTCCTTTTTTAAATACATAGGGGGCAAAAGAAGCTCCCGGGTAATGAGGGGCCCTTGCAGGATGCGTTGGGAAATTTGGTCGTCACACCAAACGAGAAAGCTAACATGTTTAAAGATTTCTTTGCTTCTGTCTTCCAGAACAGCCACCTCCCTGCTGGGCCCCCTCGGGCCCCAGGGGAGGCACACCTGGGCCAAAGGTTAGCGAGGAACTAGTTAGGGAGCTTCTGGAGGGGCTGGACGTATTCAAGTCAGCTGGCCCAGATGATCTCCACCCTAAAGTTCTAAAGGAACTGGCTGAGGTCATTGCAGGACCCCTGGCACAGCTTTATGAGCACTTGTGGTGCTCTAGTGTGGTGCCGGAGAACTGGAAGAGGGCCAACGTGGTTCCCATCTTCAAAAAAGGCAGGAAGGAGGACCCGGGAAACTATAGGCCAGTCAGTCTTACCTCGATCCTAGGCAAGCTGTTTGAGAAAATTATGCTGGCACACATCCAGGAGGGGCCAGCAGGACACTGCATGCTTAGGGGCAACCAACATGGGTTCATCAGTGGCAGGTCCTGTCAGACCAACCTGGTGGCCTTCTACGATCAGATTACCAGATCCTTAGATGCAGGGGTAGCAGTGGACATAGTCTTCCTGGACTTCTGGAAGGCTTTCGAAACTGTCTCTCACCCCGTTCTCATTAAGAAACTGGGGGGCTGTGGTGTAGACACCCACACAGTCAAATGGGTCGCCAACTGGCTGGAGGGCTGCACCCAGAGGGTGGTAATGGATGGGTCCTTCTCAACCTGGAAGGACGTGGGCAGTGGGGTTCCGCAGGGCTCGGTCCTTGGGCCCGCACTGTTCAACATCTTCATCAGCGATTTGGATGAGGGGGTAAAAAGCACCCTGTTCAAATTTGCTGATGACACTAAAATGTGGGGGGGATGTGGGCACACTAGAAGGAAGCATCAGGCTACAATCAGACCTAGACAGGTTACAAGGGTGGGCGGATGTGAATAGGATGGGATTCAACACAGACAAGTGCAAGGTGATGCACCTGGGGAGGAACAACCGGCAGCATACCTACAGGTTGGGGAACTCCCCTCTTGTCAACATGGAGGTGGAAAAGGATCTTGGAGTCATCATTGACTCCAAGATGAACATGGGCCGGCAGTGTGGGCAGGCAGTTAGGAAGGCCAACCGTACCTTGTCATGCATCCACAGATGCATCTCAAGCAGGTCCAAGGAGGTGATCCTCCCCCTCTATGAGGCACTGGTCAGGCCGCAGCTGGAGTACTGCATGCAGTTCTGGGCGCCGCACTTCAAGAAGGATGTGGACAACACAGAGAGGGTCCAGAGGAGGGCCACTCGCATGATCAGGGGGCAGCAGGGCAGGCCCTATAAGGAAAGGCTACGGGACCTGAACCTGTTCAGCCTCCAAAAGAGAAGGCTGAGGGGGGATCTAGTGGCCTGTTATAAACTTGTCAGGGGGGATCAGCAGGCATTGGGGGAGTCACTATTCCCCCGTGCGCTGCCAGGAGTGACCAGGAATAACAGTCACAAGCTGACAGAGAGCAGATTTAGGCTAGATATCAGGAAGCGCTACTTCACAGTCAGGGTGGCTAGGATCTGTAACCAACTTCCAAGAGAAGTGGTGCTGGCTCCTACCCTGGGGGTTTTTAAGAGAAGTTGGATGAACATCTTGCTGGGGTCATTTGACCCCAGTATTATTTCCTGCCATGGCAGGGGGTCGGACTAGATGATCTACTCATGTCCCTTCCGACCCTAGAAACTATGAAACTGAAGCCTCTGCACTACCTTCCCAAGGCTGGGGTCTGGTGCATTTGGACCCCAGCATAGAAGACAAGCACATGGCCCACATTGGCAGTGGCTGGCATGGAGGAGACTGGCTGTGAGCCTGTGCTGAGAGTGCTGGCAGAGGAAAGTGGATCCCCCTCTTCCACATCCCCTTGTCTCTGCACTTCAGCCTCCCTGTCTTTGTTCACCAGCACTTGTGTCCAGTGATCAAGAGTTTGGGGGCTGCCAGTGCACATGCTCCCCTTCACCCTCAGGTCGCACATGCCCACCATCTTGTGGACCTTACTGGACCACAAGGGATCCAGGCATCTCCTGATCACTCCTTCAGCTGTCTCACCAGTTCCTGCACACCTGGTGACAGTGGCTTGGCCCAGCCAGGAACACTGATCCCCCGGAACTTCTCCATTTGGTTCTCCAGTTCCCTCACTGGGCGGGGGTCACCTGGCTGAGGAGGTCTTTGCCAGTGCTAAGGCTCTCAGTGACCTTGAGAAAGGGCTTGAGGACCACCAAGATCTGGGAGATGGTACCTCACTCAGCTCTGTTCACAGGGGCGCTGATCCCAATCTCCCCAAGCAAGACCATGTAATGGATGGCCTTGTGTTGCTACACCAAGTCTGTGGAGTTCCATCATGTCTCCACATCCTGCATGATTTTGTGCTGCAGGATGCTCAGCTCTGCCTGTTTCTCCAACAGCATCTTGCCCCCCTTGATGCTGCGGTGGAAGTAGCCTGCCACCTTCCTACATTCAAAATGTAGGCTTGTAGCAGTACTGGTGGTGGCGCCATCACCGGCAGTCCTGTCCCTCTCCAAGACATCCCTCACTATTAGGTGCAGCCTGTGTGCCACACAGCAGATGCCAACAAAGTTGGCATCGTGGACAGCTTTCACCATATTGGCCCCATTGTTGGTGACCATGAACCCACAGGTGAGCTCGGCCTGCCCAACGAGCCACCTCTGCATCATGCGGTTCATGGCCCCCATGATCTCCATTGCTGCGTGGGACTCATTCAGCACCTCATCTTGCAGTAGAGCCCACTGACAGCCTGACTAAGTGGACCAGTGCCCCATGAGGGAGAGGTAGGTGTGATCGCCACCCCGGCTGCTCCAGATGTCAGAGGTCAAGTACAAGGCTACCTGTGGCCATGCCTTGCACAGCTCCTCCCTCAAGTACTCCCTGCATGCCTCATACAGGGAGGGCACCACCACCCTCCTAAAGGTGGTGTGCGTGGGCACTTTGTAAAATGGGGCAAGAAGTCCTATTAACCACCTGAACCCTGGCCGTTCAACTAGGGGGAAGGACTGGCTATCCAGAGCAAGCATCTCCCCAATGCCGTGGGTGATCTCACTCACCTTGGGAATGCACCCCACTGGTCCAGGGTGGCCTGCCTCTACTTTGGGGGTACGGGGGCTTTGGAGCAAGTGGGGGACTTCCCTTTTGGCATACTCGCACAGGTGGCAGGCTGAGCAGCGGAAAGAAGGACAAGGGGGTGCTGCCTCCTCAGACGCAGCATCATGGCCGTGGTGGAGAAGTGTCTCACATCCTTGCCATGGTTCATGTCTCTTTGGCAGTGCTGGCAGATAGCAAACCTGGGATCATCTGCCACCTCAAAATGATCCCACACTACACTACTCCCCTGGTTCTGGGTTGAGGGCGAGGATCCTGCCTTTTCCCCCTTCTCAGCAGGCTGAGGCTGAACAGCAGGAGGAGCTGCCTCAGCTGAGCCACTTATCTCCTCAACCTCAGCCTCCTCCAAGGTGCTGCTTTCTGGAGGAGACCTGGGTCTAGGGGAAACTTGAGAGGTGCAGAGCATAAACTCTGACTCCCCCTCAGTCCCCAGATTAGCTTAAGCCAGCGTGCTCAGCATCCCTGGTTCCAGCTCCAGCCCAGCTCCTCCTCTGGCAGTGGGTGGCTCATGCTGAGAACTGAAATTGGGGTGGAGGAGGCAGTGTTTCCAGTGGTGGAGCCCACTTCTGGACTGAGCAGAGGTGGTGCAGGTACAGGAATGTTAGGTGCAGATACTGCCCCCACCCCCTGCCCTGTTTGGGCAGGGGGGGCTTGCAGCTCTAGCTCTTCCCCTACCCCCTTTCCATCCCCTGCCAGAAGACCTGGCACCTGCCTTTCAAGCACGCTTCATATTGATCTTTCCTGTGCTGCAAAAGGTCTCTCTCTGTGTGTGAATCCTTTTATATATCTCTCTGTCTTGTTCTGCTGTGAATATATTATCTGTGTCTTTTTCTGCTGTGAAAATCTGTCTGTTCTTCTGCTGTGATCTTTTTTCTATATTGTGGGTGTCTGTGTATGTGTGCATGCATACATGCGTGCAACCAATCTGCCTCCCTGCACAGTGATCAATAACACTGGCTGGGAAAACACACCTTTATTTTTGCAAAGTTTCCCCAAAAAAAGAACAAATACAAATTCAAAGAAATAAATTGAATTGTAATACTAAAAATAATCGAATACAATAGCTAAGCTAAGATAAGATAAGATAAGCTAAATCCTAACCACTCCTTCATAACAAGAAAAAGGAGCAGGAAAGTCTCAGTCTGAGCGTTCCTCTCTCACACAGCTGTTGACAGGGAACGAGCTTCAAAAGGGACAGAAGGGCTGCAAACAGAGGCTTTTATGCTATTTCTAGTCCCACCCCACAGACACTGACATTGAAAGGTAGCCAGGGAGAAATCCTTCTTACTGGATCCCTACAGAACATCAGTCTTCCCCTCCGCTCTCCTTGCTTCCCCTCCACCACTCTCCATCCCTCCCATGCTCCCCCTCCCTCTTCTAATTGTGCCTCAAAATAGCTGAAGTGGATCTGAAGCACTTCGGATGCTCCTGACCCACTCCAGATACCATTGCTGGGACCCCACTTTGATCCAGACATGGCACTTCGGACACCAAAGCATCCGAAGTGGCTCTAGATCTGAAGTGGGATCTGAAGTCTCACATCCCTACTAACCAGAGTAGCTAGGCAAGCCTGAGGGTATGAAGAAGACATGGTCTTAAAACTTGTCCTCAGAGGCACAGTCCATCCATGGGTCCTTGTTAGGGGTGTGTGAAGCTTCAGTCCCCAATTCAATTTGACAGAGATGTGGCCCAATTCAGTAGTCAAATCTCTGAATCCAAATGGAATCAGAGGACCCTTTAATCTCTCCAAATCAACTCAGAGCCCTCCAAATCAATTCAGAAAGATTCAGACATAGAGACAGCTTTAAATGTTTTTTCTACGTGGCTCAAGGTAGCAGGTGGCTCATGAATGCTGTGATACATGGAACATCCTACAGAAGCACAGGGGGATCCCCAGCATGCTTAGCAGCAGACCCAGCAGTGGATCAGAAGCACTTCCAGTCCACTTCTGGTTCCACTGGGAAGTGCACAGGGCCCCCCCACCCGGCTCGACAACTGGTGCCACCTGGGTCTAGGGGGGTACCTGGGGTCCCCCCATGGCTAATCGCCAAGCCAGGAGGGTGCAGGGGGTGGGACCTGTGTACTCCTTGGTGGACTCGGAAGTGGACTGGAAGTACTTCTGATCCACTTCCAGGTTTGCCATTGAACATGTGAGGGGGGCCCCCGTGCTTCTCTGGGATGTTCCATCTGCCCCAGCATCGCAGCATAAATGAGCCATACCTAGTACATCGAAGTATGTAGAAAAAACATTTAAACCTGTCTCTAAGACCAAATTGCTGATTCTCCAAATCAGCATTGAATCTTCAGATTTGGATTCGGCTGAATCAAATCAAGGACAGTGATTTGAATCAACTAATCAAATCACTGTCCCCGATTCGGGCTGAATCTGAATCTGAATCTGAATCAAATAGGGCCCATTTCACACACTCCTGGTGCCTGTTAAGAAATTGACTGTAACAACCCTGCCAAGCAGTTTGAGGTGATTATATTAATTTGTTTATAAACTTGAATGCAGAAGCAACAACTGAACCATATTACAGCATCTTTGTCCATCTTTTCATGGTCTCTTTGATGATCCAATTCATAATATCTACAGTACACATATAATATTTATAAGTATGTTATAATCCCAGATATTGGTATCCTGGAGATCTCTTTCATAAAAATCTATTCTACTAACTTTGGCACCTGTTTTGTAGTCTGACATTTCAAGATTTGTTTGCTTAGAAAAAGTCATTGACTTGTCTTTAAGACTTCTTAATAATTCCACACACGCACATGCTATGTAAGGGTCAGTTGCATGTAAATATAAAAATTCAAAATTAGATGAACCAAAAGAAAAATCACCAATTCAAAAAATTCAGATATAGACATCTTTTTTGGAAATGAGAAATTCAATCTTAAATAATGCAAATGGAGGCATAACACTTGTATTTTACATTAAGGACAATAACATGTTTAAATATTCCTATTCCAGAAAACCTAACCTGATAAAAGTCAGGATGACTGCAGTTTAAGAATTAATGAATCAGAGAATCTCTATTATGTTCAACCTAGAAGTACTTTAACCTAATCCAAAGACTATGGAAATCAATGGTCTTTGGATCAGACTCATTACAAACAAAAGATGATAAAAAAAATTACTACTAAAATACTCAAGGAAGTGAATGAGAAGCAGTAAAGAGAATAAAAGTCATACTATAGTTACACTTAAGATACAAATTCAAAACCTGTTCAATTTATACTTGTTTTTTTCTGTATGGTGACTAAGTAGTTGAGCACAGTTGACACATACAGGCTAAGATTTTCCAAGGGGCAAAAGGAATCAGAACTCCCAGCTTCCATCTTAACTGCATTCCAGAACATTATTTTCATACTTGGTTGAGGCTACTCTGGGAAATTCAATGCCAAAAGACTTAATCTTAAAGTCATCTCTCAATATGATTTCCCAGTAGTAAATTGTGGTCTCAGAGAACAAAAATTTAGCACCTCCTGAAAAGAGTCTGGGGAAACAGAGTGCACACATTACATTAAAAGTCTATGTGAATGCATATACTTTACATGTAATCGCTAATAACTTCCTAACGTCCCTTTTGTTTGTGTCCTTTGAGTAGAGCTGGAGTGAATCCTTTTGAAGGATTTGGGTTCTTCTAAATATTATGTTAAAATAAGGGTTACACTTAAGCACTTTATAAGTTAGGCCACAGGCTGCATATGGCTCCCCTGAGGGGTTAACCTGCAGCTCCTGGGATCCTGGTCTGAGCACCAGCACTCCCCCCATAACTTCCCAGCTGCTACCACTGCAGTCTCTGACCTCCCCCTCCCTCCTCTAACTTCTGCTTCTTGTCCCTACATCTAGGGCTCTGCATGGGGATGGTGGCACAGTGGGATAGGGCGGTACCCTAGCATGGGGCACACAGCCTGCACAGTATGCAGCAGGGAGCCGGTGGCCCTGGCCATTCAGAAGTTGAACAGCCCTGCTACAAAGTCCCCTATCAGTTTATCAGAGGCTGCCCTCATTTCCATCTACCAGTGTCTAGTTAATGATGCTTTCCCTTTTGTATACATGTCTCAAGTTAAGGACAACACTGTTTATTAGTTGTGCCCCATACAGACAGATGGCTGAAGGGATTTACTCATAAACTGAGGTACTGGAAATCCATCATCCTTCTCTTTCCTCAGTTCCCCAATTGTGTATTTCTAGGGAAACTTAATGCCATGCAGAAACTTCAGGGCATGGAAAACAAGCAAGTGGAACAGCAATAGACAGCAACAGTTATTGGAAGTATTGCTTCTGACCAACAGAAAGTTAAATAATGGTTGTATGAGTGGTTGTATTTTTACTTTTCAGGTTCTTTCTAAACTTTCATCCCTGTGAGCAGGATGAATGGTACCGGGCTGATTCATGGGCCAGATCTAATGCAGGGTGAGTGCATGAGGCTGGTCCCCTGGCACAAGCCACCATGACAGCCTGAGCCTGCACACCAGATATGGATGTGCATCAGCCAGCCCTGAGTGACCAAATCTGGCTGTAGAGGAACCCCATGCACCAACCTGATGTAGCATTCAGGGCCACATTATCTGGTCCATGGGGATCTCAATGACTCTGCAGATTTGGCCATTGAGAAATAACAATTCATGCTTCCCCACCACCAAGTTTCCAGATCCACAGGGAGACCTGTGGCTGGATGACATGACTTCATGGATTAGATCTGGCCTGTGGGCTAGAGGTTGAGCACCCCTGCCTTAGACTTCTTTCTTTCAGCTGGGAGGGTGGGTGAATCTTGACATGAGAGGTACTAAATCCCAATCTCCTAACAGAAAAGCTCATTCTTCTGTTTCATGCCTATGTTAAAAGTTTCTTACTCCCTGATATGTCTGTACTGAAGTCAATGGAGTTACATAGAGGTAAAGCCAGAATGGGGCAACTGTATCTTCGGCCTATTCCCTTCATGCCATTGATATAGTCAGTCCCTCATTTTTATACTCTTTCATACTCTTTGCCAAGAAATGTGTAAAAAGAATGAAAGACTATCTGCCTAAAAGTAATTAAACCTGCAATTTTGGGGGTGGGTTTCATCCTCATATCCCTACAAATATGGAAATGAAGGATACACTGTCATCTTTCAATTATTCAAATGGTAGACTTTTGAAAATATGCCATAGGCTGATTGAATTGGCTTAGGGCACTAATAAACTTTAAACCTTTAAATTGCTTTCTAATTTTTGAGAGTCTTTACACATGCTCTGAAGTGGGGTACAGTTGTGAGGGGAGAGGGTCTCAAAAGCAGCTCTAATTAAAGTGCCCACAGTGTCTTGTGTATTCAGCATCCTGCACTTAAAATGTGGGTGGGGGTGCTTTAACTAAAGCTCATTCCTAGTTAAAGCACCCCCGCCACCATTTTGAAGTACAGGGATATTAAATACACATGACACTGAGGTTGCTGGAGTGTGCTAATTAAAATAGTCCAGCATACTCAATTAATTGAGTCTGCTCCAATCTGTTCTAATTAGAATGCATCTGAATAGAATCAGGCACATGTATAGATGCCCAAAGTGTTTCAAAATGAGTAAATAAAAAGGATAAAAGAGTATTTTGACATAACACTTCATCAGGATCATTCTATGGGTACATGAAGAACATTTTGTTGAGGAGCCCTGTTACCCAATCTTTCATTTAGTTAAATTGATAACAGTATGGATATTATAACACTTGAGCACTTGCTTTTGAGGGGGAATATAAGCTGGAAAAAAAAAAACTGATAGTATCTTCTTCATCGGTAAAAAAACCAGAACTAAATTCAGGGTATTGTATGGTACCTTTAATTAGAAATTCCCCAACTGAATGAAAGTAGGGATCATAATTCCATAGAAATCTTGGATGTTTAAAATTTTTAAATATATTCATGATTTTCAGATCCTAAAATAATTTTTACACGAAGGCGGTATCTTGCAGAATGTGGTCTTGCATGGGTAAGCACTACTGTCATCAGCCCATAGAAGGGGGACTCCAGAGCCTTGAGTTTTTACTCATTGCGCTGCCACTTGTTCTAAGGAACAGACCGAGATTGCCCCAAGATGACTCCCTATACCGACAAGTGTCAGCTCTTTTGCCTTTACACTGGACCCCACAGCTACAGTGAGGGATTCTCTGCCAACCCCAGGTTGCCACCGTGTTTTTGAGTTAAGAAGAAATTACAGGTCTCCCTCTCCAAAAAAGAAAATTAGAAGTCCTGCACAGAAGTCATTCCTTCTTCAAACAATCAAGTAAGGAGACAAACAACAGAATGCTTTATTGCACTAAAGAAAGAGAGTTTGAAAAATAAAACAGACCATAGATTTGGAGACCAGAAAGTAAAATAAGTACAGATTCTTTCCCTCTCATTTGGATACCCCTAGCTTTCCACAAGAGTCCTCGCCAGAATTCTAGAAATCAGCCTTCCTGCCAACTACCAGTTCTGGTAACTGGGGTCATTGATCTCCCAAAGAATTAAGATTCAAAGGCAAAAATACTAATCCCACTACACCCTAAAAAAACACTGAGGCTATTCCGCCCAAAAGCTGGTTTCAAGATGGCTGAAACCAGTTTAAGGTAGACCTCGATGAATATACTATGAGATTTATGTGATTTAGGTTAAACCAATCTATTGAATTTTTGCCCTAGATCTCCTCCCTATACAAGTTAGGTATAAGTCTCCCTGCATCCCAGGATGTCTTGCAGCCCCCTTCTCCCCCCCCCCCACTAGCCCTCCACTCTCAGGTTGGACAGGATAGCCTCTGCCCTAGATTGTCTGCTCCAGCCCAGCTGGGTGGCCCAACCCCCAGCTGCCACAGAGCTGAGGCAGGCTCCCCAGCCCAACCAATACCAGCACAGGGCCAGATGAGGGGAGAACAAATGCTCGCTCTGGCCCCGTCCCAGCTCCCCTCCCCCCCATCAGGGTATATTTTCAGGGGAGGTGAGAGGGGAAGCCCCCAGAGGCAGAGGATTCCCCACCCACAGGGTATCCTCCACCACCCCAACCCAGCCCTCTTGCCACCCCCCGACACACACACACATCTTACCCACAGGGGGCAGGCAAGAAGGGAGGAATGGACCTCCACTCCAGTACCAGCCCTGGCCCTGCCCCCACAGCCTGGGTCTGCAGAGCAAGTGGAGACTTCCTCCCCTGAGGTGGAGAATTTCTCCCCAACAGTATGGCTTCACTGGGCTACAAACACCCCAGCCCCAACCCCTTGGCACTGCCCTGCCTGACAGCCTCAGAGACCTTTCTTCTTCTCTGTGCAGACCAAGACTTGGGGTTGAAGCAGAGGTCCATTCCTCCTCCCCCATCCACCCTGCTACAGCTGACAAGCAGGGGGCTGATGAGGGGGTGAGGCTTGCACATTCAATAGAGCCATGCTGCATGGGTGTTTTCTCCTCTACCCACTGGGTAGATCCTGACCATGGAAGGAGTCCATTCCTCCTCAGTGGCTGACAGACAGGGGGCTGGTGAGGGGACAGGACTGGGGTATTTGTAACCCAACAGATCTGGGAGGTATGTGCAAGTGCCCCCCGTCTTCTGGCTGCTGCCTGCTTTGGCCAATGAATGAGTGAGAATATATTTTGCTTGTTAATGGTCCAATCTATGCATCTTAGAGAAAATTGAAGATTGAATTGATTCCATCTTGGGCTTTTTGACTGTCCATACTTAGACAAGAAAACAATTGTGACATGTTGCAAACCTCCAAACCGTACCGAGGTGCATGACAACTACATTATAACAATGCATACTACTCCTTTCCACATTTTCGTAGAACAGCTTAAAACAAATAAGTAAAGGGGAGCCAAACACTAAATTACTTATTTAGGAACATGCCATTACATTTTATATATCAATTCTCCAATCCTTTTTAGTTTTAATTTATAACTAATTAGGCAAAATTCCAGACAGATCCTTCTAAATTGTATTTGTTATGTTATCTAGGAACAAAAAACCTTTATTTTATACATACAGGATATCTCTACATGTGCAATTAATGCAGCACTATAAACTCTGGAGTCATTTGAGCTGGAGGAAACTTCTCCTGGGCACAAAGTCTACACTTGCATCCAGGACAGTAGCAATTTGAGCCAGGGTGGAGCATGCCTCCAGCTGGCTAGGCACAAATAAGACCTGCAGTCAGCATCCATGCATGTATTTCAGTACAGTAAGTTACTGTGCTGTAAGATAGTACTGTCCCAAACAGTACAGTATTCTTATGGTTGAGTTAATTAATTTACTGCCCCTGATACTGGTGCATGTGAAGATGGCAACATTTTACTGCAGACCTAAGTAGTCTACTCTGTAGTAAAGCACACATGTAGATGCACCTACATACATACGTACAATATAGAGACAGATACACACATGTATAATTCATAGTTGTCCAGGAGCTAGGCACACATGTGAAAGCATACCTATTTCCTAGAAAGGCTTCCAAATAATCAATTTGTTTGGAAAATGTAATTTTTGTCAAATTAAAATAGCTTTATTTCTGTTTATAGAGGAAGAAATATTAATTATATCAGATTGTTAAATATTAGGAAATGCTCAAAAATACTCAACTTTAAAAAAATAGGAGAAATGATAATTTTCAATCTAGAAAGACTGATTTGAGACCATTTTGCAGCCCAGTTTGTATTAGATTGACCCAGATCACTCCAAAATATACCATCCAGCTGGTTTACATGAGGTTTTTAACCATACAGTATATTATTAGGGCTATATATTTTATTAACCATATACTATACTATGGGATGATATATCAATCATACACTATTATATATTAATAACTATCACCAAGTCCTACTTTCTCTCTCACACACACATCAGTAATGTAACACGAGTCTCTCACAGACCTGATTTCAAGACAAAGGTCAAAATGACCTGGGTTTCACGAATGTTTTGCAAGTTTTAAAACCTCAGTTTCATGATTCAACATTTATAATACCATAAAAAGTTGGGGTGAAAGTCAACCAGTAAAAAGTTGAGGTTAAAGTCAAATCAGTAGCAAAACTCCCATAATTTTGGGGAGAGCAGGAAAAAAATACAAGAAAAATATAGGTTTAGATTTAAAAGACTTTAAGAGAGATCCATTCCTAGATTCCTTTCGTCCAATTGTAAGACATTTAAACTGAGCTCTCTGGCTCTCACCTGGAATTTTAAATGTACTTTGCTGTCTCCAAGCATTTGACTGATATCACAAATCCTGTCGACTCATTCTGTAATTAACAATTACAGCTATCCTGCCTCACACCATCTCTGCACTGCTGAATTGACAATTTTGGAAACCCATCCATCAAGTGACAGAGATATTGAAATGCTTAACTAGCTCTGAAAGATGTGAGGGCACTCTAGAGAAGGAAATGGGGACAGAACAAAAGGGTAAAGAGAAAAGAAGCAAAGCAATGAGGGAGAAAGGGAGGGAGGGAGAGAAGCAGGTGAGAGGAGGAAAGGAATCTATCAAATCAAATCAGGTATGTATGAATTTCAACCTGTTTAACTACATGGTTGATTTGGTAATATGAAGTATCTGAGAAATATATGTATATTAAAGGATTTTCTACTAAAATAGAATGAAATTGTGCTATAGTGCTGGTAAGAAGAGACTTAATTGCATTTTACAGCCACAGTAGGGTATCTTTCCTGGAAGTGAGATCAACTGTTTGTATTTGAGAAAAAATAAAACTAATATTTAACTGCAAATCAGACAGAACCTGCTTTGTGTTCAAATTCATATGTAAGGCTAGAAGGACCTGTAGCTGTCCTTAACCAAAACTGACTAGTGATTAATTTAACTTTCAGCTACATATTGATCTTCATGAAAATAGGCAAATAGTTAATTATCTCAGTTTTGTGAAGATCAAGCAGGTACTGGTTAATCCATCTCAAACCAGTGTCAAAAAATTATAAATTAAAACAATGGAAAGAAACATTAAACAGTATCCAAACAAAGGTGTGAAATCATGTCAAATATATTCACTAAATGAAGATAAAAGCCTAGAAATATATGAAGATGACTTTTAAGAGAAGTAATTAAGCATGAGGAGCACTTAGAAGAGGTCAGCTTATTGAGCCTAGAAAATCACAGAGATAAACATCAGGGAGGGATAAGAGCTATTTAAATTAAATGACAATGGTAGCAGAAGAACAAGCAGGATCTGAACATTTGAATATTTTTTTTCAGATTACATGCATAAAACACAGACCTGGCAGTGTTCTCTCCTTAGGGTCTAGTTACACGTTATAATTAGCACCTGCTAACTCAAAAGACTGTTAGACAATTTGGGTTAGAAGGGACCTCATGAGGTCATCTAGTCCAAGTCCTTGCTCAGAACAGGACCAGCCCAACTAGATCATCCCAGCCAAACGCTCTGTCTAGCCAGAGCCAAGGGTGCAGATTCGGATAACCTGTTCCAGTGTTTTACTACCTTCCTAGTGAGAAAATTCTTTGTAATAGCTAATCTAAACTTCCCTTGATGCAATTTGAAACTATGGCTCCTTGTTCTGTCATCTGCCACTGCTGAGAACAGTCCAACTCCATCCTCTTTGGAGGCACCCTCAGGTAATTAAAGACTGCTAATAAATCCCTTCTCAGTCTTTTCTTCTCTAGACTACATAAGCCCAGTTCTCTCAACCTCTCCTCAGAAGTCAGGTGCCCCAGAACCCTAACCATTTCCATTGCCCTTTGTTGGAGTCTCTCCAATTTGGCCACATCCTTTCTGTAGTGGGGACTCCAAAGCTGGACACAGTACTCCAGATGTGGCCTCACCAGTGAAGAATAAGGCAGAATAATCACTTCCCTTGATCTGCTGGCAAGACTTCTACCAATGCAGCCCAGTATGCCATTAGCCTTCTTGGCAATAAGGGCACATCATTGGTTCATATGAAGCTTATTGTCCACTGTAAACCCCCAAGTCCTTTTCTGAAGAGCTGCTGCCTAGCCAGTCAGTCCCCAGCCTGTACTGGTTTCATAGTTAGTAGGGTTGGAAGGGACCTGAGCAGATCACCATGTCTGACCCCCTGCCATGGCAGGAAAGAGTACTGGGGTCAAACGACCCCAGCAAGGTGCTTAACAAGCCCTGTTTTAAAGACCCCCGAAGTAGAAGCCAGCACCACTTCTCCTGGAAGTTGGTTGCAGATCCTAGCCGCCTGACAGTGAAGTAGCACCTCCTAATGTCTAATCTTAATCTACCCTCTGCCAGCTTGTGACTGTTATTTCTAGTCACTCCTGGTAGTGTTTGGGGGAACAGGGACTCCCCCAGTGCCTGCTGGTCCCCTCTGACTAATTTGTAAAACGCCACTAGATCCCCCCTCAGCCTTCTCTTATGGAGGCTGAACAGGTTCAGGTCCTGTAGCCTCTCCTCATAGGGCCTGCCCTGCTGCCCTCTGATCATGCAAGTGGCCCTCCTCTGGACCCTCTCCATGTTGTCCACATCCTTCTTGAAGTGCAGCACCCAGAACTGGATGCAGTACTCCAGCTGTGGCCTGACCAGTGCCTCATAGAGGGGAAGGATCACCTCCTTGGACCTGCTTGAGATGCATCTGTGGATGCATGACAAGGTGTGGTTGGCCTTCCTGTCTGCATCCCCATACTGCTTGCCCATGTTCATCTTGGCATCAAGATGGTGCATGGGCTTGTTCTGTCCTCAGTGCAGGACTTTGCACTTGTCCTTGTTGAACCTCATGTGATTTCTATTGGTCCAATCCTTCAATTTGTCTAGGTCTCTTTGAATCCTAACCCTACTCTTGAGTGTAGCTATTACTTCTCCCAGCTTCATATCATCTGCAAACGTGATGACACTCTATGTGCACTCTATGCCATCTTCCAGGTCATTGGTAAAGATATTGAACAAAAACAGCCCCAGAACCAATCCTAAGGCCCTCTACTTGATACTGGCTGCCAACTAGACACTGAGCCATTGACTACTACCTCTGAGCCCCATGATCCAACCAGTTTTCCATCCACCTTACAGTCCATTCATCCAAACCATACTTTCTTAGCTTACCTGTGAACATTTTGTGAAAGACAATATCAAAAGCCTTGCTAAAGTCAAGGTATATTACATCCACTGCTCTGCCCACATCCAGAGCCAGTTGTCTGGTCCTAGAAGGCAATCAGGTTGATCAGGCATGACTTGCCCCTGGGGAATCAGTGCTGGCTGTTCCTGATCACCTTCTTGGCCTCCCAGTGCTTAGAAATAGATTCCTTGTGGACCTGCTCCATGATTTTCTAGGGAGGGAGGTAAGGCTGACTGGTCTCTTATTTCCCTTTTTCCCTTTCTTAAAGATGGTCACTATATTTGCCCCTTTCCAATCATCCAGGACCTCTCCCAATCACCATGAGTTTTGGGTGCATCCCATCTGGCTCAATGGATTAGTATATGTCCAGCTTTTCTAAATAGTCCCTAACTGGTTCTTTTGCCACACTTGGCTGCTCACCTCCTTCCCAGACTGTACTAGTCTGTGAGCTGACTTTGCCTATGAAGACTGAGGTGAGCAGCCACATTATGGGTTAACATCCTCTCTAATGTACATAGCTCTGACCTGTTGTTAGATGGCTGGTGAGCAGGGGCATGGCTAGGAGCTACCAAGTAGTAGTACAGGCTCCTCTGTATAGTTGGTATAGACATTAAGGTTGAGCCTGCGCCACCTCCCGCAGACCCCTTGCTCTAGGATTGGGCCTGCATCACCTCTGCCTACCTGGACTGGGCCCATACTACCCCTGCCAGCCTGGAATGGTCCTGTTTCATCCCTGCCCACCCAGATGAGGATCATGTTGCCCCTGCCAGCACTCACTACTGGCAGCCAGGTGAGTGGTGATGCAGGAGCCAAGGAAGAGCCCAGGGGAAGGTGAACACAAAGTGGGAGGAGAAATGAGGTGGCATACCTTTGAGAACAGAGGGGAAGGTAAGGACATTCTTATCTGCTTTGGGACTTCATCTCCAAAGAGACTACCCTAACCACCATTTATTGGAGTGGAGAGTGGAACTCAGATGTCCCCTTTGCCAGGTTAGTACCCCATTCACCAGTCTATACAACTACTTTTTTCCTCTATCTTGTTTTAGTTCAATGAATATTTCTTTGTTTGTTTTTTTTAAAGGTGAGACAATGTCATCTGGGAGACTGATGGAACCCAACCTCAAAATAAAAAATATTAGTGGCTTGGTCACTCCACTGAACAGGAAACATTGGCTCAAATCCTCCCTCATAACCAAATGCAACACATTTTATTCATGTTTATACCATCCAATAATTATTTATAAAACTTTTATAAATAGAACCTTAATATTAACCCTCATCTCTTCTCATGAAACCATAACTGTTGTCGTTCTCACGGGGTAACTTGTTACCTTGCAATTCAACATTGTTGGTTTCATGGGGTAACTTGCTACCCCCACCTGCATGAATAAAATGGAACCAGTGACAACAGAATAAATGTACCAAAACTATTTATTAAACATACAGATTGTTTGAAAGAGTATTTAGGATCATTTGAACCCAAAATATTATTTAACTAGAACTATGAACAAAATTTAAACTTTTTTTAGTGTTTCAAAATGTGAATGAACAATTTGCTAAGTCTGCAGTTCACACAGTTTTCAAACTAACAATTACTTCCAAAATCATTTCTTAACTGTTTAAACTATATATTGCATTCCTCGCAAAGCAGCAGTGATGTACTGTGGTGCTCACAAGCAAATTGCTTACAACCCTTGCATCGTTTCTGGGTTTTGTGGTCATCTGCCCCTGGACAAAAAGCACAATGTACACTCATGCTTGCAGAAAGTTCTACTGGGGTGCGTTGTGGCAATTTGTAATTTAGGGGAGTTATACCAGACTTGACAGACTTATACAGATAACATGTATCCATCATTCTTCATTTCATTTGTCCATCGATCAACTGTTCACCAAGCTCTGCAAAAAAAAGCTCTATCTTCTTAAATGTGATCTTTGCTTCCAGTTCGTATTGTGGCCTAGCCAAAATGAGGAGGCTGGCAATAGCCAGCATACTGAAAAATAGTGTCATTGGCCACCTGCTGATTTTCCATCTGCAGGAGGTCATACAAACTAAGTGGTCAAGGTTATCCACTGCACCCTTGTTTTTATTGTAGTTATGCATGATATCTCACTTTCTTTGCTCTCCACCCACTGACAGGTCATGGTGCGTGCTTGACAGCAACAGCACAACTTTCAACTTCTTCGGAACATAGGAAATGAGGGTGAATTCCCCATCAAAAGCAAAAATGGATGAAAAGTTTCCCCTTTTTGATTTGCTTGCATTTCATTTGAGATACTGGACTGGTTTTTCTGAATTGTACCCACATAGGCCAAGTCCTAATGTAGCAGTCTTTCTGCCAAGTCAGTACTTGTGAAGAAATTGTCACCCACAATATTCCTTTTCATCTTGTAGCAGGGATAAATCAGTTTTTCAATGACCTGGGTACCAAGATAACATTGGCAACGGAGCTTCTGGTTGCTTGCCCAGGTAGATGTCTCCAGACAGGGGGAATGATGCGGCTGCATCACAGCACCACCACATTTTCAAGCCATCTTTGGCAGGCTTGCTGAGCATATACTGTCTCAAGGGACAGTGACCCATGAATGCAATGAGCTGCTTATCAACCATCGGGTGTATTCCTAGAATATACCACTTCCTGAGCTGCTCCACAAATCGTGTACAAATATCTGTTTCTCCACATCTCTCCTTTCCTCATGAGTCAGTTTGTTGTCAAATGTCAGGTAGTTGGTGACTTGACAGAATAATTTTAAACTCATGGTGGCATGGAAATAAGGATGCCAGGTGCGTTGCTCCCACAACCCCTCCAGTGCCTTGTGAACACCCTGGTATAGCTCACCCAGCAGTAGGAAGCCAGTGTAGACTTCTAGCTCTGTTTTGTCCAGCTTTTTCCACTCCTTTCTATTTTTAGGATGGCTATCATTCCACTCCCTGAATCTTCTCTCTGCCTCTCTGTTTGTTTATCTTATGATAATAGTCAGGAGACATTGTGAAAGAAACAGGTAGGATGTTTCCACCACTGTGTCTTTATTACTTTCTCTTGTTGGCCCAGCACTTCCATAGACTATGTCCTTGGCCATTTTCCAATGATGTATTAGCTGTGGACTTCTTTCCCCACACACTGCCATTCCTTCCTCTAAAGGTGTCATCATCTGCAACATTTTCTGGGGGTGGTAGCAATGGTTCTGCTCCACATCCTGCTGTAGCTCTCTTCAGTCTTCCACAGCAGTCCCAGGCTGGTCCTCTTCTCTTTCCCACTGGAAGTGTTTGCATCACTTCTGCTTGTGGCACCAACTCCTCATCTGAGCTGGATGAAGCTTCCTTAGATACATGGTCTTCTTGCTCTGAACAATCTCCCATATTTGTAATAAAGTCAGCATGCCTTGGGATAAGATTTCATCAGTGGATGTACACTGTCATCCCTGGTTACCTGTGCAAGACAGGCTTCAGCACTGAATATGCACTGCCTTTTCATCCTGCACTGCAGAAGAAAAAAATGATTACTGCTGAATGCATATAAATAAAAATCAAAGACAAGCCTGTCCACCTATGCTGATACAGAAGCTATTCAAACCTGCCCTATGGAAGCACAGGTAGCACCTCTCCTCCTGGGCACAGAAGCCAGAGACCAGCATCCACCCTTTGCAGGAAAGCCAAATGTGGATGGATGTCATTTGGAAACCACACGTGCATGGGGCTTATTGAAAGCAGGTAACAGGGGCACGGGGTGTGTCAAGCCCTTACCACTGAAGGGAACTCCATAGTGTGTGCTGTATTGCAGCATGATGTTCTATTTCTTTTCTGCTGTCCTTTTGCTCCTTGTACTCACATCCGACAAAGGCAGGGCAGACTAGCTTGTATGTTATGAAAGGGGCAGGTGAGGCAGAGTTTTGTCATGAGAAAAGAGAGCAGAGGTGCATTTGGGCATAAAAAAGGTGAGGGGGGAGGTCGGCAAAGGGCAAGATGTTTTGATGACTTTGCAGCCTGCAAACAAAGGGATTATTACCACATGTTCTGCAAAAGCAGAGTGGAGGATGGCCATCCACTAGTTACCATGGATACCCAAAGTGGACATGAATGAGGTGTGAATGAATGCTGACATTTTAGATGCATCCACCCAAAGTGGCCAAACAGGACTAGGCCTGTCATGTATATGGAAATTGCATTGGGGTAACAAGTTACCCCAATTTGTTAACATGGGCTTGGGGTAAACTGTTACCCCACATGGAAAAACACATTCACGCCTGGGGTAACATGTTACCCTGGGTAGTTTTTCATCCACAGAGAGCGGTGACAATGTCCTAAAAAGAAAACAAATAGAATTAATTAACTTTAAGATGCTGTACAAAATATGCATCTGGGGTATGAAATTACCCCATGGGAACATATAAAGGTTAAAAAAAGTAATTTTGTCGTACTTTAAAGAAATACTTTCTTTTAGGTTTATTTAAAGCAATACATGCTCACCTCACTTAAATTTCATCTGTTTTAGACTGATTCATTGGAACTGTTAATATAAGTAAGGCAAATGTGATTTTTTATATTAGAGACATATTCTACTATTTCATTTCTGCATATGAAATGTAGAAAATAAGTACAGAGAAAAATGGTATTTGATAAAAATATTTTGTTTTTGTGGGGAGATATGATAAAGAATGATCATTAATTCTGAGTAGAAAAAATTTGTTATGTATTACATTTTCTACTTTTCATGCTCATTACCAGTCCATGCAAATGAACTATATTCATGATCACATTTTATATATCAGTGATATTGTTGATCTATTAATGCTTGGGAAATGGATATAAAGCATTCATATCAGCACAGCTGTTGGCAGATCTTATGTTTCATTCAAAATGCTGTTAACAAAAAATGAAAAGAAGTTCAGATCTCAGCAATGTTACACGATATACTATCTAACTGGTTTTTAAAAGTTTTCACAAAATTTCATGATTTTCTTTTTAGAGTAGCACAAAGTATTTTCAGTATGTAGATTAAGATAAACTTTTAGATTCTGTTTCATGGCCACACCTCTCTGGTATGTTCACTATAATTAAAACTCTTTTTAGATATATTCAAAGATTTCAAAAGACAAGTTCACAGCAATTAGCAGGGAAAAGAAAACTGCAGATGTTGTAGCAAATGCTTCATAGCATTCAAAGTCCAGTCACAGAAACTTTTCTTTTGGCCTTGGGTGTTAAGCATCTATCTATTTATATTATCATCATTGTGCCTTGTTGACAATTTAAATTAATCTCTGTCAAATTTTAAATAGGTTCTGGAATGCAATTATACATCTCATGATTATTCATGGATAACTTTTGACTTGTCACCAAGCAGTTTATCAAATATTCTGAGCAAAGCTTATGCTTCCCTTTTGGACTTTGCAGCTAGGTGTTTAAACAGTCAAATGTCCGTCACAAGTTTTACACCAAAAAAATAAAAAAATACAAAAAATAAGACAAAATGCTGAAGGGCTTTTAAATGTAGTAAATTAACATGGCTTCCTTTTTGTTTCTTCCATTTTTTTTTAAGCCGGGCAAGCTCAGAAGCCAATTAAGTGTTTGTCTCCTTAGGGAAACTGACAAACAATACTATAGGGTAGACTCTACCTTTTAGAATAAAAGGCTTGTTCCAGAATCATTATTTCACTGAGACTACGCCAATCAATTTCCTTGTATTGGCAAGCTCTAAAAAAGGGGATAGTCTTCTTGCATAACTCAGACAAGCACACTAAGACCAAAAAAAGGGGTCCAGGAATGGATTGATAAGGTAATATGGGTCTAAAAATCCTTCACAGATTCAAGGAAGGAAAGAAGTCAGAGAAAGAGGAAATAATTAAGATGGGATATGATAGAAGTCTCTACAAAAAAAAAAGAATGGCAAGTAAAATCAATTGATTTCTTTAAATAGTAAAATTAAGTGAAAAAAGGAACTTGTGTTGGGATGAATAATATAAACATTTTGAGAGATTTGTTTATGAAGGCATAAAGGAAATTTCTCCTCCATAGGCAACTGCTAGGGGGTGCACGGAAGTGCACGTGCCCTGCCTCCGTGATGGTGGAAGTGCCTTCCCAAAGGCTGACACTGATGCTGTTGGTTGGGCTGGTGCCCCCCTGACAGGGATGCCACTGTCATGGGCTTCTGCGGGTGTCTCCCCCGCCAATTCAGGAGGCACCAGTCACTCGTGTTCTCCTCCACATTCTTGGGGTATTTTATAGTGTAAGGCAGCAAGCCCCAAATGGAAGTCTTGCTACAAATTAGACCTGAAGTCATCAAATTGATCTTGTCATGCTGAACAATTATTAAACACACTCATAGTACAAGCCAGTAATTTTCCCTGGTGGCTATTTCCCTTTTAATTACAAAACCTAAATCTTCCATTTGGTAAAAGAAAGATTTAAATCTAGATACTAAAATTAGCTCCATAAAACATATGTAAATCAACTGTGGTAAGGTTTCCAAAGTTACTCAAGGGCTCTGAAATTCATGTTGACCCACTTTCCATCAATTTACCCCCAACAGCTTAAATTGTGCTTTTATTTATTGCTGTTGTTTTTGCTCTAACTCCTCGTCAGACACCTAAGCCCTACAAAACCCAACATGGAAGGTTTCAGCTAGAAAAAAAATCAACTACATGTCCTAAATTGTGCTGCGTGTATAATATTACATGTATTATGACCTGCAAAACCAAGTGTCCCAGCTGATACTGATTATCTGTTCAAACTCTAATACAACATGACTTTACAGGAAACAAGAAAATACTATTTCAATTGAAACTCTGCAAGTCAATTAGTCTGAGTGAACTTCAGTGTTAGCTTTAAGAGCCCCTGAAAATGGACCTGCCAACAACTAATGTTTTCTCTCTTTGAAGTCATTCATCCAATAAAACTGTAAACTAGCCAGCAGTTAATAGTTAATAATCTATAGAAATGATTGCAGAACAGTACTTTCCATGTATGGCCAGTCTCCAGAAATTAAAAACTGAGAAACCAAAAAAGCAGAGCACAAACAACAACAACAACAACAAAATCACAATACTGAATTGGGTTATATCATGACTTTCTTTGTGATATAGACCAAAAACTTTTAAAAAATAAAAGCCTAAATCCAGTGGAAGTTGGCTTAGGTCCTTAACAAGCTGCAGATTGCAGAGCAGGTATAATGTACGTAGCCATTTACCTCTAAAAGAATATGGGAAACATTAAATGGAGAAAACAGGTAAAATAATTGTTAACAGAAATGAACAGTTTAATAAAGAAGGATGAAGAAATTAATAAAGAGTGAATATAAAGAGGAAATTCTAACCATCCAAAACCATTATAGTTCAGATTCAGAATGGTTTGGATATATTTTTCCACCCCCAAAGTAATTCATAACAGTTGTTGGTTTTTGTGACTTACATACAGATTTTCAGTTATTTTTCCAAGTTTGTGTTGTTTTATAGTCATGTAAAAATGCCTGTGGTGCATAATTTGATATCCCTTTCCCCTATTAGTGAGGCCTTACAAATATCCAGTATCCATCACCGTAATTCCCAGGCAGTGCTCCCTTCAGTGATAGCAGGGGTTTCCTCTACTGTTATGCTATCTATGATTGGCATTTTTCTATTAATAGAAATGCCAGTTCTTTCTAGATTTTCTCAGAACTGAGGGACATAGGCAGCAATTGGAGCAGTGACAGCAGAACTTTAGATTTTCCAGCAGATCCAGCCAAAGCTTGAAGTTGCGGGAATGTCTTGGCTGTCAATATATCAAAACTACAATTTGGCAGTAGAGTCAGCCTTCTATCCTCCCAAGACTCTGGAACAAAAGACTGAGCATGAAGGTCACAACAAAACCTGTTCCCTCTCAAAAAAGATAATATGCAGACAGATTACAGGGGCCTGAAATAGGAAACTAGACAGGAACAAAGATCCTGTGAGAAATGATCGGCTGATGAGAGGCTTCTAGAAACTTACACGATTATACTTCCTACACATGCAACTAGCAGACTAATACTTGCATTAGCTAGCAAATTTAGTATCTGACTTATTTTTTTCTGAGCAGGAGCCCAGTGCCTTGTGTGAAACATGAACATGAGCTATGAATTTATACAGCATCCCCGAACTCTATCACATCACACAAATTCCCTAAAGTGGCAGGGATTTAATAATTTGACCTGGCAGTATCATACATAATTTGGTGGAGTCTTTGTGAGGATTAGTAAATCTCTTTGCCCTTTTTTATTCCTCACACAACATTTCAATAGAAGTTTTGTAAGTTTCCAGACAATCTAAATAGCAGGCTATAAAACAGTCCACTGGCACACTGTAATCAGACATTTTGAAACTTGGTTGAAACTCTATAGCCACTAAAATTTCAGAAACCTCCATCCCATTAAGAGATCTCTCTTCTGGGAATGACATTAATGTGCATATCAGTGAAGCCTAAATGGAGCCAAAGATAGAGCATATGTATCCAGAAAACAAACAAAACCCCATGAAAATTGGAAGGATCCTTAGAAAAATGTATTGAGAAACTTTCACAGTTTGAAAAGTGCTCAACTAGGGAGCCAAATGAAAGGGAAACATCCAATATAACAGAAAAACAAATGCTACAGAGCACTTGGACAAAATGAATACACAATTTATGCCAGGCAATTTATGAAATATGCTGCGTTAACTGCCAAAAACACCAAACCAAAACAAAACATGCTTGTTCTGTAGGTTTTTTATTTGGTTACTGAATTACTGAAAGGAGTTGCATTTTCAACAACAAACATACAATTGATTAGATGACTTCAAGAAAAGAGACTACTCAGTGAAGCATACAGCAGGGATGTGTACAATCCTTGCCCATTAGATCTTAAACTGGGCCCTAGTGGGTAGTGCAGCTAGAAGAAACAAACGTAGTCCAAACTGAAGTGTAGTCCTAAAACATAAAATTCAGCGTGAAACCTAATGCCCGCATACAGTTTGTCATTAAAATATCAGTGGGTACATCTGCATACATAATGAAGGAAGAGCAATAAGCTCTGGAGCAGCTAGCACCTGAGTCAACTGCTCCTGGTTGGAGCGTCTACATGTGTGCCTGGGACCAGAACACCTTGAGCAGGGCAGAGCAACCCCAGGCTGGCAGCAGGCATGGGGGGTCAGCCCTGAACTCTGGATGGTGATGGTGGGTGGCAGAGGGGCTGGCTGTGGCATGAGGGTAATAAAATGTGGGGCTAGGTGGCAGGCAGCCCCCATACTTTAGCAACCTTGTGCCCCAGCCAGCCCCTGTCACTATCTACATGTGCTGAATGCACATGTAAATACTCTGCAGTAAGATAGAGTACTATCTTATGGTGGAATTAATTAACTTACTGCACCATAATACATGAGATGGTGAGGCTGTACTGAGGAGCTAATCGGTCTACTCCACAGTAAAGTGCACATGTAGGTGCACCCTGTATATATTTAAATTAGCATAAAAATGGCATCAGAGAAATCACTTTTTCTATAGTTACAACACCAAATCACTATATTATTGCTGATGTTACTGTATGTTGACTTTTTATATGACAATTCATGTGTGCCTATTTCTGTGTTGTCAGGTATCCAGGTTGTAGCCATATTGGTCTAGTGGCAAAAGGAATCAGAACTTGTATAAATTACATTAAAATTACATTAAAAATCTACTAAAAATCAGTATCTTTTTATAGTTCTGTTTCTTTGTTAAGTCATGTCCAAAAATATGACTATTGGTTTAATGAAGCACCTGGGGCTTATCTTCCTTTTCTTTGTGATACATCAAGCCCAACATTTTTACTAGGAGAAAAACTACTGCAAGTGAACAAACAGGTCCTGTTACATAGATCCAAATTATCTTATTTAGGCAGAGTTCTGTATCTTGTGACATTAGGCACTCTCTGAAATCTTTTGTTCTATTACAAGCAGTTTGGGATTTTTTGCCACTATCCTGTTTGAACCAAGAATTTCAGAAAAATGCCAATATAGACAAAAGTTCATAAACTGACTCACACTATTTTTAACTCCAGGAAAGGCCTGGGTTTGATCTGAACATTTGGAAAAAATGTTTAATCCAAGACTTCTTTTTCCCTTAAGAAACAATTGAGACATTCATATAGTTCCAAGTCTGATAATATCCCAAAACTTATAAATATGCAGCAATATCTCATTAATGATTAGACAGTATCAGGGAAACAATGCCATATTCTTTAATGTTATTCTTGGAAATTCTCTACTATACAATTGCAATGTTAATCTGATTATCATCAGTTTTTGGACTGATCCTATTTCCAATTATCTCTACCAATATTTTCTTAAAATATCAATATACAGAAGTCAAATAATTACAGAAGACTTCCCATAACTGCAGACAAGAATAGTTTGGGTTAAGCTTTCTCTTTTCTTTGTTATATCATTTTTGATATACAATGCGTATAGTTATCAGTATATATGCATACACAATTCTAAACAAAAATCCATAGAAGAAAGGGCATCAAATTGTACCCTTCTATTTGTTTTAGAATTGACCACCATGGTTAGAAATATTTTCTATTCCCTTTGCCTTATGTCACTGTGGGTGCAGACAGGAGTGACAATTTTCACCAGATCTGGCCACAGAAAGCAGTCTATAGCTATGACCAAGCACAAGCGCACAACTGGTAGACTGCTTAGAAAATGGCTGATTGGGTGAAAATCTGACCCCTTATTACATGAAGGCTCAGATGAAGACATCTCAAAACAGAGCATCTTCTGTAACTTCTGTCTGTGCTGTCTGCCAGCCTGTCACTGTTTTCAGAATCTAGAGTCAATATTTGGTAGCTATTTTACTAGCTTATTAAGAAAGAGAGAGGAGAGAAAAGAAACAGAGGTAGTTTGGTCTGGGATTTTTTCATCTGCCACTGGAGGGTGGGGCAGGTGTATTGGAGACCTCCTCTCTCCTTCCCCTGAGGTGGAAGGGCTCCATTTCACCCACCCCACCCTCTAATGCAAGTGGAGAAACTCCTATAATGAGCTCCCTCTGCTTCCTGTGCCCCCACCCTTTCTGAAACGGGAACAGATTGGGAGAGAGGAGGGGTTGTTGCTAGGGGAAACTGGAAAAAGCAGAAAACAGAAAAAAATGCAGGCTGATGAAATAATGAAGATCATGTTTTGTATGATGGGGGCAAAAATTGTTATCATATGGCTTTTCCAATACCCAGTACTTCAGTTAACCTCTATACACTGGACAAAAGCGAGTTAGATTGAGTGGAGGCCATACATATGGATATGCAAATAGTGAATCTAGTAAGAATTAGAACAGAAAGGTTGCATCAGTCAGCTGAGTGAAAAGACACCTTGGGAGTGTCAATAGATTTATACCAGAAAATAATTTGGCCAATATGTCTTCCTTACAGTTAAGATTGTAATCAATAATTCAAAAGACCAAGCTATTAACTTGGGAGTTGTGTGCATGGCAGACAATGTTCCTGTTGCTAGCCCATGCAACTACTTCAGCCTCTTTCTTAATAAGCTAGTAAAATAGCTACCAAATATTGACTCTAGATTAATTTTATACCAATATTTATTGAACATAGCTATACCAAAGTAAACATTTAACTTGAAAGGTAATACGTGGTCTGGCTGATGAAAACTATAGTTCAGTATATGTATTGCTACATGCTCTGTATTATAAACAGTAGCTCTGATATTAAGATTTCCTATAAAAATGTAGAGGCTGTCTAAGTAAATGGTTGAAGGTATAATAGGCAATAAGGAATATGTTCTATTTTCTTACATGCATTATTATACTGTAGTCTTATTGGAAGAAATATATTGGGATACCATAGATGAATAATGATTTTTATTGGAGGTGGTAAAATAATGACAAAAAATGTTAGCTTTTACTGGGTGTGTCTACATGTGTATTTGATGTGGGACTAGTTTACTTTACTTACCTTACTCTCCTGAACCTCCAGTCCTGCTGCCTCTGGGCCAGCCAGGACTGGTAGCTACATGTCATCCTGGCCACCTGCGATAATGATCAGTGGCTGGAGGCATTCTGCATGACTCAGGCCACCTTTCAGGACCTCCTGGAGCAGTTCTTCCTGCATCTGGAGTGGCAAGACACTGCCATGCAGCAGCTCTTCCCCATAAACACCCAGCTGGCCATCACCTAGCTGGAACTGGCCATGCCCACCAGCCTCTGCTATGTGGACCACCTCTTTGGTGTGGACAAAAACACTACCAGGGAGGCCATCCTGGAGGCATGCAGTGCCCTCCTGGATGTGCTGGGGCACTCTGTACTTCACATGCACAACGCCCTGAAGGTGCTGGCAGGTTTCTGTGCCCTGGGATTCCCTCAGTGCATCGGGGCCCTGGATGGGACCCATATTCCCATCACCTGCCTGCCCCACAATGACTGCCCCTACTACAGTTGGAGGGGCTTTCACTCATTGTGCTCCAAGCCATCACTGACCACTGTAGTACCTTCACCAATGTGAACTGGGCAGACAGTGCCCAAAACACCTGCATCTTCAGGAACTCTGGCTTGCCAGCTCTGGTGCAGAGCGGGCACTTTGTGCTAGGGGTGCCAAAGCTCTACCTGGGTGCCACTGTGGTCCCACCCTTCCTCACTGGGGACCTCACCTACCTGCTCCTGTTCTGGCTTATGTAGTCTTACACTGGCCAGTTGGACCCTCACCACACCCAAGTCAACTGGTGCCTAGGCGAGACCCATGCCCTGGTGGAGTGCGCCTTCTGCTGCCTCAAGGAACACTGACACACCCTCACTGCCTGCCTCCAGTTCACTGGGGACAACTTTCCCCAGGTCATCAATGCAGCATGTGTGCCGCGCAACATCTGTGAGGCCCAGGGGGAGCTGTTTTGTGGGGTCTGGGCAGAGGAGGCACATTGGGCAAAGGATGCCTGGCAATGGGAGCACCAGCTGTAGTGGCAGTGACAGCAGTGCCCCCTCCCCACTAACGCCCCACACAAGCTGCAGACCCTCCATGGGGGGGGAGGGTAGGGCACCAGGTGCAAGAGGGATTGGCTAACCACCTGTTCCTGCACTCCCACCTGTAACCCAGCTGGACAGCCACCCACAGACTCCTCACTTCACTACCCACCCGAGCACCACACTCACTGCAGACATTTCTCATAAAAACACTTTATTACCATCACAACAAAACAGACACCCCTTTCCCTCCTGCCTCCCCCACAACAGAGGCTGTCCCCTCTCCCTCTCCAACAACAGGGCCCCTCCACCACCCACTGCACCTACCAACAATAAAACACCATATGCCCCATGCAGACTATACACAATGTTGTTTGTTTGTGTGCCCTGGCCTGGCCTAGCCTGGCCCTCACCCTAGGTCCCCCACCACCCAGTCCTCCCCACTTGGGCCCAGTGCCACCATTCATCCTGGCTTCATGTGGGTGCAGAGCCAGGGCTTCCTGGAGTGGAGCCAGGACCATGTATCAGCACTGCTAGCGGGAGAGCTACTTGTACCAGGGTACCAGCAGCCTCTGTCACCCCTGGATGAGTCCCCTGCCTGCAGGACTTGCTGCAGCATGTGCACCCATGGGGGAACAGTCAGAGGCCAGGGTGCTGGCCACCTGTCCCCAGGCTTCATTCCTTAGGCTCCCCCACCCCACGGCCTCCCACCCCAGAAGGTGGAGGCAGCACTGGACCTCCATCGAAGCCCACAGAGGGGCCTGGGCAGCAGGTGGCTACCAGGGGCAGGCAGGGCTAGGGTCAAGAGCAGGGCAGTGGGCAGCACAAAGATCCAGACAGTGTCCAGAACCTGGTAGTTATCCATAGTGGCCTGCACTGACCTGGCCATGACTGCAGCCTGCTCCCACAGGGCCTCCACATGTTTGTGTTCCAGGGTAAGGAGCTGACTCCCGGTCTGCTCAGTCATGCACATCCTTGCACCAGTTCCATGCCTCCTCATGGGCTATATCCACATGTCTGTCCACTGGTCCTCCACAGCCAGCCCCAGATGGTCCAGGAGGAAGTTCAAATCCTCGGTTGTCCTCTTACAGAGCTGGTGCATCCACAGGACCCTCAGATTGGGGCAAGGTGATGCCCCACAGCATCTGCAGGGTCTGGGCAGGCTGCTGGGGGTTGGCTGCAGGCAGTTGGCACTGGCCTGGTGGCCAGGAGCTGGATGCAGCAGGGCCCAGGTGCTAGCAGGCCTGGGAAGAGCCTGAAGCAGCCTGCAGGGCTGGATGGCATGGGCCTGGCAGCCATGCAGGACTGCAGTGCCAGCCAGTGGCAATGGGGTGCATGCAGGCTGGCACACACAGCCTACAACTTGTGCAGGGGCAGCAGAGGCCAAGAGTCCCCCCAGACTCCCTACTGTTTTGCTCCAGGGCTCAAAATGCCTGCAGGCTTTTAAAGGACTTGGGGCTGGGGCTGTCATAGAGGCAGCCCAAACCTAGGGCAGGAGAGGCTCCAAGGTCCTGGGGCTGAACTCAGGCTGGTCTCCTAATGGCAGGGCTGACCAGAAGCAAATCTGCTCCCAGTTGGTGTCTACGCTTGCTTTACTGCGTAGTAAATACAAGCACATACATTTTCTACTTGCATTTGCAGGTAGCAAATTTACTCAGGAGTAGTAATGTTTACTGTATGGTAAGCATGTGAACATATGCACATGCTTACTGCACAGTAAGCATTTCATATAGATACACCCACTGTAACTTAAAAGGTAATTTACTTCAGTGGTACTCACACCTAAAGGATCCATTTTTGAGAAATGTGTAATGACTACATTTCATAGATTTCATAGACATTAGAGCTATGAAATGTGTGTGTGTGTGTGTGTGTGTGTGTGTGTGTGTGCATGCGTCGGGGGGGGGGGAGAGGGTGGCCCTCTGCCCAGGACCTCATGAATGTATATCACTAACATTTTATAGAAGGAGGACTTTGACTGCTGTGGTTCCCCTGCTTTACCAGTGGCAGGTTAGAGTATTAGGTCTATGTTGTGTCAGGGTTGAGGGCAGTCTTATGTAGAGTTTAGATTATGGTTGTATGGAATGGTTTGGATAGGGATAATCCTCTCTCAGGCAGGGAGTTGGATTAGATTATCTCTGAGGTCCCTTCAAGCCCTAATTCTCTATGACTATGAAATAGAGCCCCTAGAACATGGAGATGCAGGTCTAAGCATATTTGATGATACTGCTGCTGAGACAGCACAAAAGATTCTTCTGAATACTACCAGAGAAGCAGGAAAACTAACTTACATCTTAAAGGAAAGTTCTTATTTATAAGAAAACATTTTTCTTAAAGAAATTTTTCTAAAAGGATTTTATAGACATAGAAAATACAGGACATTTCATTTTTAAAAGGGGTGGCAAAATTGTGAAAATTCAGTCCATCATTTTTCCCAAGTCTGTCATGGGGACTGATTGCCTCAGAAAAAAAGAAACACATCTATTCATGAAAGAACAATCACATTCCAACAAAAATATTTATGAACCCAAATTACATGAGCTTCTATGTAGATCAAGGCTAAATTAGTCTACTAATTAGTCCAAGAATAACATATTCCCATTGAGTTGCTATTCAAGAATTTGATCATGCATTTCATTTAAGGTTTGCTTAGGACATCTACATTTACATGTTGGTCTGAGGAGCATTGTTTTTTTCCATCCACCATTCTGTTTTTAAGACTGCCAGAAACATGGAGGGGGTGAGGGGGAAGAAGAGAAAAGGAAAAAAATCTCAGAAAGCTGAGGCCCATGATCCATAGCTATGGACATTTTTACATTTTCACTGGGGGCTCAAATATTTTTTTCAAGCTGAGGCTGAAGCTCTGAAAGTGTAACATGGAATTGTTTGATGCTATAAAGCGTGTAATAAAAATAACTGAATAATAGTAATCTAGATATGCTACGTATACTTTTATATTACATCAGATTGATCACCATATTCAGGTATAAAGTTAAGAAGTGCTCTCATTTTAAAAAGCAAATTATCCATAGAGCACTCTACTGAATATTGAATTTGTCCAATTAACTCCACAAGTTATATAAGTACTGTGAATACCTGGTGTAGGCAGAAGTGTAGCTCCCTGCCATAACTCATGGCACTTTACAGGAAGTTGCATGAGTTACAGCAGTCCCCTGGACCCAACAGATATTTGCTGTTAGGTCCCGCAGGCTGGGGAATCCAGCTGCAATGTTGGAGCAGCTGTGAGTTTGCAATTTGGAGTGGCTGCCTTGCCCCTCCTCCCTCCCAGCCCCAAAGCTGTCTTCAGAATGGGGTGGGGGTGAAGGGAGCAGAGAGAACTCAGTCTGGGATTTTCTCAGCCAGCGCTGGAGGGTACGGCAGGTGGACTGCAGCTCCCCACCTCCCCTGCCAGTTGAAAAAACCCCAAATGGAACTCCCTCTGTGTAAGCCCATCCCTGCTCCCAGTGTGCACTAACACAAGTTAATGAAGCTTTGGAGCAACTTCGTCTGAACTCTATGTAATTGTCATGGGATTGTGCCTTTTTAAATTGCTCTGCAGCTGTGCACTTCTGTAAGGGCCCACTGTGCATCAAGCGCTCTTCCTTGGAAGAGCCATACTGCTTGCTATACCAGCATTACCTTGAGGAAACCAATTGAGTTGATCTGAAGTCTAACTGATTACAAATTCTGCTGCTGTCCCCAAGTTCTTGTGGCTTGTGTATGTAGGAACACAAAAATTATGCACAGTAGCAAATTTGCCAAGAATCCTGCTGCTGCTGTAGAGTTATTTTGAATTTAATGACATTTTCTCTTAGAATTCAAAGCCTGATCTTTGTAATAGACTGTAATTTACTGATTCCCTTCACAAGTAGATAGTGAGGGAACAGCTAAGTGGTGAGAAAAATCTAGTGTTATCCTCTCTAAAATCCTTTTTGGGTTAATTTAGATGACTGATTAGGTTACTGAAATTATTTTGAGGTTTTTCACTTTTCTACCGGCTGTCATCACCTCTTTTGCCTGAGCAGCCTTACCTGGGGTGCTGGGGGCCTCCCAGGGCTGAAGCAGCAGCAAACCTGCTCTACAGAGCCTGGATGTCAGCAGAGTGTGATTTTGGCCAACCAGGATCTGGCTTTTGGGCGCTGCATGCTGCCGCCATGTGCGCCACTCCGTTTTTTTCATGGGTTTTTTTTTTGAGCCCTGAATATCCAGGGGTCAAAAACAACAACAACAACAACAACAACAACAACAACAACCATCTACTGCACTGCTCTTTTGCAGCATGGAGAACAACTGAACATACAGTATGTGATGCCACAGATGTGTCTGCGATGCTACATACTGCACAGCCATGCTCGTCTGGACACAGCCAGTGTGGCCTTCTGCTTCGTGTCTGGCTTTGGTATATGCAGGGTAGGAGCAGGTGGGCAAAGTACACTCAAGTGCAATGCTCCAGAAGTGGTACAGATATGACATCACAATTGTGGCATAGTAGAAGACAGTCTATAAATTAAAGCTCTGTGTCAGGTCAGGAAAAGTCATTTGTAAAGCAATAAAACAAATTACTTCATAATAGATTTTAGATTTTTTTTTCCAGTGATATAATTCATTACAAAACTTTTAATGAATCTATGCCTACTGGTAATGGCTTGGAAACATTAAAGGATATTAACTACTGCAGGGTATCGGAGTTGAACGTATTGCCACAGGCAGATGCTTTCTAGAAAAAAAAAGGAAAACAGTAGTATCAAAAATATTTGAAAAATAAGCATGTTCATCTCCAACTAATTTAATTGCTTTTTTCCTGGCTGATTTAACAGGTAGCCACTTTTCACTGATTAAAATTGTATTGTGTATGTGTAAGAGCCTGGGGAATAGATTCTTTTCTATTTCACTTATGCTTACAGTATTAGCGCTCTCAGAAGTTGCAGTGTGTCATTCCAAAATAAGGTGAGATGTATTTGTAAATTCCCATAAAGCTTTCTATCTCATTATTCATCTTCCCCTTTATCTCTATCATGGTTGAACTATAAACATACTGGACAAAATAAAAGAAAAATAGTTCTATTAATTCAGTGCGACAGGCAGCTCTTTAGTATGACACCAATCAAGCAAGCTTGACAGGAGTTTTCTGACAACACATTAGTAAATGGAAATTGGTTCTCTCACAATACAGGCATTTCATTCCTCCAGACTTGCCATGATGTCACTTGTGATTGCACCACACTCAATAACAGCATTTCTTTTGGTTCCTATTTCACTCCCTTAAAGGAGAGGATGACAATAATAAAAAGAATATGTATGAGTATTAGGAACAGATACACTCATAATGGTCTTAGACAATGGGTAATCACAATTAAACCCCTAAAAGGATGGTCTAAATAGCCTGATCAGTAGGGCTGATTTCAAACTCCACAATAATTGCTGGAAAGGCAGCCTGAATTGCATCCCGTCTGTACAGCAGCAGAGCTTGAAATGTGTAGCCATGGAAATATGCTCAAACACTGAATATGACTGGAAGCTGAGCTGGTATTTCATTTAAGGGAGGTTGATTCATGAACTTCAAAAACCTTGCAGTCTACAGAAGGGGCAAAACGGCATTGGCTAAACAAACTACTAGTTTGTAACTTGCACAATCCTTAAGCACCCACATGATACCACTTATATACATATTAATTACTGCAAAGAATTTAAGTATTAAAGCTTTTAGGAGGTTACTGGTATGTACCGAAGGCTATGTAAGAAAATATACAAGCAAGAGCCTGATCTAGCACATACTTACTCATCCAGGTAGACCTACCAAGTACCAACTCTGGAAGACAGCATTAAGTACCATAGAAAACAAAAGTGAAATCCTGCTCCTATTGTAGTCAATGGGAGTTTTATCATTAATTTCAGTGGAGCCAGAATTAGTGTTCATGAATCCTGGGGGAAAAACAGAGTCAACTGAAATACAATTAGTTGTTAAAGAATTTGAATATAAAAACTAAAATATAAGGGATGGCGGAGGAGGGAACTGCACATTCTGTCAGTTACCAATTGTGTAGTAGGATAAATCTATATATTAATTTAACCAGGAGTGGAATAAAGGGGAAGAGAGCTATTAGCATTTGGATGTAAAACAGAAGAGTTATTCAGAGCTCTTTACAACGTATCAAATAAAACTCATTAAAATGAACCTAAAATGTTAGGGCTAAGATTTTTGAAGGCACAAACAGAAGTTAGACATCTTATGTTGATTTCCCTAGCAGCCACTGAAAATCTCTGAGGGGCCTTGGAGATCTAGTCCCAGAGTTAAGGTATATGGCTGTGGGGTAGTGATATGCTGGTGCCCTGCCCCTGCCCATTTTGTTGCCCCTCACTCCCAAGCCACAGTTCGCCCCGCCCCTGTCCCAGCCCTGCTGCTGCCCCTCAGTCCTGACCCAAACCCCAGGCCTGCCAGTGCCCCTCACTCCCAAAAACCAGTACCCTACCCCCCGGGGCCATGCTAGTGCCCCTCACTGCCAACCTGCACTCACCCCATCCCTGATGGTACCCCTCACCCTTGACCTGCAAACCCCTGGTGCTGCCATTGTCCTGCCCCCCTGATGCACAGTTCCCCACCACCCTAGTGCCCCTCACTCCCAAGCCACAGCCCCCTCAACCCTACCGGTGCCCTACAGCCTTATGCTCTCCACAGCCCTGCAGTGACTCCCAGCTGCCCTGCCCCTGCAAGCACAGGCACCAGCCCCAGTGCTGCTGGGCCAGCCATGCAGCTTCCTGCTGTCCCTGAAGGGCCCTCCCACCCCCTTTTCTTGCTGGAGGGGCAGGCACCTCCCCCACCCTGCTGCAGCCCCAGACCCACCCCCCACCATCCCCACCCACCCACCCACCCATACATGCATACACCCACATGCATGAATGTACACCCCTCTCCGCCCATTCTATAAGCCCTGGTCTTCTAACTCCTCTCTCTCACAGACCTACCTGTATCCAGCTGCTGAGGCTACTCCCACCCCATGCCAGCCTTGTGTGTGCACCTGCCTCCAATCAGCCTGCCCCCAGCCCTAACCAGCTCCTTGCTAGGACAAGCCAGGAAGTGCCAGGAAAAAACTCTGAAGCTGAGCAGAGCAAAATCCCAGACATTTGATCATATTTTTAAAAACTGCCTGGATGGAGATCAGAGGATCTAAAAATGGGACATGTCTGGGAAAACCCAGATGTATGGTAACTGTACACATGGTCTCAAAGCCAGCACATGGCCTTAGACCTGGTGTGCAGTCTTATTCTCAGCACACTGCTTCCGATTTGGCATGTGACCCCAGAGTCAGGACATGGCCTGGGACCTGGCGTGAGGTCCCAGGCTCAGTGCACTGGATCCAAACCATCACACGGCTCCAGAGCCAGCATGCAAGGTTAGATTCAGTGTGCAGTCCCAGACCTGGTGCTCAGGGTTGGTCTTTGGGCCGTATCCAGAGTGCAGGGCTACAGCAGGCTCAGCAGCAAGCTAGACTTCCTACCTGCTGCTACTCACTTTTACCACAAAAGCGACAGGTATGTGCAGGGGGCATGCTGTACTCAAGAAGAAAAAATATTTATCTGTGGTTGAGAATAGCAGCCAAACTTTCTATTTAAGCAAGTACTGTGGAATAATATTAAACTATCCAATTATATCTCTTTCTGCATTGAGCTAATATATTTAGGAAAGACAGTAAGAATGAAAAATGAAAGAGTAATAACATATTGAAGTTGGGTTGGAAAAATATCAGAAAAAAATGTTTGGTATGGCAGAAGTTTTTTTGGATTTTCTTGGCCCCAGAGCCAGTATGTGGGGTCAGGTCTGAATTAAACTTAATCCTGTTAATAACTTGTATAGAAATCGGTTTGAGTTGGTTTGCTCTGAAAAAGTTGTAATGTATGTATATACCTGTTCAGGTTCACACAATTTTTCGTGATATTTCTGTTAACCATGTTCACATTATTATCATATTGTGCAACTCAGATTATCTCAGTAGTCTGTGGCAAGAGAATGAAGGGTTAAGTGACAGGGCAGGCTGCCGCAGCATAAGATAAGATGAAGTTTTAGCATCAACAGAGCTTTGAATGACTGTTGACATAACAAAGGTGAGCTGCCTGACACCCAGGAAGTGTCCAGAGGAAATAAACATGACAATGGGAGAGCAGGGCTAGAAATAAAACAGACTGGCAACTCCCAGCCAGAAGAGTCTGGAGACTGAGACAAGTGGAAGAGCTTTAGGGAGCTGGAAAGACTGGAAAGGAAACATCTGAGTATCTTTGCAGGTGTTCAGATCTTCATGGGCTGGATTGGGGACAGAGGGACGACTTAATCCCTTTGGAGGAGGCAGAGGACCTCTGGTTGGGGGGCCTGGGCTGGCTTCAGGGGCTTCTCTCAGGGTAAAAACAGATATTGCCCGACATCTCATTTGTGCCGCCATAAGCATTTTTATGGCGAGGCAAATGGTGAGCTAATAGATGTACCCTCTGCCACAACCCATAAAAAGAAAAATCAGTGGTGCGACAAACAGTAGTACAGCAAAAGCCATATCATCCAGCACATTACCATTCAGAATGCTCCGCTAACTGGCATCTCTCAATACAAATCTTCCTTTCGAGGCACTTCCGGTTTCACCACCACGAGCCAAGTCCCACTTTTTCCTTGTGGTCCACAGCCCAGGGCAAAGCAGCCTGTGTGGGTCCCCCCTCCTTGACCCCCAGCACACTGGCACCAGGGACTGAAAGCCCTGGTGCACTGGACATGGCATATTTGATTAACCAGCATATTCAATTAACCAACATCTCCCATTCCCCATGGATGCCAGATAGCAGAGCTTTTATTGTAACAGACTTCGCCATCTTATTGCAGCAGATGTCTATAAGCTCTGTGGCAGGAGAGTACAAGCAGCCCAAGTCAAGACAAGCAGTCTGGAAAGGAAAGATTGGAGGTCATGTGCCTGGCCAAAGAGGAATTAGAATTTGGATCTGCAGTGAGATGCCTGGCCAATCAGTGTTTTCCTCTGTACTCAGCTGATTCTGGCTGCTGTTAGAAATATGCAGAAAACCACTCCAGCAGAGCATGCCAGGATGCCTGCTCACCAGCTCTCTAGCAGCAGAGAGCAAGCAGGGTATGCTTATAGTAAACATTAATTACTGTGCGACTGCTCAAAACAACGCATTGGTCACTTTAATAACACGTAACATTCCATGGATTTAATGTGTAACGAGTGCCCCATGCGAAACGGACCCACATTCCACAGAAGACATCTGTTGCCAGCCTCAGGCACCAAACAAGGACACATCAGCACGCCATGACAATATCCATGACAACGTGTTTCAGGCAATTCCTATGCACTCTTATTACTGGACTGGACAACCAAATACTACCGAGTCTGTCCTGCATGACATTCTCAGAAGCAAGCTAAGAAATGTGTTATAAAACTATTAAGGTTAGTATATAGCTGGATGAAGAACTCAAACGATGAGTTACCAATAGTTCACTCTCAAGCTGAAAAGAATTATCAACTCTGGTTCCGTTGGAGTCTGTCCCTCATCCATTCAACATTGTCACTGATGAGTTGGATGATGAGATAGGGAGTACACTTACTAATTTAGCATGCTTCGGGGACGCACTTTGGAGGACAGAATTAGAATTCAAAATTACCTTGAAAAAATGGAGAAATAGTCTAAAACACTCAAATTGTCTAAAGACTTTTCAATATACAAATATGCAATTGTCTAAAAATTCAGGGACAAATACAAATTACTACTATTTTACTGAAAAAAATCAACTGCACACACATAAAATGGGAAACAAATGGTTAGGACATAGTTCTGCAGAGAATGATATGTGGCTTGCAGTACATCATAAACTGAACATGAATCAAAGGTGGTGTCATACTTTTTTGGAAAAGAGAGAGCAGACAACAGACAGTAATCAGAGATCTAGAAATTGTGGTATGTGAGAAAAGACTAAAAGAACTGAGTTTGTTAGATCAGAGCTCTGTCGTGTATAGGTGCTCTCCATTGCTGACCTGAGGCAAAAAATAAATTGAAAACCAATTTGAATGCAGAAGTAAGGAACAAGAAATCTTCCACAAACTGTATTAAGTATGATTTAAACAGGGACTACAAATTCTTATTGCATTACCTGGATAAGGTTTTGTGACCCGCTTTGTTCCAGGGGTTTACTGATAGTTCGCTTTTCTCTCCTAGCACCATTCCCTGTGGGTCTCTCCCCGTCCCTTGTCTTTTGTATTCTGATTTCTCTCTCCTTTTTATACTTTATGTTCTGTGTATCCTTTCACAACATCTGATGAAGTGAACTTGGGTTCACGAAAACTTGTGCTATAATATATCTATATTTAGTTAGTCCATAAAGGTGCATATCTACCCTGCCTTATTATATATAGTTGATCTTGCTTGGGTCAAAAGGACAGATTAAATATACTCTTGAGGCTCCCTCTTGCTCTATTCCTGCTTGATTACCATAAAAAAGGAAGTAGTCTCTTTATTCTTTTCCCTAGCCACTTGCTTGTTAAAACCTGTTTCAGTTCACATCTTAAGTTCCCACACTTTTATTCCAAGCAACAGACTCTCAATGAAAGAAAATAAAAGACCAAAATTGATATTTCTGGGAGAAGAGCTGTGGCTCAGACCAGGAAGTGCTCTGTTAGGACTGGGCACTCCTGCCTGTTTTAGGCTTAACTAGCTATGCACAAGGTATGTGGGGCAGTTCCACCTGGCAACAACCATGCCACAGCACCCTAGTGTAACAAGGGACCCTGCCATGTTACTCCTAGAGTGAGAGACTAGGGAGTGTACATTTAAGGCATGCTCCCAGGAGGCTGGAAGAGGCAGGCTGTGGGCTACATAAGCGCTGCAGAGGCAAAGAGGGCAGTCTGACCTGGGCAGACCTGGAGGAAGAAGCTCACTACTGGGGAGAAGAGAGAAGCAGTGCAGGGACCTGGAGACTGATGCTGGCTACACTAGATGAAGGAGCTCCCTGTGCAGAATGAGGAAGCATACAGGAGACTAGAGAAACTGTGAAAAGTCCAGTGAGGACCTGAGCTGGGAGAAGCTGGCAGAAATGAGTAGAAGCCTGGGGAGAGCTTAGAGAAAGACACCCCAGCCACACTTGATTGCATTTGGGTTTTGCTTTATGTTACTGTTTAGGCTGTAGGGTATGACTGAAAGGAAGGAAAGAAGGCCACTGAAGTTGCCCCACAGTAGGGCCAACATAGTTGAATTGGTGGGTTGCTAGAGGTCCTGTGAACAATGTCTCTTTCACTCTGGCAGCCTGGTTGGTCAGTGTGGGGCAGGGCAATGAGGGCCACTGTGGTTCTCCAGAAGCAACTTCCCAGAGTTAACAGTAACAAAAGCATGGCAGGTGAGACTAAAGGTGGTATCTGGAGTGAGACCCAAGCCGAAAGGATTTGAGAGGCTACAAGGAGGAAACCTTCCCACTACAAGTGGCAGATGCTATTATACCCTGAAAGAGTCTCATGGCACATTGAGGTGTTCAGGACCCTGATTGAAAACCACTGTCTTGGACTGTTTGAGCTGGTATAAAACAAAGTAAAATAAAAAAGTAAAATCTACAACACAAATTATTAGATTCTAGGTAAAATTTATTCTTAAGTTATATCATTGTACCCTGTCCTTGGGAATTTAATTATCTCTGACTTAGCAGCGTTACCTTGTTGGTATGGTGTTCATATTTATTTTTATTTAGTATTTTGTCCCTGCAGGGGAGAGCTCCATTAGAAGTGGGTCTGGTCAACTGGATACTTGAAAAAAATAAGGTTTAAACCCATTGTATGTGCTGCTATACAAGATATTCTTGAGAATGTGGTCTTCTCCCATTCTCCTGACATGGCCATCACAACCTTTTCTTCAGGATTGTGTCAGTCCTGCATGCTCCAGTACCTCTGTGTTTTCCCACTTTATTTTCAGTATCTTATGCAGACATCTCATGTGGAAGCTGTTCAGTCTCTTGCTATGCCATACACATTTCTGTTATAGCCCAAAATCCTTAGCTGCTTTTCCAATTCTGTTAGTTCAGTTTAAGGTCAAGAGTCCTGTTAATCATAGAACCCAAGTAGCAAAAACTGTTGGAGACACAAAGAGATTTATCCTCCAGAGTGACGTCCGGTATTGTTTCTTTCGCCTTTGGTACATGATCAGTCTCCCTGAGACCAATTGCTGTCCCAAAGCTCTTGCCTGATTCAGAAAATCTGCCCAAGAGATTTCGAAGGGAAGGTTCACTGACAGCCAACCAAATCTGTGTCATTGACAAACAGGAAATTTCTCAGAACCATTTTTTTCACCTTGGTTTTCACCCTAAACCAAGAGTGAAATGGCCTTGAGATTGTGGCAATTCTCAACTCCCAGGTTAAACACTGACAGGTTTACAGGTAAAAATAGACTGAAAGCAGAACAGACCTTGAAACTGTTGCAAGCTCCTAACATAGAGGAATGAGAGGAAACATAGAACCTCTGGGGAGGAAGTTTCGTAAGCAGGTGGGGATCACCTGCTTATGAAGTCCCTCCCACCCTCTCCTCAGCCTCTCCCCCCACCCAAAAAAAATAAAAAAATAAAACAACAACTGTTTCTGCAAGCTATCTTGTCAGCACACACCTTAGAGTCATGGAAGGGAATCACTTATTGGACTGCCATCCACTGAGGCTGGCAATTCCATAAAACATGCCTCAGGCTCCACAACCCTTCCTATGCCTGAAGTACAGCTTCATAGTTCTGCTGGACCTCTAGGAACAAAATAGCTGAATTGATCATAATCTGCACTAAGATAAGCCTTCCCCTGAAAACCCTCCAATGAAGAATGATGCCCCATCATTTGCAGAATTTTCCAAACCCATTTTTACCACATGCCCAAGCTCTGCAGGGGACCTGGAATCCTGTAGTACAGCTGTGACTGACATTCACGTGCACCCATATCCTGGAACTCCGAAGTTGACCATGTTCCTTTCCTCCAGACCCATCTTCACCTGGCAACCACAGAAGAGTATATGGGACTGCCACTGGCCATAACATCAGTGTCTTGAAGGAAGAAGTGAGCAGGGATGCCGTGTGACATGGAGCTGTGTATTAGTCTGTCTCCTCTCTTCTCAGGGTTTCACCCCCTCAGCCATCCTCCTGCTATACTCAGATGTGCCTAAATAAAAGTATTTGATTGCATGTTTTTGTATTTTCTACCTGAAGAGCTGTTCAAGGGATGAACCCCAGCTGTGGGAGCAAGATCTCTGCTGAGTGCATCCCTAGGTAACTAGGCAGACAAGGTTCTTTGGGTAAATCTGATATATTTTATTAGACTAACCTATACCACTAAGAACTGGCACACAGAATTCAACTACTGTTAACTGACAACTGCTAAACAGAGGGTAGGTGGCCCCCTGAAAACCTATTGATACACTCCAATGCCGCAGGATATCCATTGGGGAAGGGGGAGGGGAAGTGTCAGCATTACTAGGCAGGGAAGTTTGGATATGGACAAGGTGGATCAGACTTCCAGTCAGCACTTTAAGTATTAATTCACCCTTACCTAAGCCACCGACCACCTAACTGGCCCAGTCATTGAGCAACTTAACTGGCCCATCAAGCCATCCCTGGTCCAGTAACTCGGGAACAATTGCCATGACAAGCACAGGTGTAATTCTTACCTCTTCTGCATTTGGAAGAAGAGAATTCACCCCTCCTCCCCCTTCTTCTGGTAAGCTGTAGGGACGGGAGGGATTTTTTTGCTATACCCAAGTCATTAGCATATAAAAACTAGGTTTATAACAAGGGAGAAAGGAAGACCCAAGTAACCCTGTAAGCCTCACCTCGGTGCCTGGGAAGATCTTGGAGAGAATCATCAAGGAGCACATCATCAGGGCGGGGTGCAGGGGAGATCATGCTCAGGGGTAATCAGCATGGGTTCATCAAAGGCAGATCCTGACTGACCAACCTGATTGCCTTTTATGACAGGGTGCTGCACCTTGGGAGAAGGAATCCACAGCATACATTCAGACTGGGGAGTTCCCCTCTTGAAAGCACAGAGGTGGAATGGGATCTCAGAGTCATTATTGACTCCAAGATGAACACAAGCCACCAATGCCAGACTGCAGCCAGCAAGGCCAGCCATACCTTGTCATGCATCCAAAGGTGCATCTCAAGCCAGTCCAGAGAAGTGATACTCCCTCTCTGTGCAACACTGATCAGGCTGCAGTTGGAGTCTGCGTCCAGTACTGGGCACTGCACTGCAAAAGGGATGTGGCCAACCAGGAGAGGGTTCAGAGGAGGGCCACCCACTTGGTGAGAGGGGAGCAGGACAGGCCCTATGAGGAGCGACTGAGGGACCTAAACCTGTTCAGCCTCAGCAAGAGAAGTGGCACCTGGTGGCTGCCTACAAACTCATCAGGGGAGATCATCAGCAAATAGGTAGAGCCCTTTTCTCCCCAGCACCACCTGGGGTGACAAGGAATAATGGTGATAAGCTGACGGAGAATAGGTTTAGGTGAGAGATAGGTAAGCCTATTGATTTGATCAACTCCAAACATGATTATTCCCAAACATTTGAGCTTTGTCTGACAGATCATCATGATGTTCACTTCTTTTCTCTCTCTCACTCCCTCCATCTTTCTCTGTGTGCATTCTTTGTTACTAAATATTTCATTTTTTCTTTTCTTTATCAGGATTTGCCCACAGCTGATATACTTTCCTCCATACATTTATACTCTTGAAGAATGCCATCTTATTGCGCTTCCAGCTTGCTCCTTTTATTTAATCTTCTGCCCTACTCTATCCTCTTCACCAAGCTTTAAAATTATTACTTTTTACATTTTCTTGACATTTCGTTTGGCTTCATCATATTCCTCAACACAAGACCAATTCCAAAGCATATGAACCTTGCTATACATCAGTTCTCAATTGCTTTGCTATAGTGATAATAAAATTACTATATCCTTTAGTCTGAGTTATATGGTAATGCCAGATTTGTTTTTAAATACTAAAAAAAAAAAACCACACAAAAAAACCTGTTATATCTTGGTTTCCTCAAAAAAAATTGTATTGCACTCATACATGTCTTTCAGTTTTTTTCATGCCACAAGTCTTTCTGTTACCAATCCTCTGAAAATATAATGGTCCAAGTTACATTTGGCTCTCCTTTGACTTTTAAGATTCTGAATCAAATGTTATGATTCATAGTAACCCTGATTGATGACTACATATGTATTACTGCAAGAGGAAACAGTGTCCTTTGCTATCATATATTTTGAGTTCAGAATTTTAATAAATCGATCCCTGCAGTTAATTATGTTATGAAGACATTTTTCCATCAGATTGGTTTCTGTACATCTGTAGCAAAACCCCCAGTTTTTCTTTTTTAATACACACACATACACATACATACATAATAGGTATGATAGATATGCATTCCCTTCCCTTCCCCAATTATTTCTGGCTTTTCTTTCTCTCCTTCTCTATTCCCTATAGACAAGCATAAGGGAGCACAGACTTAGGATAAGCTTTAACATTTTTATTTTGGTAGCAAGTTTTTGGTTTTGGAAATCCACTGTTTTATATTGTATTAATATTAGGTTTGTATTAATTTTTACTGTTGTATATTGTATTATCATTTTCGTATTCATTTTTATTGTTTCATATGGATATTGTATGGTTTAGGCCTGTGTTTGTAAGTGAACCAAAGTCACGTCAAGTTTCCATTTTGTATGTCAAGTCTTCATCTTGTGTCCTCTACCTGGACATCCCCTGCGTCACAACTGTATGAGTCACGTACCTCTCCCATGTAAACTGCTTCCTGGATGAATGAGAATGATTGAAATACAATGGTAGCAGGCCTCTACTGAATGGCCTGTAATGACTGAGCCATCACCTTGCATTGATTCATCCAGGAACTATGGACCTCACCCAGGAACAGAGACAAGAACCAGGCATTTGAAAGACAAAAGACCCTGCAGAACCAGCAACTCTACCATTGTACCCCACCATTAAAGACACCCAAAACTTCACCTGCATGGAGGTACATGTTCAGTACACCAGGGGCTGACCCTTGCCTGGGCATGACTCTTGTCACTAGGGTCACACAAGGTCTGCCTCTATAAAAACGGGCAGTGAAGACAGACCCAGTGGGACGCCCTCTCCATCTGGACCAGCACCATGCTATACCACCAATCCACCCAGAGACCCTGCTGGCAATCCCCCTCTGGACAACACCTACTGGACAAGGACCCCTTTCCAGACTGGATAGGTAGCTATCACCCCTCATCCCCTCTTCAACCAAGGACTTGGACTCTGCTTCTTTTCCCTGCCTGGACTCCAGCCCTTCCACTGAGTTTCTTTCTCCTGCTTGCATTTGGAGTGTGTTCGTGCGTGTGTGTGAACCAATAACTTCATGGGGCTGTGTAGTGTGTTGTCTGCGTAATAAAACTGTTATTTGGACCCCTAAGTTGGGTTTTGCTTTACTATGGTTTGGCCCTACTCCAATCTCTGCTTCTTACCCCTCTAATTTCCATCTCATTTCTCCCTCTCCTGTTTCTGGCTCACTGCCACTTCCAACACCTGTCCTGAGCCTCTAAACCCCCTGTTTCTTTGCCACTGTTTTATCCCCACTTCCTTTTCTTTCCCCCGACCCGAGCTGAGGTTTCTGCCTCAGTTTCTTTCCTTGCTGTCTCCTCCTTGCCCCCACTTATCCCCCCCCAATATTTCAGCTGTCTGCCTCAGTTTCAAGCCCCAGTCTGCCTTAAATAAACCCAAGCCTCAGTTCCTCAGCCAGCTTGTCTGTAGTCTACTGGTTCTAATCTCAGTTCTGGCAGCCTTCACTTCCTACACTTTAACTCTCTCTCTCTCACCTGAACCTTTCCCCAAGTATCCCAGGTACCCCAAGCACACACATACACACTGTACCACCCAAGTTAGGAACTTACCTGTGTGTATGTGTGGGGGGGGTTGTATGTGTGTGAACTGGTGAGTGTGTATATATATATACACACACACACACACACACACACACACACACATATATATATAGGATGTGAAGGAATGAAGTGCAAACCAAGTTGGTGCTGTTAGCCACAATGTCTTTGCATTGTGTGCATTTTTTTTTGGTCTGTTATATTTTTTGGCATTGGCTGAAATGCAAAAAATACCCTAGGAGCAGTATTGGGCTGAGTCAATGCCACAGACCAAGAGCAACTGCCAGCTGCAGTGCCTCCTGCTGCTGCCCAGACCAGTTTGCTGCTTGAGCTCTAATGAACCCAATCCTTTTTTCTCTCCAGAGTTTGCCCCCACACACAGCCACTGACGGGAGCAGCAAGTTTGTCCACGTGGCAGCAGGAGGCACTGTGGCCATCAAGTGCTCCAGGGCTGAGCTATACCCAGTGTTCCTGGGAGGCCAGGTGCCATGCTTAGCCCCACTGCACCCCAGCATCCCCACTGCATGATGGGATGCTGAAAGACTTCATTTTGGGCGAAAGAGCTGTAGGAAGTGACCACGCCTTAATGGAACAGGAGCAAAATTAGGCAGATTAAAGATAATCCTGCCCCAAAGTGGCATAATTTAAAGCAAATAACAAGTGCTTTAAGCCACTTAAAAGTGTCAACATGTTGCCAATCCAGAAGTTAAAAGCTCCAGAAGCCACCTAAAATTATTGTGTAACAAGGCTCTCAGAAACTTTGTTTACTTTATATTAAAAAAAAAAAAGCAACTTTACTCAGGATTGGGTCAAAGTAGTGCATATCAAGCACAATGAACTCATATTTCCTTTATCTCTGATAAATTCTTCAAGCAGTAATACTACAAAGCACAGATACATTTCTGTCTATAAATTAAGAGTTAATCTTAACTACTGATTTTAAATTTATCCCAGGTAAACTTAGTTTAATCAAGCCAAAAGTTTTTACCTTAGACCCACTTTTTTACTCTCTCAAGATTAAATTAATTTTTATACAAATATACACAAGGACCTGCCAAAATTGATTTCAGAGTTTTCACAAAAACTGTGATTTCAGCCAGGCTCCACAAAAAGGAGACTTGTGAGCCTGACTTGTGAGCCTAGAGTTACAGGGCAACAAGCCCACCTCTCTCATGCTCCTTGGACCAAGGGGGGAAGCCTGCCCTGCCCCAACATTGAAAAAAAAAAAAAAAAGACACAGATGAAAGGACTTCTGGACAAAGCAGGGAGAAGTCTTGATCCTACAACATTGGACATAGGAGTCCATCAACCTGGCTACTGGGCTACAGTAACAGGTTTCTGCCCATGCCCCTTGTTGGGCTGATAGCCTTGAAGGAAAATGGATAGGATCAGGCCATGCCACACATACAGACAGTCCAACTGCTTGGATTAAAGCAATGCCCAGAATTGGAAACTTGGCTCTGCAAACCAACCCCCTGAAGGTGCAGGTAACCAATTTATTTGCCCAACTAAAAACAAATAATGCAATTTAATGTAATTTTTTTAAGCACTTAATAGAATACTTTCAAAGACATAATTTGGTATAGAGTCATTATTAAATTGCCATGTACAGATGGCAATAATGCCATCAACAAGAAAATTCCTTGTATGTTTTGTCCACAAGTGTAGATGACTTTGAGAAATCAGTCTTTGTTAGATAATATTATTTGTAGATTTAATCTGAGCCACATAAGCTTCACTGGGGAATAAACTCGTGGTAAGCAACTCTGATTTAACTCGCTTATTGAAAACACTCACTATATATTTATACGAAATAAATTGGAATTGCTCGAATATGCCCTCATTTGCATTTTCAGATGAAGCCTACTTTTTTTTTTTTTTTTTATTTCAATATCACTTTTACAGGCTCTGGAAGCCCAGATAGTTCAGTTAAGCATAAACTAAGGATGCCAACACAAACTAAACCAGCCTGTTCAAGGATACAAATTCACTCTGACCTTTGGACCTAATTCCATAAGTTATCTGGACAGTTATATAAGTTACATAGATCCATAGGACTACCAAACTGAACATATTGCAGAAGGAATTAGCCACCTTTTAAAACTGGAGACTAAGACAACTTTTGCCTTACCCTTGTGAAAGAGTAGGATGATTTCAAAATTCACATATGGCATACATTGACCTTTGAATTCCTGATATGGAATTGTACTCCATGGCTAGAACTTGTACATAGTTGGCAGTTATTAGATAAAGTGATAGTAATGCTCATTGATCATTTCCATTATCTCATTTATCATTTACATTATACAGGAAAACTTGCCCCTTCTATTTGATTGTTTCCTAAAACTGATGTGAACTGAATGTTCAGTCCCTTGACACAGACCCAAGACACAAGGCTGATGGATAAGTATTTCTAAAGTAACTTGTCTTCTGCGTACAAAAGAAGCATATTTCATTCCTCAATATTTTCTTTTCTTCTGCAGTAATATACATTCATGCATTTTAATTGCAAGGTCTTACACTAGCTATACCATGTATAAATCTGAAAGTGATAGCTTAGTGATAAAATAAGCCATGTACACCCATTTTTATTGACGCAGGACAAGACTGCCATACTAGTCCAAAATTAAACAAGGCATCATGACTCAAATATATTTTAGTCTGTTTTATGGCTTTTTTCCTCTGAGCCCTCTCCTTTAACTGTCAGTTGTGATGTTATCAGCTTTACTCCATTCAATTCAACCTATTCCTGAATGCTTAATGTTGTTATTTTATTTTAGTTAATATATTCAGTATACTTTCACTTGTCATTGCTATGTTGTACCACAGGAGAATACTGATCTAGCATACTTGAACGCAGTGTTGTTTTATGGCGTATACTTCCAAGTGCCAGAAACCTAGGATATTGCATCTTGGTACACTTCAGGCATTTTGCATGCAAACAGCCAACAGAACATCTAACTAGTCACTGCACAACAGATTTTTGATGTTCTGAAAATCAAACCCCATCTTCCATATTCTCTTGTCCTTATTTTTAAAAAGGTACTGAACAACTCCATTACTTTGGTATCAGCAGTTCCTGAGACAGCTGAAAACCAGTGAGAATAAAACCATCTGTCCTGCACTTATTATTCTATTGCTCTACTCTGCTAATAATAGGTTGATGTCTTTCATCTTAGCAAGTCTCCTATTTCTCTAGAGCTTAATAGTGTATTTATGTAGTATTTTTCTCATGTGGAATTATTCAGTCATATTTATCATCTTCCCCTAATACAGTTTCTCATCGCCATGAAGTTCTTTATTTCATACATTTTTTCTGACTTCTTAGTTAATACTACTAAACTTTTTGCATAAAATTTGGTTTGTCATCTGGATTTATGCATATAGCTACAGGACTAGATTCTCCAGTCAATCAATCTTCTTTGCAGTTTTCAGAAAATTAAAAAGGCCAAGTATTTTCTGTAGCTGGAACTTGTCCCAAGCATGAGAAAGATTCCAAATGCATAGACAATTAGGGTTGGAAGGGACCTCAGGAAGTCATCTAGTCCAACCCCCAGTTCAAAGCAGGACAAATGTAACTAGCAGAGGATGGTTTTGATCAATTGACCCAGGGGTGGGCAAAATGCAGCCCGTGAGCTGGATACGGCCCACCAGGCCATTCTATCTGGCCCGCAGGACCCCTAAAAGATTTAGAAAATTAATATTTATCTGCCCCTGGCTGCCTGTCATGTGGCCCTCAATGGCTTGCCGAAACTCAGTAAGTGGCCCTCTGAACGAAATAATTGCCCGCCCCGAATTGACCTCTGGGTTATGGTCCCAGTGTGCTTCATAGAGCCACTGTTCTGCTTAACATTTATAATTAGCATTATAATGCCATTTATAGTTGGCATTAAGTCATTATAAACAGTCCCTAGACCATCATACTCTTGGTCTTGTGTTCATGCCAAGGCAAGATAGGTGGGACAGGAGCACCTGTTTACTCTGCCAGTTGTTATCTGGCAGATAGTCCCTTGGAAATATTCAGTTTTAATATTGATAACATTTATTACATTGGTCCTGAGACAATAGCCAAGATTGGAGTTCCACTGTATGAAGTACAGAAGAGTAAACCATCTTTGGCCTGAAAACCTTAACAATATAAATAAACAAGAGAGACAAAGAGCTGAAAAAAGGGCCTGAAGAGAAGTGTGAATAGCAAAATAGTAGCAACTATTCTGAGGAGAGAGTATTAGCTAAATGGAATGACAAAAGAAAAGACAAGCAGGAAAGAAGAATTAGGGAAGGAAACTACAATGAATGGTTTGATCTAGAATGAGGCTGAGAAGAAAAAGGGTGAGACAGGAGACAAGTTGGGATTTCAGTCAAACAGCCAATTAGTACATGTCACAGAACATATCTACACAAGATACCTATTCTACTTACTGTGCATTAATGTGTCATGGCAACAACCATGCTAATGCACAGTAGAATTAGTCTATTGTGCATTAAGCATCACAAAAAAACCCATTCACCTTTGCTACTATGCATTATTGCAGGCTAATGTGCCTTTATGTAGTACCTTATATTAGAGGTACTAAACTTAATGTGCAGTAGCAAAGGCGCATTAATGAATGTGTACACGTGCACACATAGAAGAGTCAAAACTGTAGACAATTAGTTTCTGCTTAATCTGCTTTTGCATCTCCACTCTCAACTTCAGTTTCTGGTCAAGTCCGCCTAGGAGTTTCTTTCTTTAAGAGCACTACGTCTCAAAGGAAAGGTCTCACAAAATGGTCCTAAAGGACAGGCATAGTTCTGCGCTTAGTAGATGCTGAGTGGAAAGGTGAGAGGTACACTGTGAGATATGTGAATGTGCTGAATCTGCTTGTATGAATCTAAAGTTATTTTCTGTTGACCCTGCTAATGCCGATACATGTATATAGTTTTAATTAATGTTTACAATACATTCTGTGCCTATCGGTTTGACAGCACTTTTTTCCTCACAGTTGTGGCTAAAGTAATTTATTTGCAAGTGCTCTGGAGAAACATAAGATAATACTCCCATGCTCTGTATGCACAGTACTTTCTGACCATTAGAGTTTTCAAAACAAGACTGGTACCTGGGTGGACCTAGGATTTTGAAGAGGGGTATGTCACAGATTCAGACAGCACTGCAGAAGTGATGGCAACCCCTTGGTTCCTTTCACTCCCCACTTCACCTTGACCCAAACAATGGCTGCTTCTAGCTTGAGTTGCCAAGGCTGGAGTTGGGAGACAAGCCAGAAGCTCCACTTTCTTGCGGCCCTGTCCACTGCAGAGACTGCAGTGGACAGATCCCCTTTCCTGCACCTGCTCTAGGCCCAGCTCCATCTCCCCCATCAGCCCAAGATCTCCAGATAGATGGGCAACTAAACTGTGACTGAAAAGTATGTGTTAGTCCACAAAACTGTTGTGGTCTGACCTAATCTAAGCCCTGAATATATAATATATAAACAAACTGGTATTCATGTCAACCATGGAGCTGCTGTGATGAGTTTGTCACCTACAAGCAACTTACACCAACTTTGTCTGGTTAGAAGGCTTCAGCCCTTTTTCTAGGCTCTGATCTGGCCACTGTCATCCATAAGTTTGTAACCTCAGGACTAAACTACTGCAATTGGCCCTACATGGGCCTGACTTTGAAAGCCATCTAGCAAAACACAAAACAGTGGGGCCCACCCTCTGATGTGGGTGGGTCACAAGGAACAGAAACTCGTGCTTCAGAGTCTGCGTTCATAGCTCACCAGGTACAGTTAAAGGTACTGGTTTTGTTCTGTAAGGACTTACACAATCTGGGTCCTGTTTACCTAAGGGACTGCCATATCCCTTTGGCCCCAACACAATCCCTAAGACCAGCCAAGATAAGAGCTCCAAAAGTAGCATCAGTTTGCCAAGTCCTTTTGGCAAAATAAGTGGGAGGCCATTCTCTTCACTTGCTCTGCAGCTTCATAGTTTCATAGTTTCATAGTAGCTAGAGTCGGAAGGGACCTAGGTAGATCATCTAGTCCGACCCCCTGCCTTAGCAGGAAAGAGCACCGGGGTCAGATGACCCTGGCAAGGTGCTCATCTAACTTCCTTTTAAAAATCCCCAGGCTAGGAGCCTGCACCACTTCCCCTGGAAGCTGGTTCCAGGCCCTAGCCACCCTGACTGTGAAGTAGCGCCTCCTAATATCTAATCTAAACTTACCCTCCGCCAGTTTGTGACCGTTATTCCTGGTCACTCCTGGCAGCGCACGGGGGAACAGGGACTCCCCCAATACCTGCTGATCCCCCCTGACCAGTTTGTAGCAGGCCACAAGGTCCCCCCTTAGCCTTCTCTTGTGGAGGCTAAACAGGTTCAGGTCCCGTAGCCTATCCTCATAAGGCCTGCCCTGCTGACCCCTGATCATACGAGTGGCCCTCCTCTGAACTCTTTCCATATTGTCCACGTCCCTCTTGAAGTGTGGCGCCCAGAACTGGACGCAGTACTCCAGCTGCGGCCTGACCAGTGCCGCATAGAGGGGGAGGATCACCTCCCTGGACCTGCTCGAGATGCATCTGTGGATGCATGATAGGGTACGATTGGCCTTCTTGACTGCCTCCCCACACTGCCGGCCCATGTTCATCGTGGAGTCAATGACGACTCCAAGATCCTTTTCCGTCTCCGTGCTGGCAAGAGGAGAGTTCCCCAACCTGTAAGTGTGGTGCCGGTTCTTCCTCCCCATGTGCAACACCTTGCACTTATCAGTGTTAAACCCCATCCTATTCTCATCCGCCCACCGTTGCAACCTGTCAAGGTCAGCTCTGGAATTTCCTTCCTCTTGACATTCAAAGCCCAAGCCTAGACACCTTTTGGAACTGCTGCAAGACCTTTTTCTGGCAAGCATTTCTGAAACAACTTTAGGAAGAGGGGTTGTTTAGGAAGTCTCTCTTTTCTTAATATTCCAGTTCCCTTTAAAGTGGCTTTTGTTCTTTTCTCACTTTGTTTTTAAGTTATTCTGTGTTCTTATTGTAGGGCACAGTGAGCCTTTGCCAACATACAAATTTAATATATTTGTGCTATTGTATTTTATCTTTTTTTTTAATTGACATTTCAGGTCAATTTGCTTGTTAATCATTAGAGCCCATATCTACCAAGTAAATTGGGAGTAATCATTTTAACAAATTTTTGGCTTGCCAGTTTTCTTAATAAAACAATGTTCCAAAAAAAATTAAATTCTGGCACTGTCCCACCACAGAAAAATGTGCTTCAGAAGCTTTCAGTGGATAGTAGGAGTAATAAGGATATAGTCAACGAGTCCATAAGCAACATGAATTCATGGGCACAGAATCCTGTGCTGGTACTGTAGCAAGCTCAGGGGGTCCAACCCTGGCATCTGACACCCCTGGTGGTCAGAATCACCAGATGTGCTCTCCAGTCTCCCTCACCTCCTGTCTCCCACCTGCCATGCCTTTGGTGTTAACAAAGATACACTGGAGAGACTACTTCTGGAGGCCCATTAGGTCTTTCAGGGACCTCCTTCTTTCCTCCATCATTGGGATTTCTCCAACTAGAAACTCAGTCTTCAGGGGTTTTTCACCCCAATCTCAATCCTGTCTCTCTCCTTCTCTAGGAGTGCTTCCCTTTTAATCCCCCATACCCATGCCCATGCCTCACAGGTGTCACCTGCAATTCCATGAGGTCTCCTAGCTTAGCCACCAACTGTGCCCCTCAAGCCTCAAACCCTTTTTCAGGCTTCAGTTTTCCTGGCTTTACCCTTTCCTTTCCTCTGACTGAGGACTTGAGCCATAACTCAGTGCCGCAGACCTCAGCTCCTGGGTCTCAAACCTTGGCATCCCTACCCAGAAAAGGCCCCCACTCTGGCCTCCACATCAACATCATAACCGGAATCCAAATCTCTGGTCAGAGCATAAGACCTCTGTCGCGCCCCATAACGCTGGTGCACCCTTGACCTGCAAGCCTGGGTCGGCACGACAGGCTTGGTGCAAGGAGGGGGATTTATGACCGGGCAGGTGGGTGATAACAGTGAGCAGGAGTCAGGATGATTTAAACACAGCATGATGTTTTCACAAAAGATTTATTTTACTTACGCTTTTGATGTGCTTGCAGAGTAGGCAGAGGAGCTGATTGATTTATTTAGTTACAGCATGCAGATATCATGTTACCCAGCATTTACAGGGTGGGTAAGACAGTTGCTTTCGAGTGATTCATATAAGCCGTTGCAGTCTGCAGATTACTAAGAGCTCTTGATAAGAAAGATAACGTCAACGACAAAGAGATAAATGGACCGGTAAGACGAGATGGGGTACACCAAAATAAATAAATAAATAAATAAAATACGTAGGCAGAAGAGATAACATTCGTTGTGCACAATCTGTTCTTCCTGAGTCTATACACAGTTGTCCATTCTCTGCTCTCTCTCTCTGCTCTCGGTGGAAGTTTTTTCAAAGTTATACTTTTCACAGGTGACCAATTACTATACACCAATCATAAATAATTAATGAGTTGGGACTTGTGCTTTCTTTGTTTGCTCAGGTTTCATAAAAAGAGGGGAGTTATTTTTACTTGGGTGGTACTGGTTTTGTTTGGTCACAGGATGGCGCGCATAGTATATTTAATTAATTTTACAACTTTACTAAAGTCAGCTAATCTCGTTACTATAGGTACTTTATCTTTTGTGCTGGGCCGCCAAGTCCAGTTTTTCTCTCGTATGAGAACTCAAGTAATTTGAAATGAGGCACAGATAGGCAGATAGGGGTGTGTATATGCAACACTGTTAATACAGAGTGATAAATCACAACCACAGTTTGTTGTGTTAGCTTCTGACCTTTTGTCATCAGCATCTGAAATCAAAGACTTTGATCTTTGACAACCTCCTCCCTGCCCCCCGCAAAAAAAAAAGCTCAACCATAACACAAAGCATAAACCCTCAGCTACAACTCAAACACAGATCCCACCTTGAATATCTAACAGCTGCTGTCTTCTCCCCCCACACCCAATAACCCCCTTGTTTTCTGGCAAACAGCACTATCCATAGTTCCTCTCTCATTAGCTTGCAGATATAAACTATCTGCCCAAGGCCAAAGGCTTGGTTTAAATGCACTTAAGTCCTGCCCCCTCCAATCACCTGACACAGCTCTCTGCCTAGAGGGCTCAGATGCTGATGACTCCTTAATCAACCACTCTGCATTCTGTTACCTGCAGTCTATGTCCTGCAGCTCAGTTTAACCAGGCTTGCTGCTTCTTGCAGCCAGATTTGCTGCAGGTGTGCTGGCTCTTCCTATCCTGCTTTGCACTCTTCTCTCCACTAATGGGGACAGGAGTCCCCTATTACAGGCACTTAAGAGTTGAAGCCACATCTGAAAACAATAAAATGGAATATCAGTCATGGAATGACTGTGTTGCTCCCCACATACTATGCAGATGCTGGAGAATTCAGTTTTCTCCCTCAACCAAACCCAGCATATAGGTCCCTTTATGCAAATACTGGTACTCAGACTTTTGCTTAAAGGCAGAAAGAGCACCACAGCAAAATTACATGCAGCAAGCAGCAACACGTACAAACATGCCAAACTGCTCTGGGTGGGTTGGCTCCTGAAGAAGACGTTGCCCAATAATCCTAATTAACCTACCTAACATTAAAAATATAATAAATTATATGAAAGAGAGGATACTCAGAGCTTGTCTTCAGTCCTTCACACAGAGTAAGTTTTGAAATCAGGAATAAAAATAAAATGCAGCACTTGGGACCTGGAAAACTGATAACTTGTGAAGCATTCCTTTCTATTATTTATTCTATAAATATTAAAACCAGTGCATTTCATGAGTACAGTATGTGAGTGAATCACTCAAGGATATACTAGAAATAGCCTTTTATTTTAAAGGTACACTTCTGTATGCATGTCATTTTAATATTTTGAGAAAATACAACTCAAAATATTAAATTTTGAAAGATGCCAATTTTGGCTCAAGCATTTTTAGGGGTTTCAAATCAAGAGTTACTAAAGGAATTAGAATTTTTTAGAATGATACCTGAAGAGTACGACTTAGTTGCTCAAGGACTCAATCCATGCATTCCGGCAAAGCTGAAAAGCTGTGTTTCTAGACCCATCAGTTACAGTTCACTTCAAATATGACTTAGAATTACATCAGGAATATTTGAAAATATGACAAATCAATGACAATCAATTCTTTTTCCTTGATGGATTCCATACATCCAGCAGAGATTCATTATACTAAAAAAGGCTCATCTCTTCTGGACTCAACATTTCACACAAGACAAACTTAATCCAATCAAGCAGCATTCTGAAAAATGAAAACATAGAAAACTACTTGGTATTATGACATTAGTAATGCCACTTGTCAATCATCTTTTATTAAAACTGCAGTTTTTATTGTGAAAGAAAATTAAAAGTGAATCATGAATCATACAAAACAAACTAAAACAATCATTAAGCTCAAAACTAACATAGTTATTACACAATCTGGAGTGCCAACTGATGTAAGCACAGTGCATTATCTCAACAGTCCCACTGTGAAAAATAGGCAAATACTTCTTTAGACGAGTATCAGTTGGAGATAACAGAGTTTACATTAAAGCCTTTGTAAATAATGTTAAAACTTGACACAAAATGAAGAAGTGTTAACATAATAAGAAAATGTCCTAAGTTTAGAACTGATAGTATCATAAGAAAAAAAAGCTGATTGAAAAACAACAAGATTCAACACAGAGATATACTAAATTATTAGTTTACTGACTTCTTATTCATGTTTCATATTTATCAGCTCTTGATTTCTAACTGTTTCAGTATTGAAATAAGGTATTCTTCTCACCCAAATTCCCCCTTACCTCCCCTGGATAATATTTCTTTTCCTTATATCCCTCAACAGTCATCCTTTCCCCTTGTCCCTTCTATACCTGTGTCATAATACATTCCACATTGCCTATCATGACAGAATAGAAACTGGCAGCAAAGGGTAGTAATCATGACAAATGTCTCAAAATATTCAAATGAAAAATACTTCCCAAAAGCCAGAAACTCACCGTCTTCTGACATACCACCTCTTTCAACCTTCACTATCCCACTAGAAATTACCAAATACCATACAACATGCTTTCGAGTCAGTTCCCTACAGCTCACAATGTGAGGTCAGAGCTTCAGCTACCATCAAGAGCCCATTCCAAGGAAAGTCACACAAAGATATCTTAACAGTCACATTTTCTCCATCCTATCTTGAGGCTGCTACATCCATGATTAATCCTTCTATGCCAAGTTAGGCCATCCTAAGGCTTGCTATATTTTATGCAGGTCTGCGTTGGTAGTTGGGATCCAAATATACAGCTAAATGTAGGGTAGCAGATTGCCATACTACCTATTTCCTGATTTGCCAGAAGCATGAGTCTCTACAATAAATATTCAACATACAAAACATCCTTCTTTCCCATTGCCTTCTATAGAGCAGATCCTTACCTACATCAGGGAGGTTCCAGCCCAGGGAAAGAAGATCCATAACATTAACATAACTAACGTAGCACGGCACTTCCTGACAATCTCTTGTTAAACAGCAACCCAATGAATGTGCATAAATCTTCAAACTAATTCATTATTCAGATAATAATAATTGCACATATTAACTCAGTTAATAAGCAACCTGATGAAACACTGCGTTATGAGATGCTTTGAAACAGTTCTTCACTGGATGCAGTACACTGTAATCTGTCACAATTTCCTTAATGCACTTATTCATTTAAGTTATTAATAGAATGCTTATTAAAACTAATAAATAAAAACCAAAATACACCCTGGAGTATTCATTTGCTTGCCTATACACAAATGCCAGGAGGTTGGGAAATAAACAGGAGGAACTTGTCCTCCTGCTTAAGGCAAATAATTACGATGTCATAGGGATAATGGAGACCTGGTGGGACTCTACCCATGACTAGACCACGGGTATAGATGGCTATACCCTGTCCAGGAGAGACCAAGGGGGCAAAAGGGGCGGGGGCATAGCTCTCTATGTTAAGGAGGGCTATGCATCCCTGACAGCTGATATTGGTGACCAGGGTGGATGGCTGGAGACCCTCTGGGTTAAAATCCAAGGGGAACACAGCACAGAGGACATGATGGTGGGAGTCTACTACAGACCTCTCACCCAAAGTCAAGAGCTTGACCAGAAGTTCACCAGGGAATTGGCTGAGGCCACATGCTCCAGGTCCATGGTTGTCATGGGAAACTTCAACTACCCAGACATCTCATGGGAAGAATGCTTGGCTAAATCCGAGTAGTTGCAAAGCTTCCTCTCATGCATGGATAACCTCTATCTGACACAGGAGGTCTACAGGCCAATAAGAGGTAAGTGCTGCTCAACCTGGTACTGCCAGCCAGGGATGACCTAATCAGTGACCTAATCAATGGGAAGCTGGGTGACAACAACCATGAGCTGATCACCTTCACCATCCACCATGAAGCTGGCAAGTCAGTCAGCAATACAGAATTCATTGACTTCGGGAAAGCTGACTTTGACAAGCTCAGGAAGCTTGTCAGTGAGGCCCTAAGAGACCACAGCCCTGAGGGAAGGGAAGTTCAGGAAGAGTGGTTGCTCCTTAGTGGAGCGATCCTCAATGCACAAGCTAAGGATATTCCATCTTGGAGGAAAGACAGCAAAAGGGCACAACAGCCCCCTTGGCTCTCTAGGGAACTAGCAGACCTCCTGCTGCTAAAATAACAGACCTGCAAAGGATGGAAGATGGGATCCACCTCCAAGGAGGAATATTCCGCACTGATCTGGTCCTGCAGGGAGTGAACCAGGAAAGCCAAGGCTGCGACAGAACTCCAGCTAGCTATAAGTATCAAGGACAATAAAAAGTCCTTTTTTAGATATGTAGCAAGATGGAGGAAAAGGAAGGGCAACATTAGACCCCTGCTAAACTAGAAGGGACAACTGACAACCAACACCCAGGAAAAAGCCAACCTATTAAATGGGTACTTTGTGTTGGTCTTTTATCAGTCCCATGGGACTCCCATGCCCATTATAGGACAGGGAGGCCTGGGTGAGGGAGATTCCCTGCCCTCCATCAATGTTGACCTTGTGAAGGAACACCTTGAGAGGCTGGACACCTTCAAGTCACCCAGCCCTGACAATCTACCCCCAAGGGTACTCAGGGAGCTGGCTAGCATCATAGCCCATCCCCTGGCATGAATCTTTGAGAACTCCTGGTGCTCTGGTGAAGTGCCTGAAGATTGGAAGGCAGCCAATGTGGCCTATTTTCAAGAAAGGGAGGTTCAAGCACCTACATTGAATGCCTTCAAGAAAAATTTGGATGCTTATCTTGCTAGGATCCTATGACCCCAGCTGACTTTCTGCCCCTCAGGCAGGGGGCTGGACTCGATCTTCTGAGGTCCCTTCCAGCTCTAATGTCTATGAAATCTATTTGTTTTTTACTTTTAAGTCTGTAAGTAAAACAGGAGCAAAGGGTATTTATTGTCTATTGAATTTTCTCAAGTAAAGGACTATCGTGTATATTCTGGACCATATTCTTGAGAATGGGGTGCCCATTTTGATTACTCTTGCCAAATGTTTACTGTAGGAACTGGCCCAGGGAGGATAACCCCAATGCAGGTACAACCCTGCAGTGACATATGGCTGTGGGAGAGGCATGTACTCCATACACATTTCTTGAAGCAAATGTTACAAAATAGTAATAATGACTAATGCAAATAAGGGTAAGCCAGGATACCCTTCTTGTGGCCAGTTTCAAAATCAGGTAGCATGCAAATGAAAGCTTTAATCCAGCTTTGAACAACATCTTCTGACTGGTCCTCTGTCCATTGCATGAGCACCTGAAAATATGGTCCTATTTTACTAACTAGCCAGGTATTAATTAGGGGGAAAAAAACCCAAACAAACTTTGTGAGGAGTTTCTCTGACCTAGTACAGGGAGAGGTGACTGCATGGTTACTATCAGTCTTTAATATTTTTTGTATCACTTTCTACATGTCTTGTTTCAGTGATAAGGTGTTCCCTTCATCAATAGGCCTCATAACCTTTCTTGTTTTCTCCCTCCTTCTCTCTCTATATATATATTTTGAAGCAATACCAGCTCAATATTTACTATTTGGGTAAGTGTTTAAAAACACATTGACTTCAAATTCATGATAATATGTCAATCTTTTAAAGTGTTTAATGAATTATCAAACTGAGTCATGAAAGTTTATAGCATGACTGATAGATTATAAAACGAGAATCAGCAAAGTATATAAAACACCTCCTAAAATATCCTGTAGTTTGAAAAACAGCTTGATAAATAAAATATTAAGAGGTAGTGAACTCATAAAATAGAAACAGTTCTATTTTTAGGCTTGACAATATAGATTCTCATAGCATTTTAAATGAAACAATTCAGGCTTCCAGACACTTCTGTGCATATAATGCCAAAATGTCACTTACCATAACTTAAGGCAGTGGTGATGCCTATACTTTTTTTAGTTCAAGATATTTTCTTATTCATGCTCATATCTAAACATGCTTATAGGTTAAATGTTAACATATTTATATTAAATTATGTAATACTCAAATTGTTAATGCACAAAAAGTCTCTGTAATGGAATGTCTATATATTTTGTAGTCTGCAAAATGAAACAAAATGGACCACAAGTTAGCAAGCGTATTAGACATTATGCCATTATGCCGTGGTTGACATTAAATAATTTATGCAATTAGATTATCATAATAATGCCAACTGCATTTAGCATGATGAATGTCATATATCTAAATATGACTTGGATTTCAAACTCTTTGCACAAAAGCCATTTCTTCTGATTCATTGTATGTACTACTGAGGACACTACTTTCACCTGACAGTAGGAAATAATCACTCAAAAGTGAAGGTAGGACCAAGTCAAAAACACTACAAATAATAGAAAAAGTGTTAGTAAGACTTTTTACCCCTCAACCTGTAGCCATCTTTTCAAAGATGTACTTGTTTTGTCAGGAGACTGCTCCTGCCAGGAATCTGCTTTAAAAGTTGACTGAGTAAGCCTATTTCAGTCAGGAAGAATGAAAGTTAGATACTTTATCCACTACAGCCATGTCTCCCAAGTCCCCACTCTCATAAATCAAAATCCTTATGCCTCTCTTTTGATCACTGTCAAGTGTCTCTGGACAAATCAAAGGCATGGGAAAGAGCAAAAAAAAAGGGGTTACATTTAGAAAGTAGGCTCACAGTGCCAATATCCTGGTCTTAAATAAATGTGGGTACTCCATGACATCTCATTCTCTTTGTGCCCATGTACAGTCTAGGCTAAGGAGTGAAACTGTAGCATCAATTGCTGATTCGATTTGAAGGAGATTTGGCCTGATTCGGTGGCTGAATCTCTGAATCGAATCAGGGGACCAATTAAAAGGTCTGAATCAATTCAAAGCTCTCCGAATCAATTTGGAGAAGATTTGGAGAGCTTTGGTGATTTGGGCAGTCCCACCCACTGCAACAGGGAAGTGGAACTGGACTCCACGCTGGTAAGTAGGAAGCCTGGGAGGGGGGGCAAGAGAAGGGGGGATGGGGCCAGGGGGGACCCCCACAACCCCATCCCCTGCCTGCTCCCCCAGTCCTCTTGAGTACCCCCTGGCCCCACCCATTCTTCCCATCCCCCCCCATAGCTGCCCCACCTGGCCCCAGCCCCCAGACCTTTCAAAAAATCCCCCACTCACTGGGTGTTGCCAGGTAGGGGGGCTGTCCCTGCTGCCCCACACTGAATGCGGGGGCTCTGCCATTCACTCCCTGACCCTCACCCACTCTCCCAGCCCCCTTACGGCTGCCCCAGCTCCTGACCCTTTTGTTTTTTTCTTTAAAGCCCACACTCACCAGCTGCTGCAGTGGCCTCAGGACTTTTGGAGGCTCATGCGGAGTCTCCCACACAGTGTGGGGCAATCGGTGGCAGCAGGGATCACCCCCCATGGTGCAGCAGCTGGTAAGGTGGGCTTTTGTTGTTGTTGTTTTTTTAAAGGGCTGGAACTGCAGTGGGAGGGGCAACCATAGGGGGGCTGGGAGACTCATGCCAGATCCCCCACATGTGGCACGGGACAGTGTGAGGCAGTGGGGAATCACACACACACACCCCTGTCTGGAAGCAGCCGGTGATTGGGGGCTTTTTGATTTAAAAAGAGCTGGGGCAGGCAAGGTAGCCACTGAGAGGTGGGCGGGGGATAGGGTCTGTGTGATTCGGCTGATTTGGCAGTAGCCGAATCAATTTGGGACAGTGATTCGAATCACCAAATCAAGTCACTGTCCCCTGAATCAGCCAAATCCAAAGCGAATACTAGCTGCTTTGTACAGGCCTACTGGCTTCCTGCCATTAGACTGTCTAAAACTTACTAATTTAAATTATCTAATATATAGTTTGCATAGTCTTCACGGGGGGTTCCCAGAATTGCTAGTGCTCTCACTTACCTCTGCACCTTCCTAACTTCTATTACTTTAGAGCATCTAACAGCTCCAACAATGTTGGCTGCTGATTTTTGCTACGCTCAAAATCTTGCTATGTTGTTCACTGTAGTGCATGCTACTCGCATTTATATGCAGTAGCTACTGATGAGTCTGTCTCAGTAAGCTGCTAATCTACTGCAAACATATGTTCAAAGGCCTGACTGCACACAACATAGAAAGTAAGTAAAAGGAACATCTTTTGAAAATGAATGGAAGTTGGGGGAGTTTGAGGAAAAGATGAAATAACTAGACATCAGCAGGTGGAGAACTTTATAAAGAGCTAGGATGTTTAGAATGAGAGCAGGCTGAGAAAGCACTCGGGTAGAAAAAGAAATGGGGACACCAAGAAAGAGGGACTAGAGAGTGAGGCCAAAGGAAAGGGTAAAAAATGGAAACTAGAAAGGAAGAAAGGCTGTAGGTTCAATAGGATTTAGATGCACACCATTTAAGGATGTAGGCAAACACTGATCCTTTTTTTTTTTTTCTTTCATTGGAAATGTTTACCTTATGCCACTTTCACAACAAGAAAGTTAATGCCATGGAAAAGAGTTATAATATATTCTGCATCTAGACAAAAGGCCTCATCTTATAATACTCGTTCTGATTAGCTGATGTCTGTTACTGAAACAGAGTACAACTATTCTTGTTTCTTCTAATTAAATGGGAAAGGTAAAACTTCAGGCAATTAAACTGATTAATAATTAAACCATATCTGATCATGGACAGTCCTGGATGCAAAATTTTTCAGTTTCTTTTTATATTATTCATGTAAATTAAACAAACTAAAAAGCTACTTAGAAGATAAGGTGCATTTAATTTAAAAAGAGTTTGTATTTGTAGACTTTTTTATTGGAAGCATTAAGGTGTGGGCAGATGTGTACTCAAACAAGTATAAATGAAAATGGATTATAAAATAAAATAGGCAGACAGACCCATCAACAATCTAATCTATATTAAATTGCCTGGGAAAGGAAGCCATCATGTCTCTTCAACACAGGGCAAAGACACTAGCATCACTTCTGGCTTCACTTCCCTTAAACCTTCTCAGCAGTGCCTCACAGCAGTGGTTTAAACATACCTACCCACAGAGCCTTTCTGTCTATCCATCTGGGCTACCAGCAGGCCAGATGTTGGAGGAAGAGGGAGAAAGAGGGCCTGCCATGAAAATTTGTAGTCTTTGGCCCTACTGGCCATGGCCATTGGCAACCAGCTGCCCCCAGAACCCTCCCACTGCTAGTGAACTTCTGTCCCTGATCCACTGGGGACAAACCTTTTACCACCACTGCATCGAGACCTGCCCTTACTACCTGTCTGGACCCTTCACTGCTGCCAGACTCCTTGCCACCACTGAAAAGTTGGCCATTCCTTACCTCTGACAAGATCTGGTCTATGAGGAAGCCCAGGGTCTGGATCTGGCCCAGGGCCCCAGGTGAGTTTGAGACCCCTGCCTTATGGGCATTTGGCTCAGAGGCATCTGGCAATTGTGACCACTCGCAAGAAATAAGTCAGGAATGCCACATCAGGTTCCAGAGTTATTGTGCACTGAGCAAATGCAGAAAATAAACATCTTCCACTTTCTAGTATGCAGACATTTACTATGGAACATTGTCAAGCAGTGACAATGCTCATGACGATCACAGCAAGAAGCCACTTTCCTTATGATACTTGCTGGCCATAAACCTGACGTTGGAAAGAGGTATGTGGAAAATGAGGGCTCTGCTCTCTCAAAGTCATAGCAACATGCTAAGAAGATGACTCTGAGAAGTGATGGACAAACTTTGTGAAACCACCTGTAGGTGATCGATCCCAGGTTTCAATCGTGTGTAGACTGGCAGAAGACAATAATGTTGAGGATGTAGGATGGTAAGCAACAGACACAAAATTTCAGGGTAACTAAGGCAACTGCTAGGCTCCTGATGCTAAGGAGGCATATCACCCAATACAGGGAATCTGTTCAGTATACAAGTGAGTGGTATTTGGATAACCTAATCTGTAGTCATCCACTTCAATACAGGAAACCCTCACCATTTGCAGGGGATCCGTTCTGGAGATCCCCACAAATGGCAAAATTTGTGAATACTAACGGGGCTCCACATCAGACCCCAGAACTGCCCCCCAGTGAGAAGCTGGAAGTGCAGGGCTCCCCCACAGCACCTAGGGATCAACCAAGCCTGCCTCCAGGGGAGAAGATGCTGCCACAGCCGCTGTCTCCTTCCCCATCCCTAGCACTCACTCTCCGCCCACCCGGCTCTACCCTCCACCTGCCTGCTTCTGCTCTCTGCTCCACTCTCCCCAGCTCTGCCCTCCCCCACTCCATGCCTGCTTACAGATGCAGGAGCTCAGTGCAGCGTCAGAGGGAGCTGCCGTGGCGCTCACCTCAACCCACCCCATTGGTGCGGCACACCACGAATATTCAAATCTCTGAATAACAAATTCGAAAATAGCAAGGGTTTCCTGTGTAAGCAAATCTACCACTAGATCAGTTATTTGAGAAGCCATCTTTTCTAGATCAGAGTTTTCCTTGCATAACAATCTGTAGTAAATAGCAACTACCTTTAATTATGTAACAAGTAGCATATTATGTCAAGTCCATCAGCATAACTGGGGGATGAAAAGGTCAGTAGCCATGGTCACCAAGTCAGAGGTGGTGCAGAAATGGCATTTCCCCCTGTAAGGATCATGTCATAGGCAGTCTGGGCTAAAGCACAGACCACCAAGAAGGGCCAAAGACAGAAGCTGGGGGAAGCAGAGTCACAGAGCAGGGCAGGAACTGGAGTCCAAATGACCAAAACCAAGGGCAAATTCCAGGGCATTGTCCAAGTCACGTGCCAAGTCAGGGTTCTGGAGTGAGGGACCAAGGTAAAACTGAGCAGAGTTCCCAAAGCCAGAGTCCAGAAGCAGAAGTGAGAAGGCACAGAAGCCAAACAACCAAAGAGCACAAGATCCAGGCAGGCTTTGCACAGCAGACCTTCAGGCAGAACTGTTGGCTAACCTGCCGCCTGCTGCAGATGGACTTATATGGGGAGCCTTTAACCCCACCAGCCAAATAAGGAGGCACTAAGAGTTGCCAGCTAGTGCATCATCCAGGGTGAGGCTGCCTGCCAGTTAGAGCCTCTGGTAGGTTTGGCCAAATGGGCAATTAGTCGATGCTGTGCTACATGTTAGGGTCCCTAGTATTGTTCCTCCTTCCAGGAATTCTCTGGAAGAACAGCCCCACACCATAGGAGCTGGGACACCACAGCAGTAGAGGTCTTTGAGTCCCCAGGATAGGTTAAAATGCTCTTCTCCCTCCCCCACTCTGAGGTTAGTATCCTTCCCCCCTACCCTGACCCCAAGGGTGCAGAGGAGTTTCGCCAAGGTACAAAACCTGTTAATCATACCTCTGATTATATTATTCAGATACCACAAATCACTACTACTACTACTACTGAAAGGTCATGAAATAACATAAAAATAAATTTAAAATTAAATTGAAATGACATTTCTAAAAAAGCAAAACATCATATTTTAGACTGAACAATCTAAAATGTATTTTTTTTTCCATTTCATATTTTTCCCTAAGGAATTATAATCAAAATTACCACTTTCAAAGTATTCAGGTTTAGCAAAAACAGTGTTTTGTGTTGGAAAAAACAGCCAAAATATATTTTTCTAAAAGCTGTAAAGTTCATTACAGCAGTATACAGCATTCTGCATACTATGAAAAATAGTCACTGGTAATAAAACCTGGCTGAAATTTAACTGTTATTATGGGCTCTTTTCTGCAAATTAACAGATTCCAGCTAATCTGAATTTGGCATTGATTCAGTTGCACCAGTGGCTATTTTTGTTATTGTGTATCAGAGCAATTTTGTTATTGTGTATCAGGCTGCTGTCCACATTAGCACTTGTGAAAGATGTTTCCATTATTAATGACAGTGTGAAAGGCACTGCAGAATATATGGAAATTGTAATTGATGGAACAACAAACCTTTGTACTTCTGAACTACCTCCCTCAGTACGTGGTATGACTTTAGCTCTTCGCAGAATTATGTAACTAATAACATTTCTTGATGACACAGACAGTGGTAGTTTGTAATCTGTATATTTTTGAAGGCCACAGTAAATGGATTGCATTGCTGCAGTGCTGAGAACAAAGCAATTGCAGGAGCTTAAGTTAAACTATCAAAATAAATTTGTTTTCCAGCAACTAGAGCCTCTCCTATCTTGCCTTCCTCTCTTAGAATATGCAAGTAAAAGAAAAAGCAGGTATCCGTCTCTGTGTGCAACTATGACTTCATTTTGCTATTCTGGCTATACCACATACTGTGCATAGAAATTATTTTATGGTTTGTAATGAAGCTTGACAACACTTCAGCTATAACAATGTGAAAATCATGGTCAGAGTCAAACCCCATGCAGGGTACTTCTCCAAACATCTGTATTCCTGCTGCAGTCTCCTCAACCTTCCTCTGACTCAGTTCCTTCCCTTCACTACTATAGTAGTTTTCCATTACCAGTTCAGTATCTTATTCTTATTTCTTTCAGAGTAGCATGTCCTTTACATTTCCTAACTGAAGGACATAAACGTATGAGAGACCAAGGTGTGTTTGAGGTTTTATTTTTGCCTTGTTTTTGAAGTCTGTTTCATCGCTGAATCCCCAATACACTGCGTGCATGTTGTGAAATAAGGCAGCATGCCAATAGCTGTAAAAATATTTTATTTACTCTTTTTAGGGGAAATGAAAGCAGATAAATGGTTCCAAATGTAAACCGGAGATGCATTACAGAATAAGGAATTTCTGTAACAGTTCATGATGGTACACTTGGGGGAAAGAAAAAAAAAAACCTAGCTGGCTGATTGATGAAAGCAAGATACAAGTCAGGAAAATAACCAAACTAAGGATAAGGCAATCTCAAAAACCCAAAGACATGTGATGTTTTCTTTTGAAAAAAGGGAACAGTTATACTGACTTCGTAAATAAGTCCATGAGGTTTCCACATGTAAGTTTAAAAAATAGGGGCAAAAAACCCCAAAAGAATTTAGGAATACACACATTAATAGCATCAGATTTAAGTGGCAGATTTAACTTTATGAAGGAATTTCATTAAAGCAACATATGACCAGATCAATTTAATGGGATGTAGTCTCACAAAGAAGTATTAATAACTGGCTGCCAATAATTGACACACTACAGGCAGGCAGCAAGGAAAAGAATAAATGTAAGTCAGCAACAACCTTAATAACATATGAGCTTTTATACTTCTTAATAAACCTGGAACAAGCAAATGATGGGAAGAGAATAGTAATGTGAAATTTAAAAAAAAAAATCATAGTTCAAAAGGAACTAAAAAAAAAATGCATCTATTATTGACACAGGCTCTGAAGGTAGGGATTGAGAAGGCTCAATGCTCTGAACACCTGCTTTCCATCTACAAGGAAGGAAGCCTGATGACATTATGGAGAACAGCTCTGAAGCAGAATCACTTACACTTCACACATCAATGAGCTGCAGATGCAGCTGGGATGCTGTGCAGCTGCTGATTGTCCCAGCCACTAACCCTCCCAATCTCTCATTGCCTCTGCCATAAAGAGAAAAAAAAAAAAAAGTAGATCTTCACTGGTAAGTGATATTTTTGATTTTTATTGTTTTTATAGTTTACTTAAAATATCCTATTTACTCAGGATTGCAACATAGGCATTTTTCTCTACAGTCTACATTTTACTGATTTAAAGTGGTTTCTATGTAAAATGTAAAAAAACCCAACCTAACATAATCCGTAGTCAGCAGTGCATAACATTAATGTTCCTTAGTATGGGTTGGACTTTCAGTGTTGTTGAATGGCTCCTCTAAGGCCCCTGGCATAACTGTAATTAAAGGCATTATGAGATCTGATGCACAATCCCCACAGTCACACTTTCTCACATGTCAGACATGGATAGTAGGAGGCATGTATGTTTGTAGGATTGAGCATCAGATCCCATCATTCCCCGCTGATGGTGTAGGGGCAACCTGAGATCCAATGGTTGAGAGCTGTGAGCAGCTGGTGGGACTCCCAGCCATGGGGACACAGTGGAGCACGTGGCATCAGTTTTGCCTCAAAGGCTGGGAACCCTGATTGGAGTCTAGGACTCCTTTGTGCCCCCACAGCTGAGAGCAGCATCTGATTACAGCTCCCAGCCTCCGGTACATATCAGAGACTGATGGGCCTCCAAGACTGGGAGCAGCAATCAGCTGATCAGCACTCTCAGCCTTGGGAACTCATGGGAGTTAGAGGCTCCTACCTGCCCTGGAGGCTGGGAGCCCAAATCAGCCTGGCCACATGTTCAATAAATGGTGTGATATCAACCAGCCACAAAGGATTATTCTTTGTTTTATCATACTGTTACTTGCATTAATGTGTGGCCAGGTAACTACTTAAGATGTGATTAACTGAACTGGTTAATCACATTTTAAATGTAATGTGGTAGGGGCCTACAATTTTTGTTCTCCATTTTTCAATTTTGTAATGGCACCTTTATTACCTGCTCTCTTGGTAGCTTGAAAATATTATGGATTCAGCTTAAAAATAAAGGATCTACAGCAGGAAGTGAGATGTGTTGAGCAAGCAAGATAGCAGAATCTCACTCAGTCTCTGCCTTCCCTACAGCCCTGATCTTGCTTCACCAAAAATCAGCAAGAATTTTACTATTTCCTTCAAAAGGGATAAAACTAAGTTGTGACTCAAGTCAAATACTTTTAAGTATGCACCTTCAGTTAATGTTATACTTCCGGCCAATATACAGTATGGAATGAGGCATAATGTAGTGCGTTAGAGACAAAGTTATGGATAAGATTTATGGATGTTTCCTACTGCACGCAAAAATCACATATTGCTTTTCATATTTCTGAGGCAACAGAGCCAGAGAAGGAAACTGAGGGACCAGTCTTTCCTTCATCCATGTTCAAGCCAATTTTTTTTTTTTTCCAGCCAAAATGTACCCAAAAGTTTCTGCTGTTTGAACCAACATTATCTGCTTCTCCCACAACTGCAGCCTCTGGAGAAATTTTGGCAAGGATTTTGTGACAATGCACCAACCAGGGAACTAAATGAATTGCCTGGATGGGCACTACGCCTGCATGTAAATAACTTCTCCTGCAGCGTATGGAGATTCTTGAAACATCCACAAGTTCAGGGGAACTGACCTGCTTCTTACACTTAGAGTTGGTTTCAGGGATTACAAATGCTGTGGCAGAAAATCTATGAGTAAAAAGGTATGAGTTTCTTGTCTTTTTTTTCTTGAGGGTTTTTTCTTCCTTAATAGCATGCAACTCCTCATTTTCATCTCTTTTCATCTTCCTTCCTTCCACAATCCTTCTTTATAAAAAGGAGAAATGACACATTAATACTAGGGCCACATCCAAGTAAATGCAGTTGTCAAGAAGTATAACTTGCTTAAAACCTGAAATTAGTATTGTGTTTTTCAGGATACAAATGTCTTTTTAATCCAAAATCTTAATTGGATCAAGAGGACTGATTCTTTCCAAAGACAGACTTCTGCAGAAGTTTAATATAGTCGTTTTCAACCAGGATGCCATGGCACGCTGGGGTGCTTTGAAATCCTTCAAATTGGCTGGCTATTGCCAAATGTTAACACTGTTCACAAACATGCTTCACTAGACAAACCTGGATATTTCAAATACAAATCCGTAGCTGTGGGCTTCTTTGCAACAGGGGAAAAAAAACTGTTCTATTTTTTTCTGTATTAAAAAAAAAAAAAGAATGGAAACTAAGAGATGGCATTTCCCAAGGAATACCTCAAATCTAAACAAACCAAGAACTACAGTTCAAATTATGGGGGAGCTTGGGAGGAGGGGCGGGGGTTGAGCCCCACCATAAGAGATGAGAGCTCAGATCGTGGTGACCGACTCCTTTTGGCTTCCAGCTGTCACCACCACAGACTCCCCAAGAGTCAGAATGTAATTTGAACCCTGCCAACAACCACTGGTGTAATAATTACAACAGGTGTGGTTATTGCTGGGACTCTTTGAATGAATTGCTGCTTACCATTGATTTGGTAATATTATTAAAACATGGACATTAGCAAGGAATAAATTGTATTTCTGCATTGATTTTTGAAGTGGCAGTTGGTATATTGAGATGAACTGAATTATTAAATTTATTGTAGTGATTTTGCTTCAGCCCCTTTAGCTAGCTTTAAGTCTAATAAGTATACTGCAGATTGAAAACTTTGGTCCATACAATATTTAATTTTGAGTTTAATAGCATTTAAGATTGAATTATTGTTGTTTAGCTTCCATCTTATTTGGGACTTGCTAGAAATAAGACGGGTATTAGGACCAGAAATATTACTCTGCAGGTAAAAATTAATTATTTATTTTAAATGAAATAGAAGCAGAAATTAAGGATATGCTACAAATTAGAGTGACAAGACAAAATATCTTAACATAAAGTTTATAATAGAGTAAAATGATTTTGAGAGTTTTGTAATATAGACTACAGGTGGCAGTTACTGTGTTCAATATACTCAACATCAAATTACTGAATATAAGCTAAATGACAGGAAAGCAAGATTTGCAGCTAGATTCAGTGGGAAACATTTAATGAAAACTCTTTTATTAAACCATGTATGCATAGTGGTGACTCACCTTACCATTAGCATCACTATATTGCTTACCAATGTAATCCAAGTTGTTCCCTACCAAATGATGATATTTTTAATGAGAAATACATCTCTTCTGCATTGTGGCTGGCAATCTATTATGGCTGAAATTGGCATTTATAATGCTCAGACAAAGTGAAGTTGTTAAAGAGGTTACCAAACTGTTAGTATCCATTAGCCCTTTCATTGATCAGGCAATGTTGTCGCTCAGCAATCATTACAAAGAGAAAACATGAACAAGTATCTGTCATTTGTGCCCAGCTATTTTATATCTTTTTCATATCCTATAACCTTAGGAGAGACTGAATAGCTTGGAAGGATTGGTTGTGTTGAGCTCAATGTAAGATATCCAATCTGCATTCTTACTTATACTAGTAGATATATGGGTATGGCATTTTGCATAACAGCATCTTTCACTGGGCAGAGTAAAACACTGCTTGGTAACTCTTATGAAACAGTGTATTATAGTTTGTAACACGCAAGGTACATCTGTTCATGAAAGTATATTAACCACATTCACCTTCAAAAAGAAAAGGCAAGTGAGAAGGGTTACTAAGGAAGGAAGAGAGAAATTGCCAGAACAGAATTAAATTGCTTATTTCAATCTGACAAATCCCATTCTTTATCCTAAAGAGCTCTTCTGACCAATAGCTGAAGGGTTCAAAAGAACTGGGTTCAGTTTCTTGCTTTGCCATTGACTCCATGTGACACTGGACAAATGGAATTTTCAAAAAGATCATGGTGACTGAAGAGCAAAAATCTCACTGGACAGCAGTGCGACTTGTGTGCTTAAATCACTTTATCACTCTTGAAAAATCTACCCTTAATCCCTTATTGTATAATAATAATAGAATGATTCTACTTTGGTTCCTATTTCTAAATTGAGAATAATACTTGAGTGGTGTTGCGAGGATTGTGTCCATTAATGGTTATAAGACTATCAGCTGCTAGTGATTTGGAGGTCTTTCTGCCTTGTACTTGTACAGTCTAGTATAAGCTGTGCCTTCACCACCAAAAGGACAGACTAGGGCAATGGGCTGTTGTTGATGACCATCCAGAAGTTGCAGGTGGAGGAGAATGCAGCAACACTAAGCCCACCAGGGGATGGGGGGATTACTGCCACTGCTGGCTCACTCAGCAACCCTTGCAAAGCCAGCAGGCCAAGGCACTTAAGGGAACCCACCCCTGCCCCAGCCCTGGAATGAACTGTAGACAAGGCCATGGCCCACAATGGGACACTTGCCTGCCTATACACAAATGCCAGGAGCTTGGGGAATAAATAGGAGGAACTTGTCCTCCTGCTAAAACTCAAATAACTATGATGTCATAGGGATAATGGAGACCTGGTGAGACTCTACCCATGACTGGGCCACAGGTATAGACAGCTATACCCTGTACAAGAGGGATCAAGTGGACAAAAGGGTGTAGCTCTCTATGTCAAGGAAAGCTACACATCCCTGCAAGCCAACATTGGCACCATGGTGGAAGACTTAAGACCCTCTGGGTTAAAATCCGTGAGGAACACGGTACAGGGGATACTATGGTAGGAGTCTACTACAGACTCCCTACCCAGGGTCAAGACCTTCACGAGGAGTTTACCAGGGAATTGGCTGAGTTTAACTACCCAGACATCTCATGGGAGGAGTGCTCAGCTAAATCTGAGTGGTCACAAACCTCTCTCTCATGTGTGGATGACCACTATCTAATGCAGGAAGTCTACAGGCCAATAAGAGGTAAAGCGCTGCTCGACCTGGTACTGGCAACTGGGGACAACCAAATCGGCAACCTAAGGATTGAAGGGAAGTTGGGTGACAGTGACCACAAGCTGATCACCTTCACCATCTGCCGTAAAGCTGGCAAGTCAGTAATACAGAAGTCTTCGACTTCAGGAAAGCTGACTTTGACAAGCTAAGGATGCTTGTCAGTGAGGTCCTAAAAGGCCACAACCTAAAGGGGAGTGGAGTTCAGGATGAGTGGCTGCTCCTCAAGGGAGCAATCCTGGATGCACAAGCAAAGTCTATCCTGTCTCAAAGGAAAGGCAGCAAAAGGGCACAGCAGCCCCCTTGGCTCTCCATGGAACTAGTGGACCTCCTGTGTCTAAAAAGGAAGACCTACAAAGGATGGAGGACTGGAACCACCATCAATGAGGAATACTCTGCTCTGGTCCAGACCTGCAGAAAGCAAACCAGGAAAGCCAAGGCTGCAATGGAACTCCAGCTAGCTACAAATATCAAGGACAATAAAAATCCCCTTTTTAGATATGCGGGGAGTTGAAAGAAGAGCAAGGGCAACATTGGACCCCTGCTAAACCAGATAGAACAACTGACAACTGATGTCCATGAAAAAGCAAACTTGCTAAATGGGTACTTTGCATCAGTTTTTCACTAGTCCAATGGGACACCCCTGCCCACTGTGGGTCAGGGATGCCTAGGTGAGGGAGATTCCTTACCCTCCATCAAAGCTGACCTCATGAAAGAATACAGGCTGGATACCTTCAAGTCAGCTGGCCCTCATGGTTTACACCCACGGGTACTCAAGAAGCTGGCTAGCATCATAGCTCAGCCCCTGGCACGGATCTTCAAGAACTTCTGGCACTCTGGTGAAGTGCCCGAAGATTGGAAGAAGGCCAATGTGATGAGCCTTTCATCTTCAAGAAAGGGAGAAAAGTAGATCTGGCAAACTACAGGCCCATCAGCCTAACCTCAATCTTATGCAAGACCTTCCCTAGGATAATCAAAGAGGCCATCCTTAACAGACTAGCTGACGGCAATATCCTGAGGGATACCCAGCACAGGTTTGTTGTGGGTAGGTCTTGACCAATCTCATTTCCTTTTACGACCAGGTGACCTATCACCTGGACAAGGAAGAGTTGATTGATGTCCTATATCTTGACTTCAAAAAGCCTTCAATCTGGTATCCCATGTTCACCTCTTGGCAAAACTGGCTAACTGCAGCCTCAACTTCACCACGATCCACTGGCTGGGGAACTGGCTCTGTGGCAGGACCCAGAGAGTGATAGTTGATGGAAGTCAATCATTGTGGTGTGCGGTGACCAGTGGGGTCCCTCAAGGGCCTATACTGTTTAACATCTTCATCAATGATGTAGACATTGGTGTCAGAAATGGGCTGGCCAAGTTTGCCGGTGACACCAAACTTTGGGGTAAAGCATTCACACCTGAGGACAGGAGGGTGATACAGGCAGATCTTGATAGGCTCATGAAATGGGCAGATGAGAACCTGATGGTGTTTAATACCGAAGAATGCAAGGTTCTCCACATTGGGAGGAAAAACCTACACCATGCTTATAGACTCAGTAGTGCTACACTGGTTAGCACTACAGATGAAAGGGACTTGAGGGTCATGACTGACTACAAGATGAACATAAGCCTTCAATGTGGTGCTGTGGATAGGAAACACAGCAAAACTCTGGCTTGCATCCATAGATGCCTCTCAAGTAAATCCCAGGATGTCATTCTCCCACTGTACTCAGCCTTGGTGAGACCGCAGCTGGAGTACTGCATCCAGTTTTGGGCTCCACAATTCAAAAAGGATATGAAGAAGCTTGAGAGAGTCCAGAGAGCCACATGCATAACCAGAGGTCAGGAAAACAGACCTTATGATGAGAGGCTGAGAGCCATGGGACTCTTCAGCCTGGAAAAGTGTAGGCTTAGGGGCGATCTGGTGGCCACCTACAAGTTTATCAGGGGTGTTCACCAGGATCTGGGGGAAACGTCTGTTCATCAGAGCACCCCAAGGGATGACAGGATTGAACGGTCACAAACTCCACTGCAACTGATTCAGGCTGGACATAAGGAAGAACTTCTTTACTGTCCGACCCCTCAAGGTTTGGAATAGACTGCTGCCCGGGGTGGTTCAAGCACCCACTTTTAATGTCTTCAAGACACTTTTGGATGTTTATCTTGCTGGGATCCTATGATCCCTGCTGACTTCCTGCCCCTGGGTCAGGGGGCTGGACTCTATGATTCTTTAGGGTCTCTTCCAGCCCAAATGTCTATGAAACACACTTTCTGTTGGGTGTGGGTTGCTGGAAACACAATTCTTGTGCTCTAGAGTCTACACTGGCTCCCAGCAGTTCTCCAGGTGCAAACCAAGGTGCTGATTTTTACCTATAAGGCCCTAAATGGTCTGGGCCCTACATACCTAAGGGACCATCTTTTCTTTTATGCCCCCACATGATCTCTAAAGTCAACTGAGAGCAACTTCAAGCAAGTGCCATCAACGTGCCAGGATCTCTTGACAAAAAGTGTGGGAGGTCATTCTTGGCAGTCACTCAGATCTCTCATTCTCTCCTGCTTGACCCTGAACATCTACTGTAAGACCTTATCTGGATAAGCATTTAGCAAACAAGGCTAAGCTGAAATATTGTTTAGGGGAGGATTGTTTTATTTTATTACTTTAAAACTCCATTTGCTATTATACGTTTTATCTCTTATTCATTCTCCTGTTTTGTAAGCAATTTCTCTTCCTGGAAGTAGGCTAACTATATGAAAAATCTAGAAATCTGGGACATCATCCAGGAAATCCAGCACACTTACAGAAGTTGCTGGGATCTGGAGCTCTATGTACCACTCAGACTCCTTGCCACACTGTGCCCCATGCCCCTGTGTTTCCAGGACGCCCATTATAATTCTCAACAGCTAGCTGGGACCAGCCTCTGAAATTTGGGACTATTCCAGCTAATCCAGGACATATGGTCACTACTTATAAGCTGCTCTAAGCTTACGTTGGGAAGGGTGTCATATAAATCTGGTAAATAAATAAATTACCAGGTTCTAGTCTAAGATTGGGGTTCCTAGGCACTTCAGTAATACTAATAATTATAGATACCCAAATAAATAGCATTTGTCTGATAAGAGAGAGCACATCGACATTCTTCAAAGCATATAAAACAAAGCAGTGAACCTTCTGCAAAACCTATACATTCTCCACATTGGCAGATGCCACATCAAATAAGGTAATACAATTCCATTGGTTTGTCTAGGTGGCTGGGAGACTAACTGGCTGAGGAAGTGGCTAAAGGATTTTAAAAGATTTTTCATCTTGTTGTCTCTAAATCTGTATCCAGCCAGGTTGAGAGCAAGTTACAGTCTATGTTGCCTAATCTTTGGTAGTTCATGTGAAATGAGATACTGGATTAAGTAGTGTTAAAGGACAAAACCTCATGCATTAAAAAGGCAGCATTACAATTAATGTGAACTGACACCCTTGTTGGTTGTCTCCATAAAAGCAAGAGCATGTAAAATTAATATATTTAATAATCCCAGGCCTAATGTTGTTAAGTTAAATTTGAGAAACATGATGAACTATGTCCATCTAATAGTTTAGAAGCATTAAGTTCACTTGATTTTTAAAGGAAACAAATTCATGCTGCTTTGTTTTTTTTGGGGGGGTGCTGCCTTTTGTTTGATTTCTGTCAGCTACTTGGGATTACACTTTAATCACTATGTCAATTAAATTTCTCATTACTAAGCAATTAATACTTGCATATTTTAAATGCTAAACCTATAATGGCTTTCAAGAGCGAGTTGGGCCAACTAACATCACTTTCAACAGCCAGCAGACCGTTTATATTCTGACAAAAGAAAATCCTGATCTCATAAACCCTACTGATGCCTGCAACTTTCTGGGGGCATCTGGAAGGCATGAAAGGACCAGAAAAGGCTGCTTGATACCTGGAGAAGCTCTGATTGGAACCAAAATTGCTTCAGTTTTGAAACTGCATGATAGAGCTGTCTATGCATCCAGGTGTAAGATTTGGGTCATTGAGAACACATCTAAGACATAGGAACTGGACACTGATAAATTATGTGGAAAGTGGGAGTGGAGGCTGTTTGAGTGGCTGGAGAAGTTAGTCAGAATTCTGGCAAAATAATCCGAATGCCAGAGAGATCTTTAACCAATGCTCATGTTAACCTTGGATAATGTACAATTTTCTGACCAAAAAGAAGAAGAAAGTAGTAACATAAATATTACTGTGAAGTCTTGGATGTACTGAAATATAAAAGGAAATTCTAAAATTAAAAAAAAAAACACCTAAAGCTTTTTTTGTAGTAAAGTTTGCAATTCAATTGAAGACATATTATTAAACAGAGTGTATCTACATGTCACCCTATGTGTTGGACTTCATTTGTAGTTTTATCTTTTATATAGATTAGCATAAGCTGAAACTCCATTTTGTTTTACTTAGCTGTCTTAACATTTTTATATTTTCTTGTTTTGTATGAATGTGGTACGTGCTTGGTCAGGCAAGAAAGGAAATGGAAACTAAAGATGCAAATGGAAAGAAAAAAGATAAAAAATATCACACCTGCAGAAAAATGGCTGAAGATGCAGACAGATGACCTTTGGATTTTGAGAGTGGATCTTTTTGCTTTAGGTTTTCTGTAACCACAAAAGCTGAGAAGAAAACCAGTCATCACAGATGTGCAGGTGACACCCCTGGTCTAATGAACAAGCGAAAACCATGCATCTGCTACTATAAAAGATGAGTAAGAGAGAAAAGACTTTGCGGGGGGACCACTTCTGCAGAACAATGAAGCATCAGTACAAGTCTAACAGACCCCTGGCCTCCTTTTCCTTGGCTCAGCTTGGTCGGCCATCAAGCTGACTTGAATACCTAAGGACTGGTAACATCAGAATGGTGTGTGTATGTTAATGCATGCCTATAAGTGTAGCAATTTAAGCAAGAAGGATATAATGGTCTGTACCAGGCGAGGGAAACGTCCTAGGGTTGCCGTGCTGTCCCCTAGAGCCCCCTACCATGCCAAGTTTGCATTAACACACCCTCATTCTCACCCGCCATGTCTTGATCTTAGGAAAGTTAAAGGGAAGTTGCCTCATCTTCCTGGTCATGGTTCCTACTACTCCAAACCTTGTTCTGAACACCCCAGCCTTATGGGCTATGCGTGGCTCCAACCACCCCTGTACCACGCCCCAAGCCTTGCAGATAGACCAAACAACGTCCGGTACATCTCACTCTGCGCCCTCTCTGGCGCTCTGGCTTCTGCAGCCTCGTCTTGGACCTGCGCCCCACAGGCGCTCTGGCTTCCCACAGCCTTTTCCGTGCTGTCTCCTTTACTCTGGGGTTACTGCAGCCTTGGAGCTTAGGTGGCCATAGCTGTGCCTGGCCCCAGTTCTCCTCCTCAGGGTCTCAAGCCCCCCTGCAGGTGGGCTCAGGTGGCTGTAGCCATGCCTGACCCCTTTGCTCTAAGGCTGGGGTCTGTGCACCCCAAATGCTGTGTCTTCTCTGGCACCTTTCTTGCTGCCCCTCTCTCTGGGGCTGGGGTTCCCACACCACCGTGGGCCCCCTATGAGGCCTTCTCCATCCCCTTCTAGCCTCTCCCGGTCCTCAGGTCTTACAACAACAACAAAACAATATCACAAGCCCCTGGGCTATAACACAAAGCTAAACCGCTTGACTAACCTCCTTTGAGTTGCCCTTCACAGGTGTTCCATCCTTCATTAGCACAACCAACTGCTCGTGTTCAGGCCTTTCCCCTTTGCTTAGTCAGGCAGCACACCTTCTCCTTGGCTGCTAGCCAAGAAAGCCCACTCTCAGCCTCCAGCCTGTGCTTTACAGAAGTCAGCCCTGCCCCTTCCGGTCAGCTGACTCTACAGCTGTGGGCCCTTAGCTCCTCCTGGTTGCCCTGGCAACCGGCACCTGGTGGCCATTCCTGCTCTTCCAGTAACAGGCATCTTTAGTGCCCTTCTACCTGGTCTGACATTTTTGTCTTTAATAAACATGGCTTATTGCCTTTTCCCCTGAAAAAGATCCTGCTTGTCTGATTTTTTTTTTTTATGCATAGTATGCCTTGTATGTACAACATACGGTGAGATAGGGACACACTACGTCACCATATGGCACATGCTATGGCAATGTAGCAATCACATGGGTCTATATGCGATTGCCATCTACGTTATTGTAGCAGTGCACTGCCCCCTGTATAACACACCGCTACAGCTACGTAGTGGCAAAATCTTTCAAAGTGAAATACTAAAGCATGGTGACATAGCCACATTGCCATATGGTGACATGTAGATGCACCCAACAGAGTTGTAAAGATAACCAAGCAATAAGAACTACTAAACAAAGATTCTCTAAGCTTCTGATATCAACCTTAATAACCAGTTCATATGCACAGAACTTTCATGGAAAATTCCATCTATTCATGATACAGTTTAGTTGCTTCTTATAACAGAAGCAAGTGTGTGCCTTTATAGGCATATCTTCTTCTGACATGTTTTGTAACAGGGCTGGTTTTGAAGATTAAAAGATGGAGATTTGACTCATTCGGCAGCTTCAGTTTAAGTCATATTTTAGGATGGGGTTGTCTATACTGAAATAATATATGGGAAGAAATATTCCCCTTGAAATAACCAGAGGAATCCAATCTTTTTTATCCAATTTGCAAAGAACTAGATGAGGCCAAGTCAGGACATGCTGGAACTGGATTATGTCTTTTTGCCATTTAGTTTCTGTGTTTTAATTCTGTATGAAGGAAAGCAATATCCCGCCCCTGCCCGCCCCCCACCCCATTTACTATTCTTTGAATTTGTTACATTTTTACAGAGTTATACTTCAGCACAAAACTCTAGAATTATAAAGCATGAAGTGCTTCTAAACTCATAAAGGATTTTTATTTCAGTCTTGATGATTTCTTGTAGTGAATATGTTAATTCTGTGCACTTCAGTGTACTCATTCTACAAATCCTAAGTCATTTCACAGGCAAGAGAATTGGGAGAGATGTATACATTCTCTAGTATTCATTTAGGTATCATAACCTGGCATCATCTGAAAATCCTGTCCATCAATCTCCAAACTCTTTTTAGGATTTGAAGGGAAAAGAAATATAAATGAGATCTGGGCAAAAGTTTCTCAAAAAGCAGGAGAGATTTGAAACAGAAATAAACCTCATGGAAGAGAGCCACCTTCTTCCTATTCTAAAACAGGCAACAACTCAAAAAATCATAGAATAATAGAAGTAGGGTCGGAAGGGACCTTGTAGATCTTCAAGTCTGACCCCCTGCCTGGGAAGGAGAAAAAACTGGGCTCAAATGATCCCAGCAAGGTAGGCAACAAGCCTCCTCTTCAAGACCCCCAGGGTAGGAGCCAGCACCACTTCCCTTGGAAGTTGGTTCCAGATCCTAGCTGCCCTAACTGTGAACTAGTTCTTATAGATGTCTAATCTAAATCTACTCTCCAACAACTTGTGGCCGTTATTCCTTGTTATGCCAGGGGGCGCTAGGGGAAACAAGGTCTCTCCCAAACCCTTCTGGTCCCCCTTAGTGAGTTTATAGACTGTCACCAGGTCCCCCCTCAGCTTTTGCTTGTGAAGGCTGAACAGGTTCAGGTCCCGCAGTCTTTCATTGTAGGGTCTGCCCTGTTGTCTCCAGATCATGCGGGTGGCCCTTCTCTGGACCCTCTCAATATTGTCCACATCTCTCCTGAAGTGGGGCACACAGAACTGTATACAGTACTCCAGCTGTGGCCTGACCAGTGCCGCATAGAGGGGTCAGATCACCTCCTTGTCCCTGCTAGAGATGCACCTGTGGATGCACGATAAGGTCCAGTTAGTCCTGCCAACTGTGACCTCGCATTGTCGGCCCATGTTCATCTTGGAGTTAATAATGACTCCAAGATCCCTTTCTGCCTCCGTGCTCTCAAGAAGGGAGTTTCCCATCTTATAAGTATGCTGCTGGTTACTACTGCCCAAGTGCAGCACCCTGCACTTGTCAGTATTGAAGCGCATCCTGTTTTTGCTAGCCCACTCCTGTTACATATCCAAGTCTTGCTGCAGTCTTTCCCCCTCTACTAGCGTGCTCACCTCACCCCAAATTTTGGTATCATCAGTGAATTTAAACAGGTTGCTTTTCACCCCGTCATCCAAATCACTGATAAAGAAATTGAACAGCGTGGACTGACCTCTACGGGACTCTGCTGCCCACTTCTCCCCAGGTCAAATATGATCCATCCACCAACACCCTCTGAGTGCAACCCTTCAACCAATCTGCAATCCATCTGACTGTGTAGACATCAATGGCACAGTCGCCCAATTTTTTAATGAGGATGGGATGGGAGACAGTGTCAAAGGCCTTGCTGAAGACCAGAAAGACTACATCCACGGCAACACCTGCATCCAATGCTTTTGTGACCTGATCATAAAAGGCAATCAGGTTGGTCTGACATGACCTGCCCCTCCTTGGAAGAGTTAACTCATATTTAGGTTACTAACACAGAAAAAATAGATAAGTGAAGAAGAAAGGACACAGGGGTTAGGGACAGAAGTTTCACATAAACCAGTTTAAGTGACCAGAAACTGTTTTAAATCCATAACAGAACATAAGACCAGTGTGCAAAAACCAGTTTCAAAATGGCCAAAACTGGTTTGAGATAAACTTTGTTTATCTTTGTCAGACTGAACTGATTGAGCTCAGACTAGTTTTATGGAACTTCTGTCTGAGACCACTTCCTGGTCTAAGTTAAACCAGAGTCCCCAAGCATATGGGCATCCTCTGCAGCCCTGGGTGGGGCTGTGTTCTCTGCTGCAACAGAGCAGGGCTCGCTCCACCACTATATTCCCTAGCCAGAGCAGGGGTAGGGGCATGGCCAGATGCTGCTCCTCCTAAGGTGAAGGGGGCAGGGAAGAGTTTTATTCCCTACCTCTGCCCCTTAACATACCAGCACAGACCTGCCAGGCATTTATCTGCTTACTGCTCCAGCAACAGCCCCAGCAGCAGCTTCAAGTTAACTGGCCTAGGAGGTGGTTTAATTCTCCCTTGCCTGTCCTACTAGCATGGCTAAACCCCAGCTGGCCAGTATGGCCCCTCAAGCAGAGGGGGCAGAGAGAGAGGGTTTACTCCTTCCTGTGCCTTCTCTGTCCTCAGGGTACAACAGCCAGGGTCTGCCAGCCCCAACTCACACCAATCACTTCCTGCATGCAGCAAGTGGCAGAATAAACCCCCACCCTGCTCCCTTGCCTAAGAGAGCCATAACAGCCAGCCTCTAGCTTTACCCCCACCCCTGCAACTGGAGTAGTGAGTGGGGAGGGACTCTGACAGGGGTGGCACCCCTTGTCATGGTTTCCAGGGGACTGCAGGCCTCTTTCTGGCAGGGGAGCTGGTCTGGAGGCCAGGGCAGGGACAGAAGCAAAGCGGGGTGGTCAGAGATGCCACAGACTGCATGGGGTGAGCAGAAGCACTGGGGCTCAGAAGGATGGCCATAGCCCCCCCCCAGTATTCCCCCTGTGCACCCCAATGCTCACCCCATGCAGTCAACAGCAGCTTTGACTACCCACACTCATAGCACAACCCCCCTGCCAGGAATAGGTTTGCACCCTCCAGGAAACATGATAGGGGGAAGGACAGGGGGGTCCTTCCCCACTTTATGCTCCAGCAGCAGGGGCAGTGGCACAGCCAGAGGCAAGCCAACATGGCCACCTTGGGCCAGGGGGAAAGGAGGGTTTTATTTCCCTCTAGTGTCTGGTGGAGGGAGCGGGGGGTGGGGAGGGGAGTTATTCCACCACTCATCCTGCACAGGGAGTGATCAGCAGTGGTGGTCAAGTCTGGCAGACCCCGGCTGCGATCCCTTGGTGATAGATGGGGGCAGAGTGAGGAATAAACCCCCTCCCTGCCCCCTCTGCCTCAGGAGCCATGCTGCTTGGCATCTGGTTGCACCTTTGCCCCTGCTGCAGTGAGCAAGGAGCACCAGGTAGACCCCAGCTCAGGTCCATTCTGATGCACAGGGAAGGGGGAATTAAACCCCCTCCTTGACCAGTTCACTTGAGGCTACTGCAGGGGCTGGCCATGCCACCCCAGCACAGCTTCCCTGCAGCTGAGAGCTGCTTTAGCACCCACATCTTCTGGCCTGAACCACTGCAGGCATGCGACTGCATTTCTTGAATGTATATTCACTGCAAATTGTTTCAAGCTAGGCAGGTTAGATCAATGTGTAAAGATTGAATCAATTTAGGCTCTGGCTTTTTGAATGTCTGGTCCCCAGCCAGATTATGGAGGGAATGACAAAATGTGGCCAAGCTGAGCAGAAGTGCGTACTACGGAGTCGTTTCTTAATTGCCACTGAAAACAACAGCAAGATGGACCTGTAGGAGCACAGACAAAGCAGCCAATAACCCAGGAAAAGACTAGAATTCCTTAGAAATATTAATAGAAATATGGAATTGCTCACATTGCATTACCCTTGAAGGCAACAGGACATAAAATATGCTCAATGAAATGCTGGTATTACTAAAGTCAGTTGGAGTAAACCCAATGACTTGAATGGGTCCAGGGTATCATCCATCTTTTTTGTACTTCCTTCTTATTGGGTTGCCTCTTAGGAGTGTACTTGGAAATAGCCTGATAGGTATTGATTTATTTTCTGTATGCCTTTTTCCCCCTCTAAGACTACTAAAGAGGGGGGAAAACCTGAAAAAGAAAATACTGGTATCAACTGTAAAGAAACAAAAGAAATCTTGGGATTAAATACAAAATATCCATAAAAGTAAAGGGCATATTAGATGTGAATTTTAAAACATTAAGCAAGCGATGAATATTGATAAAAAGAAAAAAGGAAAGGACAATTTCCATTATACTGACTGAGTTGTTTTCATGGTTCTTCCTTTCTCCCTGTCTTCTTAAGAAGAAAGATGAGATCCACAGTTTGCATAAAGAGTATCTCTTCAAAGCATGTAGAACAACTGTGTTATTCTAGCTGAGGATTAGGCTCTATTTGTAATTCCAAGTTATTGTGTTAAATTACTATGTTTAATAAGAATGCTTTCATGCTGTTTGGTCTAAATAAATGCAGGAGGTTTTTTTTTTCTTCTTACAAAATATGTGAGCATACCCTTGGGCTCCTTGCTCAAATATTAATGAAGTTACCTTGATGAAAATGTAAAGCAGATATTAGCTTACTTCTTCCCGGTGACTAAAATAATGAGTTTACAATCCTTGATGGAAGGAGTCCAGAATTTTAGTGTTCACACAACTGAAATTGAATATTAAATTTTAAAATATTTATTGTTTAGGATTAAATGCTTGAAGATTGGTTAATTCCTCCCTTTCAAACAACAATACCTGGTGGTATTTCACCTTATAAAGAGTATGATATGTCTTCTATAGTGATGTAATTGAACAATGATACATCATAATTACCCAGTTAACCTCTCTCTGCCACATGCACCCCCTGACATGTATGTCCCTTCTCCAGTGCCTCCACCCCATGGCACCTGCCTCCCACCATTTTCTCCCCCCGTGCAGTGCCTGCCCCCTCTGCCTGGTGCTCACCACTGCCTCTGCCCCTCTTCTGCAGCCTCTGCTCCGTTACCATTTATCCTCTGGCTCTAACCCACTCCAGAGTTGCTAGTCACAGTTGTGGTGGCAGCTCTGGCCTCAGCCCCAGAGCAGCATCAAAGCTGCCACCATCCCTACCACTGCTGGTGTGCCAACCATGGCTGAAGTAAAAAGATCAGAGGTAGAGCATGCCTGACTAATCTAGTCTCCTTTTATGACCAGGTTACAAAACACCTCAACACAGGAATAGGGTTTGATATCATTTACTTAGACTTCAGGAAGGCCTTCGATATGGTATCCCACCCCATATTGGTGAACAAGTTAAGAGGCTGTGACTTGGAAGATTACACAGTCCGGTGGGTGGCAAATTGGCTAGAGGGTCATACTCAGAGAGTGGTAGTGGATGGGTCAGTATCGACCTGGAAGGGAGTGGGTAGTGGGGTCCCACAGGGCTTGGTCCTTGGACCGATACTCTTCAATATCTTCATCAGTGATTTGGATGAGGAAGTGAAGTGTACTCTATCCAAGTTTGCGGATGATACAAAACTGTGGGGAGAAGTGGACACACCGGAGGGCAGGGAACAACTGCAGGCAGACCTGGATAGGTTGGACAAATGGGCAGAAAACAATAGAATGCAATTTAACAAGGAGAAATGCAAAGTGCTGCACCTAGGGAGGCAAAATGTCCAGCACACCTACTGCCTAGGAAATGACCTGCTCAGTAGCACAGAAGCGGAAAGGGATCTTGGAGTCCTAGTGGACTCCAGGATGAACATGAGTCATCAGTGTGACGAAGTCATCAGCAAAGCTAACTGCACTTTATCAGGCATCAGCACATGCATGACAAACAGAACCAAGGAGGTGATATTTCCCCTCTATCAGGTGTTGGTCAGACCTCAGTTGGAATATTGCATGCAGTTTTGGGCACCACACTTCAAGAGGGATGTGGATAACCTGGAGAGGGTCCAGTGGAGGGCCACTCATATGGTTAAAGGAAAGCAGGCCAAGCCCTACGAGGCAAGACTAGGACACCTGGACCTCTTCAGCCTCCACAAGAGAAGGTTGAGAGGCGACCTATAAATTCATCACGGGGCGCAGAAGGGAATTGGCAAGACTCTACTCATCAAGGTGCCCCTGGGGGTCACAAGAAATAAAGGCCGTAAGCTAGCGGAGAGCAGATTTAGACTGGACATTAGGAGGAATTTCTTCACAGTTAGAGTGGCCAAGGTCTGGAACAGGCTCCCAAGGGAGGTGGTGCTCTCCCCTACCCTGGGGGTCTTCAAGAGGAGGTTGGATGGGCATCTGGCTGGGGTCATCTGAACCCAGCACTTTCCTGTCAATGCAGGGTGTCGGACTCAATGATCTATTGAGGTCCCTTCTGACCCTAACATCTATGAAAGAAGCTTCTGGTCCCAGGCTGGAGCTGGACATGGGAAATTAGGGGGAGGGGGGTCCAGAGGAAGCAGGGGTCAGCCAGGGGGGCATAGGTAGTTGGCAACAGTGGCTTTGGGGTCAAGCCCAAGCAAGGGCTGGAATTAGAGCCGCAGCAGCTGTCTGTGCTCTACCTATTGTCTTGTACTCAAATCCAAGATAAGGCTTTAAATGGAGCAAAAGTTCCTCATCTTAGATTTGAGTAAATACAATGCAGTTGGAGCCCTTTCTAAAAGGATACATTTCACAAGGACAGCACCTTGTATGTCAGTGAGCTAAGAGCAACTGAAATATAGCAAAATCACTCCAACTCAATTCTGCATGAAGAAGGGTTACAGTTGGAATGGTTTTGCTATACTTGAATATTTTCATCTTGTTTATATGTAACAGTTAGAGGGAAACAGCTGATGCCCTTTTAAAAAGACTCCATATGTACAAGGGTCCATAAAATCAGTTCAAATTAAGTAAAGCATTCCCATTGACAACAGCACACTATGAAACAGATCTAAAGTTTCAGGCTGAGCCCCATATTTCTTGTTTTGTGCAAGCTCCCTCTGAGAGAGCCTGCCAACTTATACATAGCTCCAAATCTTATGATAACTATACATTTCAACACAGATGCTGCATTATAAGCTTCAACACTGTTGTCTTACTTCCAGAGTGCACTCATTTCTTCTACCGGTATTACAAACTTTATACAAATGGTATACAAACGGTATACAAACTTTATACAAACGGTATACAAAATTTATATAAAAATTCTTATTATATAAAACAGAAACAAACCAATAAAGAATAGTTAGATATCACCAATGCCACATGACTACTGCTTTGAAACCAGTATGGGACAACAATATGAAGACCCATAAGGCCTATGGACACTGAATAACCCACAGAATGTGGCTGAATATCTTCATCTACAGACATCTTGACCAGCTAGAAATATTATTAGCCACCAGAAAAATATCTGATTGTCTTCATTTATGTTTTTCCCCTCCTGACTGTTTCACTCAGTAAAATGTCTAACCTAGCTTATACTGGAGAAAAATCTTGCTCTACTAACATTTACATACACCTAGAAATTCAGTGAACTAGTTTTCAGTTCAGGATGCATGAATTAGTCCTGACAAAACTAGCAAATCTTTATAGGCTCCCCTAACTTTTTCCCTATGACTTACAATTGAAACAAGGACACCCAAACCTCAAATGCCATGCTGCCAGAACCCAACTTTTCACAAGCCTCCAACAGTGACTGACCTGCTTTCAGTCTTCCAACTGTTTATAGCTGATGTGCTATTCAAATACTTGAACAGCATTAATTTATTACTTCACTATTATGCTGCATAAAAAGTAAAATGTGTCTATGCTCTGTAATCACAAACTTTGGAATTGTAGGCATTTCTCAACAAGCTTCTCCCTGAAGTAATTTGGTCAGAAGACATGCAGTTCTTGTATGATAATTGAAAAACCTGGCTACCTGATCACAAATCTATTGTTGAATGTAATCATTAACAAACTTGCAGAAGATTTCAGAATTAAAAATCGTCTTTCATAGGAACTGTCTGGTGCCACACGGTGTTCTGAGAGTCTCTTCTGTAATGTCACAGGAAGCCCTAATTAATAATCAGAATTTCCATCTTGTGGGAGGCTCCAATATTTTTTCAGCAACTTATATCCTGAATTGGGGTGAAAAATAAAAAGATAAAAAGTTCTGTGGTATAACAGATACCAGAAAATACATTATTTAAAAATATCAAAACATTCTGTTACAACCCTTTCAATCAAAACAGGGGTATTAACACCCCCAAATTAAAGTCTTTACTGCCAGCTTAATTTGTGTTAATTTTTGTTCACTTGAGCTGGTTCAGTGCCACATGACACTTATTAACAGAGTTTTTTCCCTTAGTTAGAACATCTCCCATGACACATCACACCCATGGGCCTCCCATGATACAGAATGAAAATTCAACCCAAAGAGACACTGTGGTATATATTGGGAGATACTATCCAGGCAACAAAATAATCCCATAGTAGGAGAATAAGCATGAACCTCAGTATAAATTGTACGAGACCCTGAAGCAACAAAGGTAAATGGAGTTCATATCAAACTGATCCAACCATTTTGATTTCATTTAACAAAATAAAGTGTTTTGATCTGACTTATCCTGACCCAAAACAAAATCATCAACTTGTTTTGATTTTCCCAAAAGAATATGTAAACAAAGAATCCTTAAAAAAAAGAATATGCCATCGTCTCATCCACCCTCTTTTACATCCTTTTATTGGGCAATATTTTAACATTTCAATTTCGTCCCATATGACTGGGTGCAGGTTATTTTTCTGAGTCAACGTCATTTTTTACCTTTTCTCTCAGGTAAAATAACAAAAAGAGGGTGAAAGGAAAAAAAACCCTAAATGCTACTGTAAACTATAAACAAAAACAAGGAAGCATTTATGAGTTAAATAAAAGAGTTAAATAAAAGTAAAATAAAGTAAAAGCATTTTTTTTAATTTTCCCCCCAAAAATTTCTATTTCACATAAAAGGTCACATTTTCCATAAAGAGTGGAAAAACCCCCAAACAGCACACATTGCCAGGATATTTCTAACCAGAACTGGCAATATAAGACTGCAAGATAAACCAACATAAAACAAAATTAAAACCACCTCTGCTGTCTTTTCTCATGGCAAAACTCCACCTCACCTGCCCCTTTAATAACATATAAGCTAGTTTGCCCTGCCTTTGTTGGAAGTGAGGACAAGGAGCAAAGAGACAGCAGAGAAGAAATAGAACATCATACTGCAATACAGCACACACTATGCAGTCCCTTTCAATGGTAAGGGCTTGACACCCCCCATGGGTCTTTAACCTGCTCTCAATAAGCCCCTGCACGTGTGGTTTTCTAATGCCATCCACCCACATATGGCTTGCCTGCAAAGGGTGGATGCTGGTCTCTGGCTTCTGTGTCTGGGAAGAGAGGGTGCTACCTGCGCTGCCACAGGGCAGGCCTAAATTGCTTCTGTGACAGCATAGGTGGACAGGCTTTTCTTTGATTGTTATTTATATGCATTCAGCAGTAATCAATTTTTTCTTTTTTTTCTGCAGTCCAGGATGAGAAGGCAGCGCATATTCAGTGCTGAAGCCTGTCTTGCATAACCAGGGATGACAGTGACGCATCTACTGATGAAATTTTATCCCAAGGCAGTGAGGATGCTGACTTTGTTCCAGACATGGGAGATTGTTCAGAGCAAGAAGACCACAGGCATGTCCAGATAAGCATGCATGTGCCTCTTGCAGCACCTCAAAGCTCTTTGAGAAGCTGCAAAAGGCATGTGCAGAAACAAAAAAATGATTACCATGCTGCAAATTTGAAGTGCGGGGACAAAATTAGGCCCCTGGATATCCAGGCATCAAAAAATACCCTGGGGCAACCGGAGGCTCGAGTCCTCCACAGAGACATTCCAGCAGCCATCCAGAGTGTCTCTATGGCTGGCTGTTGCCCCACTGCTGAAGCATGCTACCTGCCTGTGGGGGGCAAGCAGCGGTGCAGGCTTCAGGGAGCTGGACCCAGCTTCATGCCAGGTAAGTGAAGGAGGGGTGGCTGGAGGAGGGGGGAGGGAACCATACGGGGGACCCACCTGGGCCCAGCCCCTGCTCCCTTATTGCCCCCCCTGCCTGGCCCCTGTTCTCTGATCACTCTCCCCACCCCCTCAACCCAGCCCCAGGAGTCTGGGACTAAAAGAAAAATGCCCTACACTCACCAGCAGCAGCAGTGGCCATTGGGGTCACTAGGGTCTCCTAGCAGAGCCCCCCCATCTCTGCACTACCCCATCTCGCAGGTATGGCCCAAGTCGGCAAGGTGCTGCATGGCTCCATTTGCTGTCAGGCAGCTGGGGGCACTGTGGCTGTTACCTGGGGCCTGGCACTGCTCAGCCTGAGTGGTTGCTCCTGTGGGGGGGCTGTAACCCCTGTTGGGGGGCCTGTCGCTCTGCTGGAGGGGCTGTGGCCCTGTGGGGGGGCTTTGGCTCCTGTTGGGGGCAGTCCATGAGTTGTGCAGGGGGGCTGTGCCCTGTGGGGGGCAGGGGACCCACCCCTCCTGAGCAGCCATGACTGTGGCAGTGCACCCCCTGTGAAGAGGTGCCAGCAACACTGCCAGCGGTGCCTGCTGGCAGTTGCCGTTTGCTACCTCCCACCACTCAGCAACTGACACTGCCGGCAACGTTTGTGGGTGGTCACCACTCACCACCCCCTCCCCTGTTGCTGCCAGTGCGGCAGCCACCTGTGGGAGCTCCCCACTTGCTGCCACCATGCTCCCACTGCCGACAGTGCCACTGCCACCTGCAGGAGCTCACCATGCCCCCAGCCTCAGGGGGCACGTGGTGTTCATGGCCCTAAATTACAAATTGCCACAACACGCCCCAGTAGAACCTTTTACAAGCATAAGTGGACTTTGTGCTTCCTGTCCAAGGAAAGAGGAGCACAAAACCCAGAAATGATGTGAAGATTGTAAGCAATTTGGTTGTGTGCACCACATCACATCACTGCTGCTTTGTGAGGAATGCAGTATTTAAATAAAACAGTTAGGAAATGTTTTTGGAAGTATCTGTTAGTTTGAAAACACTGTGAACTGCAGACTTAGCAAATTGCTCATTCACATTTTGAAACTCTAAAAAAAGTTTAAATTTTGTTCACAGTTCTTGTTACATAATATTTTGGGTTCAGATCATCATAAATACTCTTTCAAACAATCTGTATGTTTAATAAATAGTTTTTGATACTTTTATACTGTTGTCACTAGTTCCATTTTGTTCATGCATGCGGGGTAACAAGTTACCCCAAGAGAACAACAACAGTTACAATTTCATGAGATCGGATAAGGGTTAATCTTAATTACTGTAAATTATTTACAGAAGAATTGCCAATTCAGGAAAATTACATTACAGAAAGTGTAATTTCTGCTTAATTAACAGAGCATCTTTTTTGTCTTCCCCAGCTCTGGTCTCTATTTTTTTTTAACCCTGGTAAATTGGTAAATTAAGAGAGATTATTACAAACTAATCATATAGCTATTGTGCACCGGAACTGAGGGAGAAAAAGTTTCTGACAAACAGTATATTTTAAGAATCAAAGGGTATTAACTATTCAGATCCCCTTAGTGAAAATAGAAGCTACTTGGCTAACATCTTTGCATTAAGCAGAAAGTATTTATGAGAGTGGTGAAGTGGCACTTACTTTTAAGACAAGTTCTTACCAAAGTCTAAAAACATGACTGAAATATGCCTTCTTGTCTAAGAAACAGGGCTTTAACTCAGTTTCCTATAATTTGTGTGGTACTCTTTTGATTTCTAAATTTGACCAATAACTAGCTCAGCTTTAAATGGCAACAATTAGATTTTGGCATCAGATTGGGTAGTTGGATGTCTGGATAAAGCATGAGTTAGTTCACTAAGGTGACCTCCTCAGGTCTCTTCCAACCAGACTTTTGTATTATGTGACTAAATGGGCAAAAGGCAGCTAAATTTATCCAGGTGCAAATCTCAAGTATAAAATGTAAGCTTAACATCCTTCCAAAAGTGTTCAGTGTTTATGTTATGTGAGTGCCCACTCACATAGTCAGATATGTTTTCAGGTATCATTATCATCTTGATATTACGTTTCAAGTCCCCTCCTACCATTTTAAACCTCACTTTCATCTCAGTTGCATTTAGTTTCCCTCTTGAAAATGCAGAGGGATGTGTATAATTGTTTCAATTGATGCTTGGTCACAACTTAATTTTTTGAACACCAAATGGTCACACACACTGAGAAAATTATTGTTATTTCCTCTGCTCTTCTTAGCAATCAGCTAATGTAATAAATGGTCTCAGATTCTAGAGCAGTTTGATGCTATTCACCAGCAAGGAAATAGCTAACAATCATACCATTGGCTTTTCCCTGGCTTTTAAAGCTCCAAATGCCTCATTTTTATTCTTTAATCACTCTCTTTCTATTTGCATTTTGCTCCTGTCTCCTATTGCCTCCTGCAACGCTCCCCAAGTTTCAGATGCAGTTAAAATTGTGTACAAGACAGAAGGTCTGCTTCATAAAGGACTTCTAGATTTTAGATCAACTGACATTTACATTTTGCTTTATTTTCATTTTTATTACATAATATTTTTTCATATGTCAATTAAAAAGTTTCCAGACAAAGGAGCAAAGTATTACAAAAAATGTTTCAGCATTGTCAGATTTCCCAAATTTTCCTCAAAAATCAAATCCCAACCCTATTGAGCATTGTGGAATATTTAGATATTATGGAATATACCCATTTATCATATCTCTGTCAGATTTTCTTTAATGAATGCTACACCTAATCTTTTCTGTCTTATTTTCTTCTTATTCCATCCTTCCTGGTACTTTGTTTTCCATATTTCCTCTTACTACTGGAACAGCTCCCCTCTATCCCTAAGTGATCATTTTAACAATCTACCTAGAGAAACATTTCAGTATCAACTTTGTACAAGAATACAATCAGCACTGCTTCACGGCCTTCAGAGTGGTATTTTCGTGTTCTGGCTTGCCAAGTAGCAAAGAAATGAGGAACAGAAACAAATCATGTAAATCACTTCCAATGAGAATGTCTTTAGCATTATCTTGCAGTGTCAGGTTTGGGGTGGAGGGTTGCCTAAGGGTTTCTGGGTATGGAAGCATTCAAATTCCTAGGTAGTTTTTCTATACATTCTGGGATTACCATCCCCTTCCAACATTCTCCTGCCTAGAGCAGGGGGCCTGGACCTGATGATCTCATGAAGTCCCTTCCAGCCCTAAACTTCTGTGAATCTGTGAATTTCTCAGAATGGTATGAGTCCAATAAGCAAACAAAGGATCTCTCTTAAAAACAGATGCCTTGCCATTGGATGGCACCAGAGTTCTTAAGCTACAGCCATCTGACCACACAGGATATTTTAAGAATACGATTCTCAGTAATAATAATTTATGCCTGACTCTTGTATTTGCATTGGTTTACTGCATTTTTATTGCTATGACCTTTATCGATAAATACATGCTGCAGAAGGTTATTTGGGTTCTTTGACAGTAACAGACTGTAGCCCTTTAAATTCATGTAGGTCAGTAACAGTGGTCAAAGGAGGTTAAAACAGGAGCACATCATGGACATGGACCCTTTTACAGAATGTGTGTGTCATCACTTAGAGGCAAACAAGGCCATTTTGTGAGTGATGACCCCGTGAAGCAAGTCAATCTGCTCTCCCTGGTCTCTGGAGGACATTGCAAACCTATTTTACATTGAAAGGTCTGCAAGGTGAATAGCATTTTCTCTTCCCACTTATATGCTTTGTTTTCTTACAATTTAGCCATTTGTCCTTTGAGTCTTTCCATTTTTTCTTTACATTAGTCAAAAAAGTTTAATCACAGCTCCCTCATAAAGAAGCAGCACACCTATTTATGGTGGAGTTACAGTTTTCATCATGAAGATCTGATGGCTTGAATCAAGTTGAGCTAAGTAAAATGAACTAACAATATTACCTCTCTACAGGACAAAAATCACTACAGCAAGGCTAGGGACAGACATTCAAAAAGCCTGAGTCTGAATTGATCCAATCTTCGCCGGTTAGTCCAACCTACTTGGGTTGAACTGGTTTGCAACTGCACAGACATTCCCTCTGGACTGAAGAAATGCAGGCTCATGCAGCCTGCAGTGGTTCAGGCTAGAAGCTGGGGGGTGCTAGAGCATCCTTCCCTACCCTTCCAAACAGCTGAGCTGAAGGAGGGCATGGCCAGGCCCTGGCAGAACCCCCAGGCCTTTCCCTGCTTGCTGCTCAAGGGGAGGGAGGAAGTGTTGCCAGACCCTAGCCCCAGACTAGCACTTTGAGGCAAAATGGGGGCATGCAGTTCATGCATCTGTTTATGATACTGAGCTTTTCAATCTCCCTCTCCCTGCTTCTTTACACTGTCTGCAAACCTGACAGGCAAGGGAGTCAACAGGGGGCTGATAACACAGCATTCATCAGGCAATCAACAAAACAAAAACCTCTGTCATTAGTTCAAGCTCTTCTGAAACAGTTTTTTTCCAAGGAAAGAACAGAGGGACATTACCAGCTGACCTGTTGATTAGCTCCAAAAAGCCCTAAGTGGACACTGTTCTGCCTGCTTGTCCCAGTGAGATGGGAAACATACACACGCAGACACCTTTCAGCATTAGCTAGCACACCACATGCCTAAGGTCTGTGGGGCTGGGGTCTGTGCTGTGGGAGATGGAAGGGAGTGAAGAGAAAGGGAGGAATCCCTGATTGAGCAGCAAGCAGCAAGGAGGGGGAGGGGTTGGGGCAGAGAGAAGCAAGGCAGACCCTGCTGTGCCTGCAGTCTCTCCCAGAGTTCTGGCTAGGGAGCAAAGGGGCAGGGCCATCCCTGTTCTCTGGAGCAGACAGCACAGCTTAGGGCTGCCTATACAAAACAACTGCCTATTCAAGACACTGAAACTATCCAGGTAGAACAAACAAGCAAAGATTTCTGTAAGTAATGTAGCAACAAACACCCACAGAGATGGCAACTTTCAGGCTCCTTCCACTATTTTAAATACAAAGAACAGATGGAAACCCTTGCAAAGTCACAGGATACCACAATATGTGCTTTTTCAATTAAACATCATTTGACAGTCCTGATGAAGGGACTCATCAAACAATAAGCTACATTGTAAATTTTAATACACTTGAGGGACCACTTGGTCTCAAACTCCTAGATCTAGTTTTAAAATTCTCTTAAAATGTTTAAAATTAAAATATTCACACAGAAAATTCATGGAACATTAATTGGGGCTGGATTGGGGCTGTAAACCTTGGGGTGGCTGGTAAAGGCCATATACTCTAAAAGCAAGAGCCTTTTAAGAAATCACCAAGAATTTCTCATGGTTTCATGATAATGAAGAGTGGGGTCAGTGATTTTGTTTAGCAAACACACAATATTTGTAAAACCTTATTACTCTTCACTTCGATGAATCTTGTCAATGGCACACTGCAAAGATTTCCACAACATGTACAAATGTAGTATGTGTAGTTTCTGAAGGGGAGTAATAGCTCTTATATCAGAACTATGAGCTACAGAACTTTTATTTGAGCATGTATTAGTGAAGATAGTGAATTAATAAAATTCCACATGCAGGACCTGTGGAATCTGTGTAAAGATCTTAACACTTTGGCTGTATGTACACCATGATATCTGATATGCACATACATTATGCAAATATGAAGCATTTGTTGTGCAATTTTATGTGGCATGTGAGTTCTGAAGCGTGTCACATGCATGATTTCCTGAACTTGCACCTTGTATGTTTTGGGATGTGTTTCACTTACTTGTTAATGTATTTAAGTTTACCTGCAAGGTGAAAAGGCTTCATTTAGTGTTCATAAACTCAGCACTTCTAAACCTTCATCCACATGGCACAGTATTACTAAAGATATAATTTTATACTAATTCTTCCCTTCAAACTGAGACATTTCCATAATAATAGACAAGAAAAAATAAGGAAAATTATTTTACATTAGTTTTGTTTTGTTTTGTTTTGCTTAGCTTTGGCTTTTCAAAAGATAGGAAAATGCTAAACACCATTAAGAATCTTACAAATTTGGATCAATCTTCACAACACATCTGTGAGTTAGGTATGTGTTATCCTGTTTTATGGTGAACGGAGACAGAGAATTTAAGTGATTTGCTTAAGCCCACATTTGTCAGGGCTGAAAACAGAATGAGAGTTGCTGGCTCCTTTGTTTTGCTCAAATGGCAAACTATATACTTCAACTGGGGTGCAAGTGAAGAGAAAGAAATGAAGGAAGAAAAGAAGAAAGGAAGACATATCTTAATGGGTTTAAAGTGATTGAAGAATAATTCCTAAAAGAAAAAATCTAACCCTTGACACTATGATAATATGCACAAAAACATGCAATCATCTTACATAATGATATTAATGCACCTTATTTGGCTAGCACAGATGGTCAAAAACTCTGAGACTGAATCAATTCAATCTTCACAGTTAGTCTAAGCTGCGTAGATTGAACCAATAAGCAAGTAGACAGACTTTCACTTTTGATTCTGGAAATGCAGCCACATGCCTGCAGTGGCCCAGGCCAGAAACTGAGGGGTGCTACAGCATTGCCTCCATGCTTGGTGAAAGCAGACAGCTTGAGCCAATGTTAACCTGCCTACCCTGAGAGGAGAGGTGTGAGAGGGAGGTGCAAAACATGCTGGGATGCTGGGGAACTGTAAGTTAACTTGAACTTGGAGGGGATCTGGGACAGTTCAATACACTGTGCACCCGTCGGGCCTCGATCATACGGTCCCTCGCTGCCTGGCCCTGGGACTTGATGATAACTTTTCGCTCCGTCCCTTAAAGGTATGGGGCCACGATCCCCTGTCTCTGGTGGTCTTCTCCCCTCCTTATCCCGTCTGCCACGACTTTGATGATATCTGAGTGGTGGAGGGGTCTGACCGTCTGATTCCGGCTGCCCCAAGGCCGAGGTGTGATGTTCTTCGCGAGGCTCCAACCTCCCCTGTACCTCGCCCTATACCCAGCCTCGACAGTGTGCTATTGTTGTTGTCAGCGGCCAACCCTCTCTTTGTGTGGGTTCCTCCTGGTTCCGGCAGGAGCCTGGAAAAGGGCTAAGTAAACCCAGGCCCCCTTGATTTTTACACCCTGTCTTACCCTATCTCCGGTGTCTGAAAAAATAATAAATAATAATTAACCTACCGAAAGGATACAGGCACCACAATTGTATGCCCCTTCTCAACACTCCCTAGATCACTACCTAGGAGCACCTAGTAGTAGCGTGCTCCCCTTTACCAACTACCCTTCCCCCCTTAGGGCTGCCTTACTTAGCCCGTGGGGTACTCTCATGCATGTCTGCCCTCAACGTCCCTCAGTAAAGGAACCATCCCTCAATGGGCTCCCACCTGGTTCCTCTGTCCCAGACGTGAGGGTCTTAGCTGGCCCCTTGCTTGAATACCTCTTTTCTTGTATATCCACCGGCCTCTGCCTCTGTTGATGAGGTCCCTCCTGTAGGCTGTCTTTGCAGCCCGAGGGTTATATATAGCCAGGATACCTGGGTCCTTCTCAGTCCAACGGCAGCGTCTCTACCTGGGCACAGCTCAGGACCCTTTTCTGACCTGTGAGCGGCATTCCCCGGCTCCTGCACCTCCTTGGTGGGTCCCGGGGTTCTCCTTTCAATGCTCTCTCACCACCTCTCCTTCCTTGCTGCCTTGTTGTCTCCTCTTCTTATACTCCCGGGCCAGCTCTCCTCCCCCTCTTTCCCAGCTGCTTCCCCTTTAAAAAAACCGTGGCTAACGAGTCGCACGGGTCCCGCCGCTGCTTCCAGCTCCGCCGGTAAGACATTTTTATTCATTTCTCCTTTCCTGTCACTCTCCCTGGGGTGTACTGTCCCCCAGGGTCCCTCTGTAGCCCTTTGGGGCTCGTATCTTCCCCTTGCCCCGGGACACACTGATTTAACTTAAATCAATTAAGTTTGTTACGACACCCTTCCAGGTTTATCTTAAACTGGTTTTGGCCATTTTGAAAGCTGTTTATGTGAACTGAACTTCTGTTGTGTTACAGATATGAACCAGTTTCTGATTACTTATGCTAGTTTACGTGTAATTTCTGCCCCTAGCCATAAAAGACATGCTTAAAATAAAAATGAAAGGACATTAGTTTAAATGAATATGTTCATATGAACACAGGTCTCAGTCTTCTGCATTATCACTAAGAATGTATCACCTTTTCAGACACACCATTATACAACAGGCCCTATCTAACTCTCTATCTTGTTTGCTCTGTTTGCTCAAAATAGAGGGGAGTGCCCTTAAAAGGGATGAAGTCACATCTTGCCTCAAAGTCTAAGTAAAAACAGTAAAAAAAATTGTAAAAAATCTTATGATCCATTAAATGTGTTGACAAAAATTATCATTTTCTGTTTTTTGTTCTGTAATTTTTTTTCCTTGACCTGTCAATAGAAAGAGAGCTGTTCTGCTATCAACTCCTCCTCCCCCACCACAGCCAGCCATATTTGTCACAAAAAACTTTTCATGTGAAATGTTTTTATTTGCTCTAGTCTGTGATGTTCACTGTTACTTCAGTAAGCCTGAATTCTCCTACAATTTCATGCGAGAGAACATAGACATCCTACCTTCCAAATGTACACAGTTTTTTCATTTTCTTAAAAAAAGAAAGAAAGAAATGAATAAATAAAAATAGCTGATGATTGGCTCCTTTTTTCTACGTTCAAGTTTCTCCCTTTTCATGCTTCCTACCACAGGAAATAAAAACTCAAAAGACGGAAGATTGATGTGAAAAGATCTTCCTAACTATCTTAGGAACATCCCTATCAGTCAGAAAAACACCTGGTAGTAAATTTGTGGTCATGGCACAGTCAGACAGACCAACCTTTCCAGGACAGGAGAATGGGTGGATCCATGAGCATATTCAATGATATGTATTCAAGTAATCCACAACAGGCTGTGCACCATATATAGGAAGTAAACCAGGTATTTTCAGAACCTGTGCTCTACAGAAATACCTGAAAAGAATGTCCATAGGCATTAGACTGATTTTCCCCTCAAAACACAACAGTATCTGTCCCTTGTAAAAGAAATAACTTCATAGGCCAGCAGTCATACACACTATTTTTGGATGTACTACATTCCTACGTAAAACCCAAGTAATCTGAAATTTCACTTTAGAACAAAGACCCAAGGATTTTTGTAGGTGATATCTTTCTGAACGAACTGTATTGTTGGGATAGACTTAAACAAGCTTTTCAATCTTGCGTGTTTCCTGGACCATCACAGCTACAACATCGCTCCAACACTTCAGAATAGAACTTTTTGAGATTAGAGTTCTACCTTTCTAATTCATTAAAAAGCCAGATCCAAATAACTGATGTGCAACTAACTGATGTGTTAGGTCGGTGTTCTGACTTCAAAATAAGATGTTCGTGCCTACTCAGAGGAATTTATCAGTCTGCAATTTTGTAGTAAAGGAACGCAGCCAAATTTTATGAGAAAGGTTACCACATGGCACAGAAACTGTGGGCTAATATCCTCATTCATTTACTACAATACAGGAACAGAAGTTGAAGGCAATTTTTCACACATCAGTTCTCCTTCCCTCTCACTCCTTTACAGTTCTCACTGAAATCATAAAATAGAAAGTTTTGTTCTCAATCAACTTTCATTCTCATGTTCATTCTCCTTTTATTTGCCAATATAAAAAGATTCTCAGTAGAAGCAGCAATATCAGTGTAGGCAAATATTACCCACAGCTGCAGAACATGTCACTTGTGAATTAATTATACAGTCATGGATCAATAAAGCAAGCAGATTATTTAATTGAAATGAACAAGACCAAAGCTACTTAATGAAAAAAAATGCTGAAGTCACTGCAAAGACTGAACCAAAAACCACTTCACAAGGTTCTGTACTTTATTTTATCCCTGTTTTAGGTAAAGAATGAGCAACATAAGAGAATGATACTAAACTGTAGGAAAATATGAGGGAGGGGTCATCAGACTGTGGCATTGAACACAGGGCCTTGCTCTGCCCAGCACAGCAGTTCACCCCAGTCTGCCACCTCCTTAGCAGAACAGAGAGACAGGCACAGGGTGGCCAGAACATCTCAACTGGGATGACACCCTGCCACTGGAGTGGCCAGCTGACCTCTTACCCTTTTCTATATAAGCCCTTGACCCAAAAGGGGAAGTGTCTGGGCAAAAAGCTGCAATCTTGTATTTAGGCTGCTGTACTCCGATTGTGCTGCTACTGACTCCGATGGATTCTCTGGATATCTGACTGAGCTAACCTCCTAACTTTGCATGCTGCCTGACCCTCTGTATACCTGACCTGGCTCTGGCCTGACCTCCCGGATAGCTGACCTGGGTAGCCTCCTCATCTTGTGCTCCGCCTGATCCTCTGGATCTCAAACTCAATTCCCCAGACAGATCTCCTGGCTTCTCCTGGACCCTGAAGTAAATCCCAGACCCGACCATTCCCTGGCATGATGTGAACCAACAGATTGGCTAAAATAAGACTCTACCCTGATTTTCATCAGTAAAAAACTCTACAGCAGGATAGTATTTGTATTTATAAGTACTATCCTACTAAAGAGTTTATTAGTTTACTCCAGCTTAATAGCCCTCCACCTATAGATGGCAAGGTGTTTACTGCAGAGCTAATTAGTCTACTCTGCAGTAAACGTCTCATGTAAATGCACCCTCTCTGGCTCCTTGTCCTCTAGGAAAGAAGAATAAAGATACCCTGATATGACTACTCTGAATGAAGCAACAATAATGAATAGAGCCCATTAAAAAAGCAACTGGATGGGTAATATAACACTCTACTAAAAACTGGGGAGCCCTGGATTCACTTGGGTGGGAATAGGAATCTGAAGGGAGCAAAAAAACTAAGAGGAAATGTTAAGATATATGGATTACAATAATTTGTGTGTCTTGAAAGAAAAGGGGAAAGGGAGAGGAATTAAAAGTATGGTGACAAGCCAAGATGAAGTGTTACTGCAGGCACAGTGTCTGGGATCTTTCTGGTCTACTGATTACCTCCAGTTCCATAGGCATGTTGCTAGATCATTCAGGATGCCATATTTTTGGGGTAGGCAGGTCTTCTGTGTATTTTCTGTGATAGCTAGATGCTCTTATGGTTGCTAGAAATAAGAAAGAAGATATTTTTTTCTTTTAAGTTTCAAAGATACAAAGCTTTATAACAAAATAAAAAATTCCATCAATACAAGGTCTTTTTAAGGTTCATATTCATTTATACAAATTCAAGAGAAAACTCATCATTCAATATTTTTATTTATGAATTCAGTATTTCATTAGCCAATCCTGAATTACATTTTCCTCCCCATAGGAATTAATAAATTGTCTTCTGTTGGAACATCATTTTTTAGTGTGTTCATTGCATTGATTGTGTCTTCTTTCTGATTTTAACTGCATCTAAACAGGAAATGGAACTAATATGCAGTTGTGTCACTTCTGTGGAAGACCTTGAGAAGCCATGTAACAGCCAATAATATCAGTTTATATTTAACTGACTAGCCAATAATATTAGTTTATATTTAACTGACATGTGGTTACTTTAGCCTCCCCTTATTCCAATGAAATCTAGATAAAATTCAGCTGCCTACAAAAGGCAGTGTTTGAAGAATAAATAAAACTATTCCCCAACTCTTGCGGATGTTTTAAATGTTGATGTTTTGTAGTATGAATAGTAATAAAGACAGACTGAGAGAGGAGAGGGAAGTACAAGTGACCCAGAATTGGAAAAAACAATTAAGCACATTCTTAATGAACAGGTCAAGTTACTTTAAACTGATGGAATGCATAGAACAGTGGATTAGCTAACAAAGATGGAACTTTAATGCAAGTATTTCTGTATAGGCCCTTACCATTTCAGAGCTTAAAATTTTATACGTAATTTCCATCTTCTAAATGTTAGAAGTAAATGTAACTGTGAGCTACAGTACTGAAAGTATTAGACTCATTTAAACAAGAACAGGGCAAAAATGTATTACTTCTTTATGACCTTCATATTATGTCATATAAATTATTCTGGGGAGAAAATAAGATTAATTTTTCAGTTACTTTTTTTTTTTTTTGGAACATGTGCATGCATATTCTGTTGTATATCATTAACCAATTAATTGGAAGAGAAAACCAAGGTATTTTGTTTACCATTGTATTATATTTCATCAACTAAATTGAGTTGTGTACATTTGCGCTACTGCTACTCTACTTAAGTTAGTGAGGGGAGCATCTGCCTGCTGGAATGTCATTTGTCAGATTTAAACACAATTATTATTAACCTTGGCATTATCTTCCAAGGTTAAACGTAACCTGGTTAGTGCTTGAATCAGCACCACAACTTTTACCAGAAAAAATGCCCTAAAATTCAGAATTTCTTGTAGAATCAAAATAGTTGACTTTTGGCAAACTTTACCCACCTCATCCCTGGGCAAATTCACTCAGGGCCTTAAGACAGAGGAGAGATTGCAGTAAGCTCAAGTAGTCCCGATTGTTAAAGTGATGGTATTTATTTCTGATAGCTTGAGAGATCAGAATAGTATATAAATACTCTTGCAAGGTTTCTCAGTTTTTTAGGGAATACAAGCACAAAGTGCATTGAAGGGCTACACTTCAGAGATGTAGATGTGTTTAATTATGTTTTATCAATAAAATAAAATACAGTGATTACTCAGAATTGAAAGAGGGCACTTTGTGCTTGAAATTGTGCCTAATATCTCTCCCAACTGTACAGTTAGCCCACCAAAAATCACCAGATCATTGTTATGAACAAGATTACTACAGTTTTCTTATTAAGTGTATTTTGCTGCACCTGGTTTTTAAGGGGATATTTTGTTAAAATCCGGTTCCAAGACATTTTATGATTTTTCAGTGTGGCTTATACATTTAATTCATTTAGTCACTTGAAACCTGAGGCCATAGTCTGGAATACATAAACAGGTTTATAAAGGTATTTAAATGCTAAAACTAAGCAAGCATTAATATTTACAAATAGAAAATGCAAGTTCTGAACAAAAAAGTTGAAATATATAACACTTAATCAAATGAAATGTTCAGAAATATTTGCCTGAAATGCTAAAAAAAGTCAACGGAATGGGATTTTAAAAATATTTCTGAATTACAACATCCCAATATTATTTACTTGAATCCCTGCTTCCCTCACAAAAATCCTTTCAAGTCCGTACAATATTAACTAAGTTCCTTTATGGTACATTATGCCTCATTGGAATCATAATCTGGGGCTGATGCCCTTCTTCCCAATGAAAGCCAAGTTTTTGTTCAGATTACATTTCTTATGGTGTACTGGCAGCCATAATTCCCTTGCTACCCAATCAGAGGGAAGATTGAATCACATCACGAAACACACAGTTCAGCCAAGAAGCCGTATCTCATAGGAAAACAGGAGCATTAGACATGTAAGCTACAGCTATCATAAGCAGGGATCCTAGTTTTCTCTGATTTAAAAAAAAAATCCCCAAGTTTTGGTTTAAAAGAAGTAACCCATACTCCCAATTTTTCCATGATTAGCATGAAGCACTACTAATATACATACACACAACACAATATATGAAACACAACACAACATATATGGTATGTATATTGTGTTGTGTTTTATATATATTATGTGTATAGTGCTGTGTATATGTATATTAGTAGTGTTTCATTTGAATCATGGAAAAATGTGGATTTTGGATTACTTTTTTTTAAACTGAAAATTGGTGATTTTCTTTTATTAGAGAAAACCAGGATCCCTGATTATAAGGCAATGGACAAATACAAGGAAGTGCAATTTAATGATGAACTGACTAAAAATGAAACATTTTGGGACAGCTCATGAGCTGAAATATTTCATACTATATCAACCCAAAATAAAGATTTTGTTTCAGGTTTCCCAATGAAAACTCATAACATTTCAGTTCTGTGGAAACTATACGTTTGACAAACATCATTTTGATTAGTACCAAAATCCCAGTTGGTGCTATTAAAGATCTCTTCTGTCTTCCATTTCCTCTGTTACAATATTTAATATTTAGTAAATGTTCCATATCACTGGATACAGATTTTATCTGCTTTCAATCAAGTGAGTACTATCAATCTTACCAACAGACAGAAAAAAAAATTAAAATCATATTTCCTAACATTTACAATGTTATGACATGAGCTGTAACAAGAGGGGAGGTTTGTGAAATGTGAAGAAAATTTAGATTGATTTGATGATCATTTTCTCCATAACAAGGCAATCAACATGCAACATGTAAAACAACTCTCATTATTGCTATTTCATCTTGTATGTCACCCTGCAGGAATATGTATTCAAGAAAAAACAGCAACAAAACTCTTCCTTTTAGAAATTACTTTGAAGGCTAGAGTTAAATAAATAATTTATAATTGCCTTTTATCTCACAACCATCATCTTTTAACTGCTGAAGCTATTTTCACACCACATGTTGAATCATCTTGGCTGCATCCACAGAAACATAGACATTTATTTCCCCAGGGACAAGAAGCAGAGGCACAAGGTTACTTTTCCTCAGGGAATGCCTGTGCCACATGCCCTCTGGCATGTGTCAGGTTACTCCAGGTGGAGGAGAGGCTGGGGCCAGCACTGGGCTGGCCCCAGCAGCCTTACCTGGGTCCTGGGCACCTTCTGGGGCTGCAGCAGTGCAATCCTGCAGCTTGGAGCCTGGCTGGCAGCTGGAGTGTAGCTCTAGCTTGCCAGGCTTTTGTTTTGGGCAGCATACACTGTCCCTGAGTGCACTGTTTGGTGGGTGTGTATATGTATGTAGGTTTTTTGACCCTGGGATCTCCTGTGGTCATAGAAGTAAGGTCGGAAGGGACCTGAGCAGATCATCAAGACCGACCCCCTGCCCTGGGCAGGAATGAATACTGACCCCTGGTAAATTTAAGCTCATATGACCACAGCTAGGTAATTTTCAAGCCTCCTTTTGAAGACCCCTAAGTTAGGAGCCAGCACCACTTCCCTTGGAAGCTGGTTCCAGCTCCTGGCCACCCTGACCATGAAGTAGTGCCTCCTAATGTCTAGCCTGAACCTACTCTCAATCAACTTCTGGCCATTATTCCTTGTTACTCTTGGAAGTGCTCGGGGAAAGAGGGTCTCACCCATTCTCCTCTGGTCCCTCTGGTAAGTTTATAGACTGCGACTAGATCTCCTCTCAGCCTTCTCTTGCGAAAGTTGAACAGGTTCAGGTATCGTAGGTCAAAACAAACAAACAAACAAACTATGCTGCTACTTTGCTGCGTGGACAACACCTCAATGTGTAGTATGTGGTGCCACAGGCATGTCTACAGCACTACATACCGCACAGCCGTGCTTGTCTGGATGCAGACCTTGAGGCCAAAATCAAGACAACTAATTCTTCACTTTAAGAATCCTGAAAGCCACACTGATCCTAAGTTTCAAATCTAAACAATATTCAGGATTTTCAGGATTTCATGAGATTTATGATGTTAAAAATATCAAATTTCCCTGATTTTATAGAGATTTTTTTCATGAGTTTTACAACAAAACCATATATCAGACCAAGTTCATTCAAAAACATGTAAAAGTAAGTTCAAACAAATGTAATTTGCATTTTGGATATGCAGAGGGGGAAAAAAATCAAATACAACCAGAAAAAGCCCTAGGCGTTTCTCATGATTTTATACATTTTTGCAAAACTTCGCAATTTCTTTACTCTCTTTACCAGCTAAAGGACTAAAACGTGACTGCTTTATTGTCAACCAATGTCATTAAGAATTCTATTCTTTTTGTTGCAATCACCGTGGCAAACTATATTTTTTTAGATCCTAACCATACCTCAAAATGTGGTTGATCAGCTACTAGCCTTGAGAATTCAGACAGGGAAAAACAAACTGAGTTCTTTTAAACCCAGACCTCAACACTAGTAATAAAGATTTTGGTGATCCACTTCAGTACCTATATGATACTCAGAGGCCACAGTCATACTCTTGCAGACACCCACAAGACCAGGCCTTAGTGCAGGAGCACATAGCATCCTCATCATGCCAGGACACCATTGAGGCTGATCCATACCACTTGAGTGGAAAGGGATGGGGTGCAGGGGTGGAGAATCCCTATAGAAAAAACACCAGCAGAGTTGCCTGGTGTCCAAGAGAGACCACTAAACAACAACTGTAGGTAAAATTCCATACAACAAGTCATGACAGGCAAGTAGATCCTGGTGTGGCAAAACCCAATAAGCAGGGCACTCCAACAGTACTTTTGGAAGGAAGCTATAGATCTGTACCTATGATTTAGCCCCAAAATTTGATGTGTAACACCTGTAATTTCTCTGACTGCTCCCGCTGTTAGCTGTACTTATTCAGGCTGTTCATTAACGTATTGTAATTATGTAAGAGCTTGGTGCCAAATTTATTAAAATTCAGTGACGTGAATAAGTCCATATGCTACAATCCACTCAATAGTATGAATACAGAGCTCTGAAGCATACCTTTGTGTGAAACATTTTGGAACTATGTCAAAATCAATGGAGGTAGCATTTACATAACACTACCCTGATTATTTATAGAAGACTGGTCTTTTGATTTCTGAATGATGCTGTCCATGTAAATATGATGATTCACAGACAGCAATGAATTTTCTGTTGGTAGCCTTTTCACTGATATGGATGCATATAAATAGTACAGTATTTTTTTCTCAGTCTCTCAGCTTTAAACAATGAAAAATCATCTAGACTTTAGGAAAATCCTTGAGATAATACTCTATTAATTGAAATGAATGGAACTGTTGTGAGTTTTGTTGTCAGTGAAAGTTAAAATCAGACTTCTAAAATAAGAAAAACTTTAATGGTACAGGGTTAAATAAGAGCTGAAAGGCTTGCCTGATAATTATTTACACTTCACTGCAACTGTAATCCAAATTTTAATGAGAGTTTTACTAATTCCCACCTCAGTGTTTAGCATTTAAAGAAGGTGTTTTGCCTGACAGTAATATTGGCTGTGTGTTCCCATGTGATATCAACAGTGGGGAAGGAAAAACCAAATACTAATAAAAAATAGACCACCTCTTGGGCAATGTTTATCATGTACATATCAAACTGTTGGGATTTTTTAGAGAATTCTCACATGAAAATGTGAGTGTTCATTTAGCCATGGAAATAAGTGTGAGCTTTTCTCCTACTTTCAAAAGACAAGTATGATGCTATCATCAATAATAGTTGAATTAATAAAAGGAGACTGTGACTGGCTTTCAGAAATGCAAAAATGTAAAACCAGTACAGTGTGCTCTGTATCTGCTTTTTTGGGTCTTTCAGAAGAGCAAGATATTAGGCACCTTAAGTCCTTTGGGACAGCTCAATAGATACCTCATCTTCTAGGAGGAAATTAGCTTTATGCATGCTTTTCCTCTGAATTTAATCTTTTTTTTTATTTTTTCCACCCCTCTATTACTCAACTTAGATATTTCATATTTCATAGATTTCATAGACATTAGGGCTGGAAGGGACCTCGGGAGATCATCGAGTCTAGCCCCCTGCCCAAAGGGCAGGAAGTCAGCTGGGGTCATAGGATCCCAGCAAGAAAAGCATCCAATTTACTCTTGAAGGTGTTCAATGTAGGTGCTTGAACCACCTCCGCTGGCAGACTGTTCCAAAAGGCTCAAAACATTCAGGGCCTGATCCTCATTAATATCCCCCTCCCAACACTGCTCAGGCAGGATAATAGAACCTCAGTTTAGTCTGGGTGGTATGTGGCTGGAACCCCCTCTTCAGTTGAAAGGGTGCTAGTGGGTGTAAGTGTGTTGTGGGAGTGTGACTACTTAGCTTCAAACCGACTCACCTCCCTCACCTACAGAGCAGAGGCCAGGGACACCCAATGGTGTTCAACTATTTACAGATTTATTTTACAGTACAGTGTCAATAAACTTATAAAACATGTACATATATACTACTTACAAATATAAGTTCACAAAACAATAACTCTTGTTGAACATAAACACAGTTGATCTCAGCTGGATATGGCAGACAAAGGCACAATGTCAGCATAGGCTGATCCTCTTCGGTCTTCCAATTAGTGTACAGCCCCTACCCTCAGCAAGCAAGGGGCAACAGTAAAACACAGGTTAAACGGTAGGACAGATGACAAAATTCGGCATGGATAAATCACTAGTCTAAGCATAAGTAAGTGAGATTACATTAATAAGATTGAATATATAAAGATAACAAATACAATTAAAGCAAATATTGAGTAAGGGATGCTCTAGAAGGCCCTTAAGCAAATGAATCACTAACAGGCTAAATAAGGCAGCCCATAATCATCTCATAATACAACATTAAATATGCAAGTTTACAGCAAAGGTCCCAAGAATATAAGGAACAAGATGGTACAGCAGTGGTGTCCAAAAGGACTTATACCACACGAAGAGCAGGTTACCATATAGATACACTATCTCCCTCTTCTAGGCCACATGACTAGCATGGCCCAGTGACCACAAAGCCACCCCATGATGAATGAGAGCCCTTAACTCCCTCTGCCACAAAGGGGTTGTCCCCCCTCTCACTGTGGGGCTTCCCTTTGATCACCAAAAGAGGAGGACCTCTCCTCCCCTGTTGAAATCCTTGACTCCTCCCCTCCTTGCAATCCCCTTTATGGGTAATTCATGACTCCCAGCAGTTCTGGTGAGCTTGACTCGTCTTTCTGTCTATGGGTTGGCTGCGGGGCTTCCCTCCTCACAGGGATGGTCACTCTGTCCTGCTGCCACTTGGTTCAGGAAGGCCCAAGCTGCCTCATGCAGCTACCTGGCTTGTCGGCCCTCTCAGGCCTGGTGCACTGCTCTGTGCACTGAGGGGCTACCTCCTTCTCTCTCTGGGTTAGATGCAGGGTTCCCCCTCCCCTCACTCCCCTCACTGCCACAGGAAGGCCCAAGATCCCTCATGCAGCTACCTGGCCTATCAGCCCTCTCAGGCCCTGTACACCGCTCTGTGCACTGAGGGGCTCCTGCCTCTTGCAGGGATGGGGACCCATGTTGCCTCATACAGCTCTGGGGTCTCTTCAGCTCTCCCAGGCTCCATGCACTGACCTGTGCACCGTGGAGCTTCTACATCTTGCAGAGGTGGGGACTCGTGCTGCCTCATGCAGCTGCAGGCATCCCTCAGCTTCTTCTTGTCTCTCCATGCACCAATGCCATGGCTCCCTCCAAAGCAGGGTTGAGATGCAGCCACTTACTGCTTTCCACTCTGCGGAGGCATCTTCAGGGCACTTCTAGAGCAACTGGTCCACCTCGCTGGTCAGCTCCACCAGCTCTTCTTCATCACTTCTGCATCATCCCTCATCAAAGCCACCTGTGTGCTGGGCAGGCAGGTTTTTATCCCTTCTGGAGGCTCCATCCCCAGATTGAAAACAGACCAATGGAAAAGTCTGAGGGGTTAGTTTCCCCTCAGGTTCTGTTCTTTGCCTCATTCCTGGGTCAGGGTGGGGCAAGCCTGTCTCCTCCCGATTGGTGAGGAAGGGGAGTGCCCCCACCAATTGGCCTGAGTCAATTGGACTCAAACCAACAAGCAGGGCTGCTGGTGAACCCACCAGCCAACCTGCTGCATCAGTATGAACTGCAAATTGGACCTTCACTGTCAATGTCTTTACACAAGATGAAGCTACAGAAGACTGATACTTACATCATGCTTTCTCCACTGTATCTTCCATAACTCACAATGGAGAAGCATGCTGTAGATTTGGAGGGAGCAGGAAAATGGCATAATATTGTTGAAGCAAACCTACATGAAAACTATCAAAAGTCAATAAAACTATTAAAGGTTTTTCTTTCCTACCCTATTCCCTTCCAAAACATGCCTCAGGCTTAATGAAATATTGTAACCTACTATCTCTTC